>NC_079154.1:11002424-11614886 GCF_947563725.1 Argiope bruennichi
CACACACACACACAAAAAAGAAAAAAAACCCGCAATTTTTGAGTTAAGATTACATATCAAATTTCATTTATTTATGTTACGGCATTTATGAGTTATTGGTTTTGAAGGCGTACTAAAGTACAGATTGACAAATAGACAACAATTTGATCGATTTGGTTCGATATCTGATATGGTTCTTAACTTTATATTTTAAATCTAAAGATCAAATATTATCTATTGATAATAATTTTGCTGTCACTGTGAACTCGGAGAAACAGACAATCATCCTGTAAATGAACATTTTTTTCAAATTTTGACAGAATTTTATAAACTTGGTATAAGGACTATTTTAAATTTTCATTTGTTAAGTTCAGGATACTTTCGAATTATCTTGTACAGAGATAAGCACACCTGGCAGAAATCTGTTTTTCTGACTCAAAGAGGTATAAAAAAAAAGTAAACATTTTGAATTCGAATTTTTTGACGATTATAGTTTTTCTCTATGTAATATTTCATACACAGGAAAGATAAAAATAAAATAAACTGTTTATTGCTGTTGGGTCACACTGGATGTGTTAAATAATCAAAGCAATCTCTATTCTTTATTAAATATTTTAATGCTTAATTTCATTTTCATTTCTGTAAAAAATGGTGTATCTCTTAGGCCTTAATTTCAGGGGATTTTCGGGTCACAAGGGATTAATACTGTTGGACTAAAGTCAGATTCCTCACAGAAAAAATCCGTTATTTTGAATCTCTGTCTTAGGGTGATCCTTGAGAAAGTCTTCAGGCCGGATTCTTATTTTATTGGTTTAATCTTGATCCTATTTGTTTCTTTCTAACTTGGTATATATATATATATATATATATATATATATATATATATATATATATATATATATATATATATATATATATATATATATATATATATATATATATATATATATATATATAATTTATTTCCAAATTAATTTCCTAAATTCTTGCCTAATTTGGCCCATCTCGAGGACATTCTAAAGTGTTCTCTTGTTTCCTGATCCCATTCCACTGTTGAAGTTTTGTAAAAATGATGTGCCATCAGTTCCACGTGTCAAGTGAAAATGATTCCTTCGGTGTCCTTATCCAAGGTCATCACGTGTATTCAATCGACACGTGACCGGTAATCCTATGTTATATAAGACTAGTGATCGCTTGTTTTGGCCCTTTCTTCCTTACTTACTTCTTTACTGCTTTTATTTCGCACTGTAAAGGACGTATCATCTCCGAGCCTGCTTGCACACACACACACACACATTTATTTATATATGTATATACACACACGCACCTTTATCATCCACGGAACTATCAACCACGACACTGAATGAATACTGTCTCCCCACCAAATTTTTACGGAACTTTAAGAAGAGAATCTTATTATGTCAAAATGATACTTGCCTTTATTACCTTCATCACTGAAGTGAGCCATCATTTAGAAAAATATTTTTACTGCCTTCTGAATTGAAATGCAGCTTTTAAAAACCAGACTTCATTATGAATGTATATGTGTGTGTGTAATCTTTTGACATATCCTGATGTATGAAGTTACAAAATTAACATAAATACGAAGGAAAGTTTCAAAGACTTCAATCCAATTTTCTGCTGAAATCTTGAAAGTCGCCATCTTTTGTTTGCTGATATTTCAGATAATCATTTCGATTTTCATTGTTAAATTTACAAGAATAAAAGTAACAAAAGCATTTAATCTTACGTGAGTTTTCCTAACTATTTTGAAAATATTTTTTTAAATGCAAGAAATATAAGTATATTTTTATGTAATTTAAGAAATAATGTTAAACCTTACTTCATATTTTCCCCTCTAAAACTTCCGGATGTCTACAGGATAGATACATCAAAAGATCACAAATAAAAGTTTAATTCGCTCACTAATTTAACATTAATTCAAGAAAAAAATATAAAATAAATTTAATCGTTTGGTAAAACAATTTCCCTATTTCTGGTGTAAACAACTTCATATTAGTGCAGACGATTTAATTCTGTCTTTCTTTATAGAGCTATAAATCGAACATCGAATGCCAATAACTATGAATATAAAAACTGACATATTGTATTTAAAAAGTAAAGAAAGAAAACACTTCCGCATGAAAAAAATTCGTGAATAGAATCGAAATTTTTTAAAATATCCTATATATATAATAATTGCTAAAGTGAACATGAGCCAGAGAACCATGCAAAATATTTTTTTTAAAAAATCTGAATTTCCGATCTAATCTCAAAAGAAATGTTCAAGGTTTGGCAGCCATACAAATATTAAATGGATCTTTAAAAATATATACATTGATACAATAAATTAATAAAATATGCATAACAAAAGTGTTAACAGAATAGCGAGTTTTCGAATGATATGCTATTTTGGATTGGACAATCTATATCACTAGATATGGCATAGCATATATGGCATGTTTCCCTGTTGTATTTGAAATTTTTCGAATTGTTTAAAGCCTTCATAGCAAGAATGCTGTTATAGCTAATATTTCAGAGTCGAAAATGAAAATTTATAGCTGAAATTCATTCATAAAGTGGTTAAATGCCTGAGAATCATTATAAATATGAGATACCAGCTACATAATTTCATATCATATGCTCATATTGTACCTGAGAAAAGAACTGGATATATCAGGAACATAATATCACGCCTGACAGAGCCAAATTATCCCTTTCTAGGGTCGTGGGAAGTATGCTTCCCACCAAATTTATCAGTCTTTGTATGGATTTATTGAAGTTGGCATAAGTTTTGACAATTTTTTTAAAAAGACAAAAACTTAGATGGTTTAGTTCTTTATTTTACACAAAATGATGTGTTTTGATTTGATACTTAATTATTAATTAACCAAATCAATTAATTATTCAAATTAAATTTATCTGATAAGCTAAATGAATCCTTTTTCTTATTGTAATTTCAAGCCTAAAAATATTTTAACATAATATGACTAGAAAAAAATGGCCCTTTTGAAGTGTTAAAACGTGCTTCGTTCCATGTCTCCGAACAAGAAATTTTATCATCTTTTTTTCTAGATCTCGACTATAGCACCTGGGGAATTTTTGAGCCTAAAATAAATGCAGAAATGTTTGGAATCTTTCAAATCTTCCTTATTATGCAAATGAGAGTGATTATCTCTGATTGATTCATACCCTAATCTAACAATACATTTTGATCAATAGTCATCGATAATGGCAATGATTAATTTGAATTAAAGATAACAAGGAATTATAAGATAAACATTTAAGATGTCTACCATGTTGATGTATTTATCATTCTATATTTTATATCTGCAGGATAAAATAATTAAAATTTGTAATACTTTTTTTTATCAAGGTTGCAAATACCCTTTCAATGATGCTACATAGTCTGCTCAAGTTGCCCGGATTTTATTGTGAAATTTTTAAGTGTGATTGATTGAATGCTCAAGGCATTTGCTCCATCAAAGGTGCTGGCTCAGATGGAATTCTTTTTTGGAGGTGGGAAGGGATCAGGGTGATTTTTTAAGGATACTAAAAGGATTCCCAAGTATATATTTGCTTAATAAATATCAGATAGGTGAAGACTCTTTTTTTATAACAATCTGTTATGAACTTGGGCTATCATTGTGGTTTTTCAGGAAGGTGCATGTGTGAGGAGTGGCCTTACCTTTGAAAAAGAAACACCGACGTTCCAGAATTTTGAGGTACCTGAACTAAAATGAACTTAAAAAATATTAATAAGGTAGAAGTATTAAAAATAATTAAATACTTAAATAAAATTGTTACATAAAATATCTTAATATAATTTATTACTTAAAATAATAATGTAACTTGCATTGTCTGCTTTTCTGTCCTTAACTCTATGAAAATACAGAGCAAGCGCATTGAATTATGGGTCAGATATCAATATCTTAAGACATCTTCTGAACCGAGAGAGAATAGAGAGCGCAATAATTCACAACTGAAGATATTCTGTTGGATGATACAGAACACATTATGATCAGAAACATATCGCAGTTAATTGAGAGCTTGTATAGCTGTCCCACGTAGATGTTGTTACAATGCTTCACTATTGGAATCGCTATCCTATTCTAATCGCATGAAATTGGTCATCCCGTGAGTATCGGCATATATTCGCAAGATACAATGCTTCTTATGCAAAATGGGATCTTTGTCTGTAATATATACCACTGACTGTATGGTTCTGACACCTGTTAATTAATTGAGATGTTCTGTACTTAAGTTTCGATTATAGATATAGAGATAAAAATATCATGGTGGTAATAATATATGTAAATTGATGTTCTATCAGTTTACCGAAATGACTTGACGATGTGGTTTAAGAAGATTTGATAAAACTTTTATAAATAAATGCTATTCTAATATTATGTTGTATTTCTTTTAGAAATTATCTATTTTTTAATTTGTATTGATTTTATTGTAATTATTTAATGGTTATTCTTGTATATTTATGAAATATTTGTCAGAATAATGATATATAAATTCAAGACCGATAGTATAAATTTCTTGATTATTAGTATCATTTTAAATCACACGGACTTACTTTTTCTGATTTTCTTTGCTTTTTTAAATTATTATTTTCTCTCTATCAATCTTTTTCAAAATAAAATTTAAACTTCTTTGATTTGATATAATTTTAATGGAATTGTATTTAATTGGATAATATGATATAATTAATAGAATTTTGATGAAGAATTAAATTATGACTTCTTTGATTTGATATAATTTTAATGGAATGGCTTTAAATTGGATAATATGATATCATTAATATAATTTTGATGAAGAATTAAATTATGACTTCTTCGATTTGATATAATTTTAATGGAATGGCTTTAAATTGGATAATATGATATAATTAATATAATTCTGATGAAATTTCATTTATTCCACATGCTGGGAATTCAATTCGTTTCTAAACAACTAAAATTCTTAAATATGTACCTACAGTCATAGTAGCGGTGGCCAGTTGCAGGTGAACTACACAATCGCATCACATCATATTTACAAATTTCAGCTTTAATTTAGTATTATTTAGTATTTAGTAATGAGATATATCTGCAAAAATTGTAAATTGGTTCATTGATTTGTTGGCGCAAATGCCATAAATGCTGATGATACGTTTTATATATATTTAAAGAGGAATTATAAAAGATGCGGTAAATTTTCAATTCTAAAATAATAGAGCATGATCATTTTAATTGGAAAAACCACTTTTCCCTTATGATCACGCCGGTCTTCCCAAAGTTGTAGAAGGAAGTTTGGAGAGTTAAATTTGAAAACTACATTCATGGTTACTAGAACCCTTCTTATTATTCCAATAAATGCGGCAGACTGAGCCAATTCAGATCATGGAGATACAAATATTTTTAAACACAAATCATCCATGTTAATAATATTTTTATTTGTTTATTTCCTGTGTTTTGTTTAAAATCCAAATATTTACTAATATTATTGAGCTCATGGCATAGGGTTTCAGTCAAAATATTTCATTCAGATTTTTACAACAAGATGTAAAAAACTAGTTAATTTTAATAAAAATGGGCTCAATACTAATTTGATAGAGCTAAATGTTAATTCTATGATTACAAAATAATAACTATTACATTTAATAACAAAATATTTAATAGTAAATATGAATTTCAAAATTTTGTATGAATTTTTTGAATTTTTTATTTTTTTATTTTTTGCAATCTAATACACATTTGATAGTGTAGTTCATTTTATCATTTATGTTTTATCATAGATAAAACTTAAAAATAAAATATCACTATTAAATAACAACATATAAATTAATGTAAATGGAAAATAACATTGGTATAATAGAACTACACACACACACACACACACGCACACACACACACACACACACACATATATATATATATATATATATATATATATATATATATATATATATATATATATATATATATATATATATATATATATATATATATATATATATATATATATATATATATATATATATATATATATATATATATATATATGTATATATATTGGTGATCAAAACACGTGTTATTAGCGTTAATAATTCGAAAAAAGAAGTAATTCAAAAATGCATGGAATTGCATAAAATATAGCATATGGATTCCTTACTTAATTCGTAGATTTATATCAAATTTGGAACAATCCATTCTGAGGATGTCTGTTCTTCGATGTCCAAATACGACTGAATAAGATTACCACAAAACTTTAAGAGCTAGACTGATACAATTAGATACACAGATTCAACGTCCAAAATGCAAATATGTATAAAGGTTTTGACTCAACTCCAATAAGCGGTTGATTGTCTATTCATATCTACTTTTATAAGCACGTAATAGAATTTCACTCAATCGAATGGTGTGTTTGGTTCCAAAACGTATTAACTTATATAAGTGAAATTTAATTCGCACTTTTAGTTTCTAAAATTTATATTCGAATCAGAGTTTTAGCCATCTTTCGGGATTGGAAAAATGGCATTCTAAAAATATATTTTTTTTTGTTACGTATTTAATAACTGTATGCCATTCATTAATTACGAAATATCGCATACTAGATTTAGTCATAAAATTAAATTCACGCCATAGGACAACATTTCGTAAGTATTGTCTATCAGTATTATGGAATTCCTTATATATTACTCGTGGCACTCACGGCCACGAGTAATATATATAGGCACTCGTGGCACTCACGGCCACGTGATTCCAAATTCCCCCAAAGTGGCCAAAAAGTTATGAAGAGATGAGATTATTAAGAAGAAATGTTGAAAATGATATTGGTACAAAAATGAAAAATTTGATTTAATATAAAAGAGAGGCCAATTTTTTAAAAAAATTAAATATTACGTAGATAGTTAATTTAGTTCGTTATGCCATAAATATAAATAGTACGATCATTTTTATTATAATATACAGACAACTGAATTTTAAATTCAATTTTGACGACATAAACACATTATCAAAGCTTTCTAAAGCATCGACTATATTTCACATTCATTATTTGCTTGAAGTCGATGCCTCTCTGCTGAAAACAGTCCGAATGCCTTTTTTCAAACAAAATTCTTCCAACAAGCTTCATTTAGTTGAAGACGTTATTTTAATTTCAGGTCAGGATTCTTGTCTGTTTTTACCTTTGTAACAGTGATTTATGCTAGGTTAGAAGTTTCTGTATCTTCTAAAAAAATTCTATATCTTATATTCGGTTATGTATCTCTTAATTTAAATTTTAATATCAATAATGTTATTTATTTGCCTGTCGAAGGTGTAATCTAACATCCCTCTGTCTAAATGCGCTTGTAAAAGAAATTTAATGGCCCTTTTCAGCTTAAATATAAAAATTTCTAAATTTTAAAATTATATTGGGATTTTGTATTAATTCCAATTATTATTTGAACTTTGAATGGAATGTCTCCTAAGAAAAAAATGCTGAATATATCGAAAAAATTTAGATATATTTTTATCATTTTCATATTCTTCTAGAGCCGACTGTTCCCACATTTAAAGAAATATTTGATTTAAAATTCGTCTTGGCATTAAGGTAAATTCACCATATTTAGGGTAAAAATAACTCTTCTAAATATTATTGATATAGATATGGTACTGAAATAGTTATTTTAAATTTCAGAAATGTAATATTATTATGCTAATTGAATAGAATTACAAGTTCTAAATTTATATTTTACAAATGACAGCTAATCTAAAACCAATTTTCCATTTCCAAATTGAATTACCTTTCCAACTGGGATGTCGGATATAGCACATTTGTGCTTCGAATACCTTCAAAATTCCCTTGAGAAATTCTTTGGCGTTTCATTACTGATATCTTAATTTAATCCGTTACTTACTGGTGATCTGGCACGGGACTATGGCTCTTATTTGCAGGTAAAATGACAACTGAAAGAGACAATTTTAATACTATAACTGGCTCAATTTCACTAGGATGGTTATTAATATTCGTGAATCAACGCAGTAATGTGTATGGATATTAAATCTCGCTTTACGGTATTTTACATTCAAATCAGAGGAAGAGATATGAATGTGAAAAGCATATCATTATCACTTTACAAATCGATGATGAATTTAAAATGCCTATCGTTTCTGGCATCTATACATTTCAAATAACAGTTTACATCATTTAGTGTGACGTGTAGTACTCATTCAAAGATAGCAATCGTTTTTGTCTGGAAAAAGTAGCCAATCTTCTACTAGAATATTCTGTTTAACTGAAAATTTGAATTATTCTACTGAGGCTTTTCAAAAATACACTCTTTTCTTGTAAATTGGCAATATTTAAATGAAAATGTGATTTCAAAATATTGATATATATTTATAAGTAAAATAAATATACCGAATTTAAATTTGTAATTAATGAATTGACAAGGAAAGAAATTGATAAATATTGATATATATTTAAGAAGCAAAGTAATGCGAATTTCAAAATGTGAAATATTAACATAAACTTATTTAAAACATTTCATAAATATAAATTTTATGAAATATTGTCACGTTAAAGAATTTTTCTCTTGATATATGATGATTAGTATTGGTTTTCATTTTTTAATTGTTTTCTTGTAAATATAGCTCATTAATTTGAAAAAAAGTGAACCATTTCATTACTATTTGAGAAATCGGTTTACCTTAGAGGAGACAAAAAGAAAAAAGAATGAGTTTAAAAAAATAATAACATATTTCTAAAATTTGGTTGAAAATTAGCTTTGACCTATTAAAACCTTAAGATATGTCGCTAGAGCACTTAATTCCATTAACATGTTGACTGCCGTGTCATCCATATTCAGTGACAGCAGAAGTTCTCAGTCATTGTAGAATTTAAAGCAGTTAGATCACACCTATGTTTAGTTCATATCTTCTTGTGCATTGCCTGAGATTCACCCCTATTCTCGCAATAGATATTGTCTTCTCTGTTACAATTAAGAAATAACGTAGAAGTAAGCATTTTATTAGATAGTGATTCAAATCAGAAACAGGGATCATGGCAGTGAACGTATTAAATGGACAGACACATTGCTGATCGTTTTTACGATTATTCTATGTTCTGATACAAATTATATCATTGCGCATGCAGTTTTCCGACTAATTATGAGATTATATGGAGAACTTTTCAAGAAACTGAAAATTGTCTTAGATATGGATAAGATTATTAATGACAGGCAGACAAAACGGAGCCATTGCAGCCAATTATTATCAACTTGCATCATTACTAAAATCCATTTGTCCGTAAAGTATTTACATACTTGCAGAACTTTTCTTCATACGCATTGATCAATGTTAGCCATCACTAAATTCTGCTTATCACGTACTTTCTCCAGCTATAACAAAATGTGATCAATATTAAAGGTAGAATCATCTTCCTTTTATTATATTAATGTATAGATTGAAATTCTACTCCAAGAAACTGATGCGAAAGTTTTAGATCATATGCTACAAAAAATAACATACATCATTTCTGACAATAAGCTGTGTATCCAAAAACTGATAGACTATAGAAACTGATAGATGGACTATAGTTTTTTGTATCAACAAATAATTACAAGCTCTGGTAGACTTGTAATATTCTTGACTGTCACTGAGATTGGTTGGACACTTCTGTACTTACTTTTTATTTTTAGATTTCTATTATTTCTTTCTTTTTAAATATTTTTGTATACAAAATAGATATCAAGTATTGATATTTTGAACAAAAGTACAATTCATTGTGTACATATATCTATATATTTTGTCCTCCGTCTGTATATAAATATATATGTCTTCATTTTATTCAAATCAAATATAAGCATTGATCACAGACGATCTTCTATATTTTTAGATTATCCGTTGTTAGTTTTCATTTCGTGGTGTTAGTTTTTATATTCAAATTTAAATAAAAAAACATTATGGATTCAGGATAATGTTATCAGGAACATTATGGATTCAGGATAATGTTATCAGGAACATTATGGATTCAGGATAATGTTATCAGGAACATTATGGATTCAGGATAATGTTATCAGGAACATTATGGATTCAGGATAATGTTATCAGGAACATTATGGATTCAGGATAATGTTATCAGGAACATTATGGATTCAGGATAATGTTATCAGGAACATTATGGATTCAGGATAATGTTATCAGGAACATTATGGATTCATTATTCCATAACATAAAAACATTATGGATTCAGAATTCCATAATGTCCATAATTCATTACAGACATTATGGATTGCTGTTTCACATCAATTTTTCTCTATTTTACAATCTTGAATCAAATTTATTTTACAAATTTAAATCAAATTTATTTTACAAATTTAAATCAAATTTATTTTACAAATCACTTAATTTATGTATCTATCCAAGAGTCACTGGCTGAACTGGATGTAATTGTATTTAGAATAATAATTAGTTTATACAAGAAATTTTTTTAGAAATATACGAGAGACAGCAGAAGATGGGAATTCAACTTTAGCAGATCAAATAATTTTATAATAATTTATATTTAGCACGAACATAAACAACCACTTATTCATATGAGTAAGAGTGCAAAAGTTTCCAGAAATAATTAATCCATCTATCTGCGTCTATTTATCCTGGAAACATATTATATGCAACTATTTTTACAATTTTATAATTGAAAAAAGAAACATTTTTTTTATTTAAATGAATCTTGACTTCTTACTTTTGCTCCATTATACCTTTTATTTTAATATTATTTTTAGATAGGGTAAAGAATAATCTCTTCGACTGGTTAGAAATTCAAAAACTGATTACTGAGTGCTTAACAGAAGATTACTAATGCCTCTTGGAATATAAAATAATGTTTATAAATCATTTTGAAAAATCATATGCAATTTGTTTTTATGAAAAAAATCTAGAGCATGCATAAAAGAGTGCTATCCATACAATATATTACAATAGCATTTGCTAATAGTCTATTTAAATGCTTTGGAATGAAACGTATTTTTATTCAAAGATTTTGAAATTTCTTTTCATATTATTATCTGTTTCCCTTCAAGATTGCTAACGAGGTTCATTTTATTTGGATAAATGAAAATTTTTCCCTTTTCTTCTAAAGCATAACAAGGATGGTATTCTCTTAAATAGTATCCTTGACATTTGAGCATCAGATCAAAATTCAAACCTCCGACTCGAATTAGCCTTCGTGTAATTCCCAAAAGGAACATTAACTTAACTAAACTAAACCAAGCTTGAAATGGAGGGATATAAGTTTACTTTTGGGGCGAAAAAATTATTTTTTGGAAAGTTGCCTGGATCTGCTAAGAAAAGCATTCCCACTGAAAATAAACAACAGTTGGTAAAAGCAAAAGATTAGACCACTGTGTGTTGTCAAATGTTGTTTTTCTTGTTGTCGTTCACAATCGCATTTGTAATCAAGTACTTACAATGCCTCTGTTTGAATATATTTTTAAGAAATCAACATTTTAAGCATATAAATAAAAAGTACTTTAATTGTCAAAAAATTTGAATCTTTGGAAAAAGAACAAAAACAATCTTGCATTTTGATAGATTTACACGATTTAGATCATCTTAAATCGATAAACCCATTTATAGAATTATATATGGGCACGATCAATAAAAAATTGCTTTTTGGCCAGATGGATGAAATTTGGTATGTGGTCTTGAGAATAGATTTGTAAGTATCTATCAAACCTTGAAAGAAAATCATACTAAGGAAATTTACCTGTCCGTGTATTTTAAAGCAAGTAAAACCTATATCTACAAAATGTTAGGGGTTCATGGTTAAAATTTGGCGCATAGTTTCAGTAAGTAAAATATAGATCCCTTTGAAATTTTGAACCAAATCTACTGACTTGAAACCGACAATCAGTCTGGACATTCGCATGCTGTTAAACGCGATGAATGTCCGAAAAAGTAGATAACTGGCATATGGTATGCGATATTTTCACTGAAATAAAGTCTGATCTCAAATGTTCACTTCAATAATAAAAAAAAAAAAAACCATTTAGAATATTTTCTCAGTTTTCTTTACTATATAATATTTTAATACAGATCTTTCAAGAAAGTTGACTTGAAAATAAATAAATATATATATATATATATGTGTGTAGTTTGCGCTCTGCAAAGATCCAAAATTGCATATGTTAAAGGCTTTTATATTTAGGAGAATGCGAGAAAATTTCAGAGAGAGCCCCTCCGCTACATTATAAAGATACATATCTGTAAACTTAACTCTTACAATATATATATTTTTTAAATTCTAAATATAATTATTGAAAAATAATATTCGTCACGAATTTTTTATATTGTTGTAAACATATTAGATATAATTAAGTAATAAGGTTCAGATAATTTTGGCGATGTAATTTTTCATCTATATTTAATAACAAAAGTATTAAAAAGGGCAAATCGACAATAATGCCAAATCGCCTATTAGCCAAATAATCTAAAGTATATAAATCAAATTCTTCAATTAAATAAGATGTTTCATAATTTAAAAAGAAAAAAAAAACATATGCTAACGCCTTAACAAGCTTTTCATGAAAAATATGGAATCCTTTTATAATAACAAAAATAAAAATTATTAAAATTAATATAAAAATATTAAAAATAGCTTTTTAATATTTTTTTAATGAAATGCTGATCCATATCTCATTATTTTATGATAAACGTCTTTTAACAAGTCAACTTCTCTTTATTTTCTTATTTGCTTACATAAATTATTAACACGATTATGATTCTTAACATTGTTTACCACATTCGATAAGTCAGTTCGCTTTCGCAAGTGTCAAAAAATCATCACAAATCTTGGAATGTTGATTTAACTGTCATTTCGATCACTCATAACCACTCATATTAACACAATCATACATTCAGAGTTGGCACTTCCTTTGAAACGTTGAATAGTTGAAAAAAATTCTTAACTGACAACAATTTCTGGCAAGTGACTAGTTGGCTCTTTCCTCGATTCGTGATATTTAGCTGGAATCGCAGAAATTTCGAATGACCAATGAATTATCTACAAAATATTTTATAACAAATGAGAATAGTCTACTGTCATTCGAAATTTAATTGCATATTAGTACCGGCATAAGTTAGATTATTATGTTATAAAACAGACCATTATTCTTAGATGTACTTATATACTTGCAGAAAACGCGTTTTTTAAAATTTTTTTGTAACTATTGATAACACATAATGCCCCCTTTTCCTTTGATTCTTTTACTGTTTTCATATATTTAATTAGGATAATACATTGTCTTATATTATCAAAAATTTTGTAAATTATTTTTTATAAAATCAATGTTCTGAATATGATTTAGGAGCAAAAGAATTAAATCAAAAACTATTTATATAACAGTTTAGTCAAAAATACAACAATATCAATGCTTAATAAAAAAATTTCTAGCCTTAAAAAAATCAGGGATGTTATTTTATATTTGCAAGAACAAATTACTTTCAATGAATCCGTTTCTTTTAACATTTTGTGTTCTTTTAAGAGCTAAATACTCTCTTTAGCCAAATATATGTGTATTATAAACAAGTTTGAAAACAAGTAATGAATAAGAATAACCTGTTCTGAAAATTAACAGAATATTTAAAAATGATGTTGTAATTTTCAGTACAATTAGTATAATTATTTTTATAATTCTTGTCTTAAATAAAATAGGTGATTAAGGTGCTAATCACTTCAAAATTCTAAAAGGTAAATGCCCATTATTATGTAGTTTCCCTTCATTATGTAAAAATAATTAAAACTATATATTTACATGTAATTGCTGAGTAAAATTAAAAAAAAATATTGAACGATTGGAATAGAAAAATATATTTAATTTCAAAAATCATTCATTTTTTATTCTTAAAATTTATAAAATAATTTATAACAGCAGATTAAACAAAATTTTCATCTATTAAATTTCGAAAAGACATATGAATATTATATCTTATATTCCAATGCAATTAAATTTCTTAAAAATTATTTACTCAATAAAATTTTATTTCAAATTATTCTTAATAGTATTTATTATTTTTTCTTATATAAAATTGATTTTGGGCTTGTTTTTCTCGTGCAGATTTGTTTAAGAATATATATATATACTTATTTTGCAACCGAGTTTCAAATTTTTTTTCCTGACTTATTCTTAATACTCCCCCCCCCCCAAAAAAAAAAGTGAAAAAATTCAGAATTATAACAAGAAATCCAATGAGCTCCCGTTTCTGTTGCGAATAAGCTTTTGTGAAGGGTACAAAATTCTGCTTTACTGAATGCATGGTTTGTCAACGTGTGAAAAAGATATGAGGATTGCGATAAGAATACGATAGGATATATATAATTTGCAACACGGCTTACTAAAAACTAATATAACTATTATAATTATTACGATTAAGGTATTTATCAATAACTTTTAAAAAGAAATAAGAAAGTAAAATAGAATTACATGAAGAAACAGGTTTAGAAAGTGTCGCAGATTGTTAGAATGTGAAAAATCTAGATGCAATTTCATCACAAGAAATGAGTGTTATATTGATTATGTAATTATTTCTTTTGCACTAATGTATATATAGTTTTTTCATAATCCCATGCATATATCACTTTCAGACAATTTATTCTTAAGAAGAGTGAGTAAAAAGAATAATTTTACGAATCTCTTTGTTAGTCACATTTTTATTTTTGTTATTATTTGCAGATGATAATACTCATTTTGTTTTTGAATTGTACCATTTTCTTTTAATTCAAAATTTTGAGAAAACTTCTTAATAGTGTTTCATAAAAGAATAAACATCTCCTCTTCCGTCTGTTAGCTCACCCTCATTTTGCGAGATTGGAGTATATGCAAAAGTGCATTGAGTTTATTAATCTCAAAACAGAAAACAGTTTCTGGTAACGCATAAATATCCTATTGCTATTTAGGAAATAAACCTTCTCTATATGAAAATTTTATATGAGTCAACTCAAAATTAGTTTTAATTATTATTTAAGTGTGGTATCTAATAAGCGTTTTGCGAATTATTCACTTAAGATTATGAATTTTTTAGGCATAAAACATAAATGCCTTAAATATCTTTAAAAAGAAATACATTATTTTTTTAAAAAATTAAAAGATGCATATTTTTTAAAATTTGAAAATATTTCAGGTGACTTAGTTTTTAATTTTTTTTTCTTACTGACTTTTATAAATTTATTTGGAACAAAGCTGTATATGATTTTGCAATTCCAATCAAATGCTTTAAAAATATTTTCAATAAACAAGTACCCACACTAATTTTTCAAAAGAGTTTCAATTTTTAAAATTGAAATTGGCTTTTAACTATTTAAAAAAAAAGATGAAACATGAAATGCATACCCTTTGTTCTTTTAGCGATTAACCAAAATATTTATTATAAATTTTAGTTAATTTTCATAAAAATTAAGGCACCTGAAAAGTCTCAAAGATATTTAAATAAAAATAGAATATCTTTTGAAAAAAAGTCATTAAAATGTATTTTTTCTTTAGGCTCTTCAAATATACCTGTTATGGCGCTATTTAAGTTGAAAATAATCATATATTTTGATGATAAAACAATAAAAAATTTTTTTCATATTTTCACTTATTTTGAAGTCCACTGTAGTCTTAATATTGAACAGTTTTTATGCCTTCAAGGAGTGAAAGAAAGCATAAAACATTTTGAGATTCTCCCAAAAAACTCCAAATTCCATTACATGTATAATTAATTTTCAATTGAAAATAAGTATGAGTCCTGATAAAAGACTTTTCCGCTTTTATTCATAGGCAACTTTTGAGCTGGAAACACCGATCCTAATGCAATTCTTAGCATATTTATCTTCCATCAAACAATACAAACTGTCCCACAGATCCATTCTTCGCGCAGCGATTAATCATTCAGTATTATTGTTGCGGCGACGGAGGTTTCACGACTGAAGAGGTTTCGCATTTGCATACGGAGTAGTTTGTAATGCTGCCAGGATTTTCTGACGATGTCTTTTTCGACTGCGTTTTCTCTGAAAACATGGGACCCTGATATTTTTGAATGACGATGGATTATTTATTCCTCCTTTGACAGGTCATGGTCTGTAGAGTAGTTGAAATGTTACGATGTTTTTTGAATAAACTTCAGTTAAGATATTTTTCAGAAATCGAGAATGAATTATGTTGAGGATTATAGGACATAGTTTAGACCAATGAGTCATTATTTTCTTATTTTAACTTACTTATAAATACTAACAACAAAGTTTAGAAAAAGTTTCGAATGGTTTTGATGAGACAACCGCATACATGGGTTGTGATTAATTCTTAAATTTACCTTATTACTTTTAAAGAATATATTCAATTTTGTTTTGTATAATATTTTGAGGATTAGATAAATGATGTAATGATTGTTTCCGGAAAAAAAGATTTACACTGAAAAACCACTTAAATCAATTTGCAACGTGCACATTGCTGCGCTAATGATGAGCAAAATGGTAAGGTTTTTTTTTTGTCGTTAAATGTTCTTTTTCTATTCTATTGTATGATTGAGAATACAATATCTTAATCTGTCATAACGAATGAAAAGTCGCTAAATGAAAATTTCAGGAATTAAGTCAATATAATCATGTGAGAACATAACTTGGGTTTTGATTAGGAAGTTTTGAATCTGGAAATCACATAGGCAATTGATATTGAAGCTCAAAATCGCGTAGGCAAGGAATACACATAATGGCAATTTCCATCATCATCTTTTAATCGCATGTATTTTTTACCTGCTTTTACCAGTATTGCATTATTATTATGTGCGGTTTTTTGACGTAGAACTATGACATCATAGCTGTTATTTCATCTCAAAATCGGTCGAGCTCCAACACTTTGTTTGCCAGCTAAAAAAATTGAAAATAAATTATCATTATATATATATATATATATATATATATATATATATATATAGAGAGAGAGAGAGAGAGAGAGAGAGAGAGAGAGAGACCGATAGAGAAATCTCTTGATTGTTTCAAACCGGTTTAAACTGGTTCAAGACTTAAATTAATTAAGACAAATAATTACATAAAAAATAATAATGTTCTCACTTGATAACTTGAAATTTGCGGTCGTAGATTTCATTTTAACTTTTTGATGTTTTTTAAGGTTGTTTTCGTGTTTATCGATAAAAACCTACTGTTGCTGCCTAGTGACAATAAATTGCTTCTAAATTGTAGCTAAATTATATTAAATTTCTTCATTGTAATTAATTATAAAATTGTAATTCATTCATTTCATTGTAATTATTTCTTCATTGTATTAATAAAATTAAAAACTTAATTGTAATCAAATTATATAAAATTATATATATCTCTCAAACAATTTTCCCATGGTATTGATCAAGTCAAATCGCATTTTGAAAATAATAGTTTCAGATATGAAGCATTGAATTTAGCACAGATAAAGGAATTTGGTACATTTATAATTTTCAGCACACCTTACTCATTTTGTGCAAAAAAGTAGTGTACATACTATATTTTTGTTTACTTCTTCCTTTGATTTTCTAGCACATTTTTATGGTTATTTTATTCAATAATTAGATCTGAAAAGAAAAAAAAAATAAATATCCGCTTTATGTGCAGTGCAGATTATATAAAATATCTTAAAACAAGCGTGGTATTTCAACTATTGGATTTACAAGTAGATTTGAATTTATTATCATAAATAAAAGTAACGATTTATTGTTCATCTTATATAAATATAGCATAGGATCATAAAAATTGAGGACCTGGAGAGAAATTTTAAAATAATATTAAATCTTATTTCTAAGATAAATTTTAATTAACACAAAATATCTAATAATATAAAGAAATGTTTAATCAATTAGTTCTCTAACTTATTAATTTTCATTAAAGATTAGCTACTATTTAATGATAATGCAATTTATAAAGGCAATAGCTGAAACATTATGTAATTTGAAACGTTGCTCAGGACCTGAATTTTGAACTAAAATCCAAATTTAATTTAATATTAGCATTATGAACATCCTCAGTTGACTTTACTGTGAAAAAAATTCAATATAAATTTATAATAATTCTAATAGATTGTTTTTTAATTATATTCAAAAACAAAGGGTATCATATAACAAAGCCTATGAACAATTTTTATGAAAGGAAGAATTCCAAAATATGGCAATAGAAAAGTAGAATTCAAAACTGGGTTCCATTCTTAATGACTTATCGTCTGGGATAAAAAAAAAAAGACTTTCGCCAACCATCGATTTTCCAAGTAAATAATTACGAGAAACATCTGTATTAGAAGACAGAAATACTTGCTTACTAAATGCTAGACTATTTCAAAATTATACCGAATACCTACTCTGCGATGAATGTGATTATGCTCATGAATTCTTTTTGTGGAATTCTGCATCCACATCCACCTCATCCATAATTCTGCACCGTGATTGCTAAAACTTTACTGACTCTTCTTTATATTTTCCTTAATGATTTTTTTAATAATTTTGTGTGATATGAGAATTTTTGTTCTCCATGATAATTGATTTTATTTCCAACTGCTACCACGGTATCATAATATACATGCAGCTGATTTTATGACAAAATGACAAAAAATTTTCATCTAAGAATCAGCGCATTTTAATATTTTTCCAGATTATGAAGAATTTATAAATATAATAGGTAAATAATTATGAATATTGCACTTCAATATTAATGTTGTTTAAAACGGGGAATAATGCTTAGAGAAAACATTTATTCACTAGAATTTCTGATATTTAAAGTTTAAACAAATACATAAATGTATAAATATATATATAAATTGTTTTCTCGTTGAAAGGATTTAATTTTACTAAACTGCTAAAGGATGTTTGGAATTTGTGATTTACTTTTAATGTAATATTTTTTTGCAGTAATTTCATTCAGTTTCAGTTTTTATCAATTATTAGTAATTATATACTATATTGGAGATTATGAATATAATATATTAGGAATTATGAATATTGTAGTAATACTGTTAACAGTATATTTATACTGTTTACAGAGTTCGTGGAACACTGCTTAGAGAAAGTGCTAGAAATATCAGGACTAGAATTCCTGATATTTAGCATTTGAACAAATTTGTAATAGTGTAAATATATATAAGCTGCTTTTCTATGGAAAAGATTTAATTTTATTAAACAATTAAGTAATATTTGAAATGTGTTTTTTTTTCTTTTTCATGTAATATTTTCTAGCAGTAATCTCTTTCCTCTTCAGATTTCCTCTATTACTAGCATTTAAATTACACTTCTAAACATTGCGTATAAATGCAACTAGTAGGAGATTCTAGTAATGATAATTATCCAAGTTTGTTAATTATCATTTTCCCAATCAAAAACTACAATGTAAATTAATCATTAAAAGTAAATTGTAATACCATTTACGAATTAATCAGTCCTGAGTAATAAAGGTCACGGATTATACACTAGCTTTGTACTAAGTGAAAGCAAACACATCTGAATGATTATGAGAAGTGCTTCCGATTAACGTCAGCTAGAAATCGCGACAAATCTATGTCTCCATTATAGACAAATAGAGTCGGATAAAACTATTCCGCATCCTCCAGCATCTCCGTCTCTATACCCATTTTGTTTACTAGAACCAACAAAGAGAAAATTTTAAAGCAAATCATTCGATAATTCCTCTTGCCATTCCTACAGATGAAAAGTTTGGATCGTCATTCCTTTCGATGTATTCAGTTCTATCATATTTTGAGTTTAAATAAATAGATTAGGAATATGTTTGATAATGTTTTGTAAGATCCTTGAATTTATTTAATAGTTTGGTCTTCGCGAGTTTAAATACATCTTTCCTGTCTAGACATGGGATATAAGGGTTTTATATGCAGAAAAAATATTTGATAAACAATAATATATATTATGGATGTTTGAAAACGGATTGATGTAGTTCTTCAGTGTCTACTGATGAACAAATAAATGATTGAAATAGATAGCAAAATCCCAACACAAAAATTTTTGATATCGGATGAAAAGAATTAAAAGTTTATTTAATTCAGTCATATTAAGAACTGGATTTAATACATGCGCAAGAGTTATTCGACAATGAATTTTATAATTTTAAGACTTAATCATATAACAAGAATGGTTCTTGAACAGGTCATAATTCTCCAAACTTTCACTTCATTTCAACGTTAAGACGTTTAATCTTAAGGTCAGATTTCTCATACAGAAGATCTTTCTATCAAGCAGAGGTTTCGAACTGGAAATCTTTCTAATGTTGACATTCTCAATGAGCAATTTATAGATATGAGAATTATACCATTGTTATATTATAAACATCTAAAACGTAAATGGTTATAATATAGCAACCGAAATTTATACAACTAATATATTAGTTTTTCTTTTATAATTTATTATTGTATAAATTTTGAAACATTCTTCGTTAGATATTATGGAAAGGGTGTGCTGTCCCAACGGGGTGTGGAAATGAGAAGACATAGGGATTCAAAAATTCCGGTATGGTGATTGGTTCTCGCTACTTTGGTGGATACAAAAATGGCTTACCTCCTACCAATGACGGAATGTACCTCCTATAAGGAGATATTGTACCATGGCCAGTAATGACTCTTAGGAGTCCATAATTCTGGTTAAGGCAGTCGTGGTGTTCAGTCATTCAGATTTATTCGTTCTTCTTTGGGGGGTTGCTGTAGTTTTTTTTTAAAAAATCAAACAGATGAGAATTTTAATAATCCTTATTATGCAAAAGCAGTTTCTACAGTTTGATTCTTTGATACATATTAAGATTTCAATGTTAATAAATACAGAATATTTCTGGAAAGAAGTAAAGAGCTAATAGATTTAAATGTTTTTTTAATGTTCAATTAAATTTTTATTTTCATGAATATATAATGATTAAAAAGCGTCTTTATGATTTTAAATTGATGTATATTTAAACTCACTATTCAATCAAAGTAAGAAAAGTAAAAAATAATATCAAAAGTCTGAAATCTTTTAGAATTCTAATTAATAATATGCAAATTTAAATATTTATATCATGGATGAAAAGGAAGATGTCAAAATAAATTAATGTACTCCTATTTAATTATATTAAGAATTACATAAATTCAGTATGTTTAAAGAACACTGCAGATATTGGTTATAAAACTCTGCATTGATGGTTATTTAATCTAATTAATCATTCCAGAATTTCCTAATTAGATATGAGTGTATGAAGAAAAAGATGAATTATTTGAACTTTGTATTCTTTAATAAGAGGATTTGATTTTCCCTAATGGAAATTATTGTGTGCATCAGTAACTTCGAATTTAATTGAATGTTTCCTTCCTATATATTTAAAAACGAATAGTTAGAAGCTTTAAGAATTAATTTGCAAATGATCTTTTTAAATTTAAATAGAAACATAAATTTCTTATAATTTAGGGAAATAATAATTTAGTGAGTTTTTCATTTACAGATGGTAGATTTTGGAGTTTATTTATATATAAATCGTGCAACATGTAATTTTTATTCATCTTCTATTTTTGTACTCCTCATTGTCTATATATACTGCAGGTGAAGAAAAATCATTCAAATATGATATACATTCATAAAAGCAAACATAATCGTTTTCTGTTTGCTTTTATAGAATCGTTGCAAAATCACGAAATTTAAATTTTCACATGTTTGACCTTTCTCTAATGTTGTATTAAGTGATAATCCCGATGAATTCATATATGGATATACATAAAAGGTTTAATTACCATAAAGGTTAATTACCATACAGCAAGATTGAGACATATATTTTTGAAATTTAATCTATTTCAATTTATGTGTGGCATGCGTGTATTTTTAAACGTGCTACTATTACAGTATTTCAATATTTACAATCAAATTAGGGAAAAAAAATGTTAATTAAATAAATTAGAAGGTTAAATTTTTTTCTTCAAATTTTAAGGTGCAATATCTCTATTCATTTTTGGAAAACATTTTGCGTTGTATTCATTATGTTTTGTGCAGACCCTTTAATGAACTTTTAGTTTTACAACTGTAGAAATCAGACGACAGAAAATAAGATATAGATTTAAAGAAAGTAAAAATGTAAGACGTTAGATGTTGTATTTTTTATAAAAATAGGATATTTTACTAAACGTATGGCGCATAATTTTTAGAAACGCATGCATTACTTTAGACATTTGGATTTCGCTATTTATAGGAATATGTTAAATGGTGGCCAATGCATTGCCTTTTAGTTTTGATTACCTTTATTTCAGATGTGAAGAATGAATTGATTTAGGTAGCACACACATTTTGTAAATCCTTGCAGACATTTGAAAACGCTTGTCTCAAATGATGAACACGATCGCATATGCACAATATGGATAAACACACACATATATATTTCAAGTGCAGATAGAAATTCCTATTTCTATCATTTCGTGTTTCATTACTCATTAACATTTTAGATTCAAGAAATATTATTCCAAATTTGAAACTCATTCAAACATAAATGCATTTAAAAATCGAATTTAGTGTAATTATAATTGATGATCCAAAAACGACGAGGAAAATATCCAGCATCTTCATAAAAAGAATATGCTATAGGACTGATAAATTTCTTTTGAGGCACTGCGTATAAACTATTTGTTACCAGCAGGTATAACGCAAGCCGACAAATGAAAGTGAATACTCAGTGGATAATGGAAGGAAATTTCATGTGGAAAAGATACATGTATAAATGTGAATCAAACGGGAAAAAATACGCACGAATACAAATAGAACAAAAAAATTCTTACATGCAAATGGGACGGGAAATTATTTAATGAAAAATTATTATAATTTATATTGAGGACTGAAAACATAGTTAAGATATTTGATTCTATGTACCTGTTAAATATATATCTTCTAAAATGTATCTAAGAAATTTATTTTTAATAATTCTTAAATAAACATGTTTTTTTTTCAATATATAACACCTCTTCTTAGCATGACAAATCCATAACAAGAAAAACAGCTTTACGAACAGCTCTATTGAATGCTTATCGGATACCGAATCATTGATCCTCAATCTTGTTGATCATTTGGTGAAAATAGGGAAAATTCTAGAATATCCAGGAATTTTGGCGATAAAACCAATAGGGAGAGATTTAGAACGATTTTACGAGAACTTTCTATGAAATATTTCCCAATATCGGAAGCTATAAAAAGCCGACATACCAAACTGAAATCAGTAATTTAATTAGTCAGTATCAATCCAGTGAAGCACAAGTGTTGAGAGCAGCTCGAGCATTAATGAGTTGAGGATTGAGCCGGACACAAAGTCTTGGAGTCAAGTATTGAAGTAGCATCGAGTCATGGGCTGAATAGTAAGTCATGTAGTAGTAAGTCGGTAGTTGAGAGCAGTTTAAGCGAGAAACCAGTAGTGAGTCACAGACGTTTGAGGTCATATTTCTTGCTTTCTGTATGACCGCTGTCGTATGCTGTATTTATTACTGTTGTGGTTGTTTACTACCGATTAGCTACTTATAGGCTAATACTTGTTTAAAGTGCTGGCGTTTATTGTTTGTATACGTCTCGGCTGTGTTTTATCCTCTGTATATTCGTTTTTGCTCCTGTAATAAATATCAGGATTTAATATAGAGGTTTGTTGATTATACTAATATATATATATATATATATATATATATATATATATATATATATATATATATATACAGGGTGGTCAAAAAAAACTTCCCCTATATATGAAACCCTAGCGGCCTATCCGCTCAACCAATCGAACCAAAATTTCAGACATGGTTGTTTGAAGGTATGCGCTGGAAATTGTGATGATTCCAAACAAGTTCACGGTTACGGTTACAGTGAGAAAATTTTGAAATTTTCGAATGGCAACACCCACTTTTTCCTTGCGCAAATTGATCAGCGTATTGAAAAACCACAAATGACGTTGGAACGATTAGCGTGTGACTAAAATTGCCACCGTAAAGCATGTACAAAGAAGAGCATTATAAAGGACTAATGACAACACAGAGAGGAAAGAGAAAAAAAGCTTTTATTGGAATGGAAAGTTATAATTACAGGTTTTCAAGGTGTTCACCTTCGCAGGCGACAACGCATTGCATTCGGGAGATTGTGGACAACAATGCCGAACGTAACATGAAAGGAGGAATCTGCATAACTTCACGTGTCATCGCATCTTGCAATTCTTGCACAGTTACAGAATTCCATTATTCCTGAATTGCAGCAACGAAAAGTCATTAGGGGCATTGTATAGATGCAAGATGGGGCTCCTCCACTCGTCGCCCAATGTGTTCGACCAGTGCTGCAACAACACTTTGCTGATAGAGTCATCTCTAACAACTTTGCAGTTTCGTGGCCACCGCGATCCCCCTACTCATTCCTATGGATTTTTGGTTCTGGGGTTATCTGAAATCTAAGGTGTACACGCCTGGTCCACGAGATGTGTCAGAATTGCAAGATACCATAACACGTAAAGTTATGCTGATTCCTCCTTTCATGTTACGTTCGGCATTGTTGTCCACAATCTCCCGAATGCAATGCGTTGTCGCCTGCGAAGATGAACACGTTGAAAACTTGTAATTATAACTTTCCATTCCAATAAAAACTTTTTTTCTCTTTCCTCTCTGTGTTGTCATTAGTCCTTTATAATGCTCTACTTTGCATATGCTTTACGGTGGCAATTTTCGTCACACAGTAATCGTTCCAACACCATTTGTGGTTTTTAATACGCTGATCAATTTGCGCAAGGAAAAAGTGGGTGTTGCCATTCGAAAATTTCAAAATTCTCTCACTGTAACCGTAACCGTGAACCCTGTGTTGTTTAGAATCATCACAATCTCCAGCGCATACCTTCAAACAACCTTCATATTTCATTCTATTTTAATGGTATTTGCAACTCGTAAAGCATTAAATACTCATTAATTCAGAAACAATAAGAGAATCAGAATATCTTCATTCTAATTTTTTTATTTGTAATATGTATTTTATCTCATTGCTGCCATATATTAAATAAATATTAAATTTCAGACTCATTTATAATTATTTTTACTGAAAGTAAGCACTGAAAAATGACTGAAATACCTTTCAATATCATCCTCCCGGAAAAAAAAAAGAGTAACAAATTCTTTCTTATCACCAGAGTCTCTCTTCTCTTCCCAGAACATATCTGGAAGCAGATAAATCGATTAATTCGTTGAAGCGGTCAGGATCAAATTAAAGCCTTTCAGCTGTTATTGATGGCTATTTATTATTCGGATTTTTGTAAAAGATTAAAAGAGCTATTTTTTTTGCTGTTGTACTTCCACAGTCACTAATTAATTTCCTTAGAACATACACCCTTGACAAGAAATACAAGACACGCTTTGTTTTTACGCTCAACTTATGATGAAGTGAAAATGTTCTGTCCACTAACATTAAAGTTATGACAACCTCTTAAACTTTATTTTTTTCTACAACACTTGAGGTTCATTTAGGGTAGCTCATTGTAGTTGTTGAAACTGCAATTAGTATTAATCACGGTGAAGGTATGAAAGCTAAGCAATTATAAATGAGAAATAGATGGCCACCAATTACATAGGAAATGGTTTTAAACGTTTGAAGTTATTTTTTAAAATTATTTATGATCGTTTTTTTGCTTTTGCTCTGCCATTTCTAGAATTGTGATCATTATTTATCCTTTCTAAATTCTTTAAGTGACGCTATTTTTACAATTTTTTTATTGAAAAATAGATAGAAACAGAAGCCACAGTTGTCATGAAAAGATTATATTTCTTAGATTTGATGAATTTCCCCGCTTCAAACCTTTTTGAATCTGAAAAACATAGGGATTTTGTGTCTGTCTTTGAATATAATAATTAAAAAGCGAGCAATTTTTTTTCAGTTTTCTTCTTAACATTGGCTTCAAAAACATACTAATGTATTAATATATGAATAATTGCATAGAAGCATGTTAATATTGCATATTAATATATGAAGATTTGCATTTGTATAAATAGAAATGCGAATTAATTAGAATATCTTTATAGTAGCCTAATAAAGCAAATATTATAAATATATGCTAATAGAGGACTTTTGATTACAGAATATGTAGTCATTGTCATTTGCTCCATACATTTTAAAAGATATTCTACGCATACGCAAACAATTGAAACATTCCAAAGGAAAATGCTTTAGATATTTTAATTAAAGTATCTGCAAAAAGGAAATAAAAAAGATTAAAAAAATGAAATCTACGATCGTATATTTCAAGTTATCATGCAAGAACATTATTATTTTTAAGTCATTATTTCTCTGAATTAATTTAAGTCATTAACCAGTTTAAACCGGTTTGAAACAATCACGAGACTTGAATGATGTTTTTTTTTAACTTTCATTTTCAATTTTTCTAGCTGGCAGACAAAGTATTGGAGCTCGACCAATTTTGAAATGAAGGGGAAAAAAACATAAATAAATTAATTAAGACAATTCGTAAGAATTCAGAGAAGGAATAATTTCGAAATCAAGTTGTAACTTTAGTTGGCTATAAATCTCCGAATGTGATAACCTTCTGCATTATTTTCTAATAACCCAAAAAGCGAAACATTGATGCCTCAAAAGCGATAAATCGCCAATTTGTGCCTACGTATATTGAGGCTTCAACAATTTGTTGCCTTCACATTTTGAGGTTTGAAAAGCCTCAAACCAAAACAACATTCTGTTCTCACATGATTTAAAAAAATGCCACGAAAGCCCGTAAGAATTTTGTAGTCAATTATCAGATTAAATCGAATCAATGCTATCGAATAATGTCGTATTAAAGTACTGCATTAAGAAGTTATTAAAATATTTATATTGACATATTTTACACAACTACGTTGTCTCGCATACTACATAATTTGTATATGTGAGGAACTAGCATGCATATTTAAATATCATAGTAAAGCCAATGTTATTTAATTTCTAAAGTTAAGTACAAAAGATTTTTATACAAACTGTTTATATATCTCTGGAAATTTCAATCCGAAGAATTGAATATTAAAACATATATAAGAGTATTATTACTACATAAATCAAATACAATAAATTAAATTTTACTACCGATTTATTGAAATGCACTAGATGAGTTTCCATAGAGATGTCTTATTCGTTTATCATCTAATGAAATTCTAGAACTATTTTCATTAACGGAATACGATACCTTCACAACATTTTAAAAAAATTTTAAGCATTATACAGAAAACTTCCAATGTAAAGTATGTTAGTATTGAAATAAAAACACCTTGAAAAGGAAGAAAAACTATATTAATATGCCTGCTTATATAAAATTTCATTAAAAAAATCCACTTTTTAAAAAAAAATTGCTACTACTTTTGCAAATATGAGTATTTTTGCTTCAAGATATATTTAGATTACAAGATATGTTTAGTAATTATTTTAATATAAAATTTTTACTATTATTTATGGGGAAAAATTGAGAAGATTAGCAGCGCATCATTTTAAAATTGGTATCTAAAAGAAACTAAACAAGTGAATTCTCGTTGTATTATAGTTTTATTATGATTTACGTTTTCACAAAATTTGAAAACTCTATCTTACTTAGGGAAAAAACTTTAACATTTTAAAAACATGAAGACGAAGAAAAATAGAACTTGATGAAAAAGAATAGATTGATTTGTGAATAAAAATTATTTTACTCATTTCTCAATCAAATATTTTGCATAGTCACAAAAACTATATAATTTACAATATGCAGGGTGTTTTTTTTTAAACTGACGGTATTGAAAGACCTCTGTAGCTTGAACTATCAGCCTCAAAGCCACCAAATTTTGTGCGGGGACTATTGACAACATGGGGGAAAGGAATCCACGAAAAAAAATAGTTCGAAAAGTTGCCGATAGGGAGAATGTTGTGATTTGATATAATTTTTAAGTCTCACTTCACGATAAAATTTTAAAAACCTACAGTTAACAGATAAATGAATAACAAAGAATTAAATTTTCTACAAAAGTGCAAAAAATAATTTCTGTAAATGGTTACTTGTTAAAAAAAAAAAAAAAAAGAGGATATTTTATTCGACTTTCTTTTTATTTTTTTATTTTTTGTTCTTTTGTTTTTATTCTGTAGAATCCATTTCTCGGGGAACACACCGGCTATTTTCTATATGACCTCCATTTTCTTGGAATAAGTATTGCATTCTGTACATCATACTCTCTACAGCTGAATGCATCATTTTTGTAGGCATGTTATATTTTCCTTTAAAACTAATAAAATCGAGACTCCACCAAGATAAACCTTCGATTTTAAATAACCCCACGGAAAAAAGTCGCATGGGGGTTAGATTCGGGGAGCGAGGTATCCATGCAACACGAAAACAACGACTAATGACTCTTTCTTTTGTTAAGTGATGGCGCAAAAGTTGCTTATGAATGTACCAATATGTGGTGGTGCTCCATCATGCATAAACACAATTTTATCTAAACATTCCCTTTGCTGAAGTTGTGGGATAACAAAACTACTCAACATATCATGATATCTTTGAACGTTCACGGTACAGGTCTGGGTCCTGCTTGGATAAAAGTGTCAAAAAAGTATGATCCGATGATAAAATCTGCTGTAAAACTATGCCAAACAGTTATTTTTTTTGAGAATGGAATGGGATTTCTTGAAATACATGGGGTTGTTCAGATGCCCAAATTCTAGAATTCTGAGTGTTAACAGTCCCATTCAAATAAAAATGGGCTTCATCACTCCAGAGAATTGTCCATGGCCAAACCTCGTCGACCTCCATCCTGGCAAGAAATATCAAAACAGAGGTTAATTGAAGGTCATAATCTGTAGGTTTTGATTCATGCAAAAAGGCTAATTTTATATGGATAAAATTGAAAAATTTTTCTTAAAACTTTCCATAGTGTTGAATCACTAACATGCAGTTGTCGGGCAACTTCACGTGTGCTGCTATTACCAGCAGTGCTCTTCTGATTTCTTTCAACGAATGCAGTTGCAACATCTATGATCGTATTTTCCGATACTTGTTTCCGTCTTTTACCAGGCGAGTTGCGAGAGAACCTGTTTTTATAATTTTTTTAATCATTACTTCCACTGCATTAATTCATAGATTAATTGTAATTGTTTGTTGTTAATTGTAAATTGTTTCGAATTCTAAATTCGCGAAGAGCGGCCGCTGCAATGGATTGATTAAAATAAAAGAGTTTTACAAGTAATGCACGCTGTGAGACGGATTTACAACTCAACTGATATTTGAAATGATTTTTAATGCCCCGTTTCTTTTTTTTTATAACTCAAAATACTGGCGCTGGTGTCGACCGCGTAATCGGGATTTTGCATTTTGGAATTTTTCCCGTGTTTCATGCAAAACTTTAACTGTTATAAAGTGTAAAACGCCACATTTTCTCCTATCGGCAACTTTTGGAACTTTTTTTTTGTTGTTGTTTCTTTACAACATTTGGTGGCTCTGCGGTTGATAGTTCAGGCTACAGAGGTCTCTGAGTACCGTCAGTTTAAAAAAACACCCTGCATGTACAAAATTTAAATCAAGAATATTCAATAAAATATTTTATAAAGATTTAAATACTCATTATTGTAGTATAAAGTAACCTGATCGAGAAAAACAGATATGAAACTGACAAAATATTACATTTTTTAAAAAATAAATTAACATGCCTGGAAATTTAAAACTTATTAAACATATGATTCAAAAGCATCTAGGTGTGTCTGTTAGTCCTTCTTTTTTTTAAATTATAGTATTATCTGTGTTCAATTGCAAGCTTATTTTTTTTTTCTGAATTAACTCATACATGGCATACTTCTTACGTCTTTTCTGATGCATACGCCTTACGCATGGCTAAATGATTGGACTGTTTATTCAGAGGAATGTAATTTTCAGTCAGAATACTTTCTAATAATTTAGATATCCCTATATTGAACTCAGAAACAGTAACTGCAATTTGGATTCAACCCAGTGAAGCAGAAGTTTCTTTTGATCACTTACTCCATAATACACTATAAAAACTTTCGTTTGAATTCTGTGTAAAGTATCTTGTGCAAGGTTGAAGAAACTTATCTGATGCCAGTCGTTGATAAATTGCAATAATTTTGGGGCCGAATTTCTCATTTATTAGCGTGTTTATATGTGATTTATGTGAACCTGGTGTTTTACCGTTGGTTAAAGCTTCCTGATGAAAGCACCAAGATTCTTTTCCAGAAATACACAGCTCTCTGCTAAAAAGAATTTAAAAAAAAAAAAATCAAAATTTTTCGGGGCTGTACAATAGTACAGAACCTCTGAGTCTTTAAAAATGGACCATTTTTAAAGGTTCAAGTCCTTTTAAATTCCTATCTTTTCGAATAAAAACCTTAATAACTTTCGAAATAATATAGATGCAGCTTTAATATTTTGGTGTGATTTGTAGAAGGATATAAGCTAATAAATGCACCAATGAAAATTCGATATTTTGGTCATTTTTTAGGTTCCATGTCCTCTTAAGATTAAATTATTTCTTTATTAATTGAAAATTACTTCTCTAAATGGTTAACTTCCATTCCAAAACAGTTTATATAATAAATTAAACAAGTTTCTCTTCTTTTAGATTAGATTCTAAATATGAACTGATAATTAATTTCTAATTTAAAAATACATTTTTTTTTCTGAATTGATCTATATTCGAAATTTTAAATAGATTTTGGCAATTTTAACTGTACGTGGTAAGAAGAATCCTAAAAAGGGTTAGAGAGCTTACTTTTTATATTGGTTTTTCTTTTAGTTCCTTAGAAATTTTATTTTAATGGATTCAATTTAAAAGTTACTGATTTTTCAAAATCGGTCCCGCATCTTGGCTTAACTAAAAGAGAAAATAAACTATGCTCGTCTAGTAAACTTCGCAAAATAAGCAAACTCCGTTCAACCAAAATTTATCGTGGCTTGCTAAAAGAAAATTTGGTTCCTAATATAAAATAAAGAAAACACCTTTACGAACGAAGTTCATAGGAGCATTAAAGAAACAAGATTTTCTTTGCTGCCCAAGGAAAGTCTTTAAAGTTATTTTAAAAGAGGAAATTAAGTACATATAAAAATGTTGTAGTAAAAATAGTTTTTTAAAGATACCCATTTATTAACGTATTGAAAAAGGATAAGGTCTTCTTTTTTCTTAAAGATTTGCCAAATTTTTAATTTATAATTGATTTTTATAAATTTTATTGAATATTGAATAATTTAATGCTTAATACTCTATCAGGTGCTGCTAATTTTATCGAATCAAACTTTAATCAAATTTATTGATCAATTTTTATTTAGGTTCTGAGTATTAACATATTTTTATCGATAAAATACTAGTTTAAAAATTCTAGTGTTTCAGTAAGTAAATGAAATATCAATTAAAAAATTCAATTCTATTACTCATTAAATAAATTAAACAAAAATATATATGGAAAGAAACTAAATAATTAAATTTTCTGATAATCATTTTACAATTTTATTTTATGGCATATAATGCATTACATTTTCAATTTGAACAACTACATTTCTTGTTTATTTTGTATTTGCCATATTATTTTTTGACAAATTGAATAATATTTGATGATTACTTCCCACAAGTATTTCTTGATATTTTTTTTAAAAATTTACCATTATATTTTGCGTTTTGATTTTTTATGAAATCAGCAACATTATCAGTCACTGATGAGTCCTAATAATCTCTATAAGATACGTCGGACTATATAATCAGCCGCCCATTTGTACTTAAAAATGTTAATTGGTTTAATTATTATTGATTAATTCCTATTATATTAATTTCATAAAATATTTAACTAATTTTCTGAAGAGCTAAGGATTTTTTAATGTTTTGCTTAGTGTTTTAAATATCAAATGTCTAGATCTTTTAGCTTCCTAATGTGCTTTTTTTTAAGTTTTTAGTTTTTTAAAGTTTTTCGATGCATTTTCTATTTAAATATCTGATATCATTTTTAATATTTTTTTAAAAAAGATTACATTTACGTCACCATAGAAGATTTAATAATTTTTAAATTCATTATAAGAAATTCATAATGAAGTATTTATATATACATTGGATTGAATATATTTAGCTTTGTAACATTTGTTTTTTATAATATCCGAAAGATTCAGATTCACAAATTCTTAATTCTTAATGCAATATATATATATATATATATATATATATATATATATATATATATATATATATATATATATATATATATATATATATATATATATATATATATATATATATATATATATATATATATATATATATATATATATATATATATGTGTGTGTGTGTGTGTGTGTGTGTGTGTGTGTATATTAAATTCCTAATATGTTTTATAATGTTCTTGTAATTTTTCATGTTCTTTAATCCTAAATCCTAATTGCCTAAGATTTTATTTTTTCACTACATAAGCTCTTATTTTTTTGTGTGTGTCTTTTGTTAATTTTGTAATATTCTCTGTAAATAAAGTTTTTTCTGTAATAACCTTATTTTAATAAGTAATGAAAAAAATGATTATACATATATATATATATGTTACAATTTAAATCCAGCTTTATAATAATATGTTTCGATTACAAACAGAATAAATTCTTTCTTTATTCTCCAAAAAAAAAAAAAAAACTCGTAGCTCTATCCATCTTGACGGAAGAAAAAAATAATTGTTGAACTAAATGACAATTAACATGTTTAAACATGTTTTCCTCTTTCATTACATCGTTCTTTCAAGATGGTATCGTAATTGCTGTGACATGTCTTTAATTAAAATTTTTCATGAGCATGTTCCCGCGAGGCGTACGTCTTTTTTTAAAAAGCTATTTCTAATAATATATGAAATGACTTTTCGAAAAGCAATTTTCGACTGTCATATCTTAGACGCTCATAAAAAACTTAAAGCAATTTTATTCAAAGTTAATTTCGTAATATCTTGCAAAATTCTTTAATCATCTTTTAATTGACTTTCTGAATTCTGTAATTTTCACGTGTTATTTGAGGATGAAAGGCGGTTAATCATTTTGACGTTGTTTGTGGGGAAAAAAATTTAACGAATAAGAGGGAACAGAAAATATTCAATATTTTTAGTATTGGTTTTTGTTTTATATTTGCCTTGGTCGATTACTTTTTATTTATATTTATTTAGAGTGATATTTCACAATATTTCCTTATTGAAACTTCCATAACTCTTCATTCTCATTTCAGAATTTCAAATTTAATTGAAATTATATTTGTAATATTATAATTATATTTTCTAGCCTATTTCATTTTTATATGCAATTCATAATCTATTTTATATTGTATTAAACTCTAAATAATAAACAGCCGCAACAAATAAAATTATATGTATGTTTCGAAATTATGAAGTTACAATGGGTATTATTTATATTTATTATTTATCAAGAACAAATATAAACTGACAATTTTAAATAAATAATATATAATTCTGGATTGATAAATTTCATGTTTGAACTTTTTATTTTATTAAATAACTAATTTTATTTACATTGAAATTATTATAAAATAATTTGATAACCACTTTTACATTGCTATATTTTATTTGTTACAGTAACAGTAATATAAAACTGTACTGTAAAACAGTAATATAAAATACTTTTTACAGCTTTTTCCCGAAAATTTAATTATAAATAGTTACGAATCATATTGTTACATGCAACGAAAATTTTTTAATATAAACTATGACGCATTTTTAAGGCAAAAAATAGTAGGCATAACAAGATGATCTATGATGGTATTGCTGGAATAGATGATAACTTTTACCATTATTCCATGATTTTCATAAAGGTATTTAAAAGATACATAAAGATTTCAAATTAAATAATTCTTAATATTTATTCTTGGGATAGCAGCTGCCTTGAGCAAAATTGCATGTCATTATCTATATCGATTTCACATAGTGCAATGATACGATAAACTTAAGTGAAAAGAATGTTACTCAAAATCTAAATATGAATATAAATAAATATTGATTTTAATTAACAAGTTATTGGAGAAAAATCTTTTAATACTACAGAAGATTAATTTTTATGTTTCGTTGCAAATCTACAGAATAGAACATAAAATTATCATCACGGTTCAGATATACAAGGTGAGAAAGCGCGCAACAAAGTTCGTTTTTCTGAAATTTTCATATTTTTATTACTTTAATATCAAGCCATATGCCTAGGCTTACCTGTATTCTTTTTCCTATAATTTATAAAGAGTTATTGCACCAAAAGCAATTTTACATACAGTTCACAAATTTGCCTTTCAAAATATTGGTTGAAGTATTTTGCTTTATTTAAATACTACTAATTTCATAATTTTTATAAATATCTTGATCTACTGATAAAGTCATTCAAGGAAATATTTATGCACTGTCCAAGGGAGACGAAACAGAGAAAAATATATCAATAGAATAAAAAGAGGAGGGGTGGAAATTTTCACTAAAAGAAACAGTATTTTTACGAAAATTATGTTTTCTATTAGGTTTTACATAGATAAATAATCTCATTTTCTTGCATTTTGTAAAGATGAATATTTTATTTCAGCATTTTTAAAAAGTTTTCTTAATGCAATTGATTATATTTTAAATAGTCTCTATTATTGATACGAATTGTATAAAACTTTTATTTTAAATGACATTTTTTTTTTCATTTTTATTTCATATTTACTTGAAATTAAAATGCATTTTAATTTGTCTTATTGGTAGGCCAATAAGTTGAAATTAATATTTAAGAAGTGACGGATGATAAGTGTTTACATTTAGAATTCTGACATCCCAAACTTAACTAATTTTAGTTCTTAATGATTTTTTTTACTTTGAAATCAGTTGTTTTATCTAAAAACTAATATTCGAATTTTGTTTTTCTTTCTCATTTTACTTGATGTATTGAAGTCCATTGTTCGTATGTATTATTTTTTTCCATTATTTTTCTGAAAAATCCATTGTTTTTGTGAAAAATATTTTAACATTTTTAGAAAATTTATATTTAAAATTAGTCAATAGAATGGCAGAAATTTCATATTATTAGCTTAAATTGCCACTATAGTGATTGCTCTAAACAGTTTTCAAGTTTTATAATTAATAAAACGGACAAATAAGCTAATCATAAATGCGACTAGTATTCAATAAAGTTATAGTTTTGAAATACACGAATTCCAAATCATATTCTTTAAAACAAAAGTTTTACACAAATAAAAATATTTTCATGTCTGTAAGCTTCATTAAAATGAACAATCAAGTCTGCCAAAATATATGAAATTTCAATATATCAAAAGACTCTGCATGATTGAAAATTTTATGAATTATGTATATATACATATACATTCAAAGCAGACAAAAGTCATGTTTTCATTTTATTACATGGAATATGAATGACAGAAAAGAAAAGAAAATGAAAACTATTTCTCTGCTTCTTACTGTTATAGAAATTTATGGAAGAAAAGAAAGTTGCTTACGAATAAACAATAAACATTTGGCAATGTTATTCGTGGCATTTGTATAGGAATTTCGTTCTTAAGTTGAGCTGAGACTTTTACTTGTATTTAATTCTGTTTCCAATTTCTTGCAATAAACAAGGTCTCTAGACGAAAATCTTTAAGCATGAAAGAAAAGTTCTACTTATGAAGAATATAAATAACAGGGTAAAAGACAATAACAACAACAACAACAAAAAGAAACTCGACATTTCAATGCAAAGGTCTAAACATTTAAAAAAAAAAGTTGTGATTTGGTTATTAAATCTTTGCAAAGATTCGAAAAAAGTCAGAAAAGAAAGTTTAGTAAATATAGGCATTTTTTTAAAATAATAGCTAATTTTTTAAGTTTTAGTTACAGTTGAATTTTTAACCATGTACAATTATATTTAATAGTAAAACATTTTTAAAACTTTTTGTATGTATTTCTACATATTGAAAAATCTATATATCCATTTTTTTATTAGGGATGTCCAGTTTCGACGATGGGGTTTTTAATGTAGGTAGAAATATTGCTTTTTCATATTAATTTGTGAAATAAGTAAATAAGATTAACATAAAGCTTAAAAATATCGGACTTAGATGGGACATTGAAGATATAGTGGGGAATGAAATTTTTATTTCCTTATTACTTCATAAATATTAGAGCTAGAAAGTGTAATTTTCACTAAGCTAATACTTGCCACATCGAAAATATCGGATTCTGAAATAGATTATTTGTATTTTAGAGAAATGGTAAATGCAAATTTCAGCTTCTAAATATTTGCGTGTTTTATATTAAATGGTTGAGTCTTTATGCTTTATATATTTTTAATTTATTACTGCTTTCTTCTAAATTTTATATTTGCATGCTAATTAAAAAATTGGAAATGAAGTAACAATTGTCTTTTGTGGAAAGGAGAAAGTGAAATAGATTTCGTTTATGTTGTAATAATTTATGCGGTTTGTATCACGTAACTGATAAATTTCTAAAATATATATTTAAGATCATATTTTGTACTCTATATCTGATTAAGATTTGAAATTCCATTTCCCTTTTCTTAGTTAAACACAGTTAGCTGGAAAAAGAGAATCTTTGTTTTATGAATCCATTGACTGAAATTTCAATATGAACATTGACCTTCTGCAAGATAAATGAACGGCTATATTACGATTCGGTAGCAATTTATTAAGAATAGAAAATAAATTCTATATTAAATGTAGAATGAAATATAAGAGGGCGATGAATTCTATTAGACATTTTTGTGAATTCGTCACTTAGAGTTAGGATTATTTTTGATTATGTAACATAAATGAAATTACATCACATTTCTTTTAAAAAAATGTTTTAAAAGAAATTTTATTTTTCATTTTTTTTGTTTTACCCAATATAAATTTATTTCGAATAAAACTGTGTATAATTTTGTAATTCCAATTAAATGCTAATTTTTTAGAAATATTTGTATGCATTTAATAAAATATTTTATACTGAATTTTCATCACAATTTTTTGTTTGTCGGAACTAAAATTGACCTTCAACTAGATAAAAAAAATTCGGAACATAAAATGCATACCCCATTTTCTTTTAATGTTTGACCGAAATCTTTATTACCAATTCCAAATATTAAATTTCATCAAAAGTTAGAACACCTCTAACATTTTAAAGATATTTAAATTACAATATCATTTCGAGAAAAGTCATTAAAATGTTCCTTTTTTCTTTAGGCCTTTGAAATATTCATTTTATTGAACAATATAGCTTATAACACAGTTTTAATTGAATATAAGCATATATTGTGGTGAGGAAACAATAAAAATAAAATTTCATGTATTCATATGTGAATACTTCAAAGTCCACTGTCCCTTTAACCACAGCTGGATCAATATATATACCCATTAAATAATAATTCTTTTTATTAATATGTTTTGAAAAGAAAATTTAGTTTAATAATATTTACATCCTATTTTGAAACAACTTTGGACTTATTTTGGGAATAACCGCATAATTATTAACCGTGATCAGATTAGGATGGCACCCGAGGCCCTCCTAATACTATTCAAAATTCCGCTTCATCCTAAACACTTGGTCCAGATTTGGTAGTCTTTCTCTATGTAATCGGTTTCGTGCCATGAACCATTCAGTTCCCAAGCTAAGATCTAGTAACGAATATAAATCGGCTTCACTGTCCTTTAAATGGTGAAATTCTGAAAGTGATTGTGGTTCAAATTTCAATTAACTAAAGTTAAATTACCATCAATTTCCTTATCACAACAAAAATTTTATTTTTATTTTATATGTGGAATTTTGCTCAATGTAATTATTTTGTGGACCTAGATGTTTCTAAATATTTTTCGTAAACTTTACTATTTGTCACCTATATGAAACAAGTAAAACTAAATTGGAAAATTGCGAATTCCGATTCCACCAAAGAATTGACCTTAATAGTAAATACATTCGGAGAAAAATACAATTTAATTTTTTTTGTAAAACCAGTATTGATATTACCCACGATTCATAAAAGATGTATTTTAAATTATATCATTCCATAGATGATTTAAAATTTGCCATATGCATTTTGACGCCTCTGACAAGATACATGAGTTCGTGTTTCATGAATTTTACCTCGTTTAACTGTTTAATATAATTTATCTTTTCAAATTATTGTAAAAGTTTAGTAAAGGAAGGAGTATTTTTTTATAAATTTAGATTACTTAAAAAAATAAAAGGCCAGGAATTTCCATTTATGAAAAAAAGATTTCATAAAATTAATTTACAACAAACTGAAATCATGGAAAAAAAATTAAAGCAAAAAAAGGCAAATAATTTATTAAATTCCCTTACAGGATTAGATCTAGTTATTAACTTGAATGCAAACATATTTACATTCCATTTTTAAAAGCTAAATTTTGAACAAAAACTCAATATTATCGCTTTAGATAGGAAAATGCGTCTTTTTTAATTAATGATATATTTTAATTAAAGTTCTTTTAATTTAATATTGCAATAGAATCCATACTTTCGAAGAAGAGGAGGTTTGGAGAGCATGATTAAAATGTTCTTAGTTTTAGATGGCGCATATTATTCATATGTGCCCCCATGAAGACGCGAAAGTATAGCAGTAATTAATAAGCCAGCACACGCCTTGGAATGAAAATTAACTGAACTGGGCCAAAGTTTAATTGCAGTGTAAATTAATGTATACGAAATGCTGAGTTAACAGTTCATTAGCTACCTGCATGTGTGACATTTTAATTTGAATAATGTCAGTCAATTTTCATTCGTTGTTGGATATTTTCGTAAAGTGCAAATGGTCGGAAATGTGTAGACGGAATGCTAATTTTCAGTTTTAAATATAATTGAGGAACTTGAGAATAGTGTTAAAGAGGAAAGAAAAAAGTAATTGAATTGTTGCTCATGTCTCCAGACTTTAAAGGTAGGTAAATACTCGATTTCCAAATCAAAATTTCGAAGAAATTAAAAAAAAAGGTTTAAAAATGTAAATATTTAGTTGAATGAATAAGGGAATAACATTGAAATAACTCGTTAACCCATTATCTGTCACGATCACTATGTGAGAATTTTGGAATTTTTACGTACACCACTCAACGACAAAAATATTTTTTGTACACCAGATTTCAGGCGGACCGTTCAAATTCTATCTATCTATAATTATAACAGTCAATATTGTGTGTAGCAATAAGTGTTTGGTTTCAGCTTCGTATTCTTTACCGCAAGCAATTCTGAAATTCGTCTGGAAGTTGAATGGAAAAAAATTGTCATATTTGAAACATTAATGGTATTTTAATATATAATTTAATCTAAATTAATGTCCTAAATTTTTGCTTAATTCGGCGCATGTCGGGGTCATTCTAAAGTATTCTCTTGTTTCCTGATCCCATTCCATTTTTTTCTGTTTAATTAATTCAATTGAAGCTTTGTAAAAATAAAGCACTATCAGTTCCACGTTCTGAATGAAAATGATCCATCCGATGTCCTTGTCAAAGGGCAATACGTATATTGAATCGACACGTGGCAGAAATTTCATGTTATATAAGACGAGGGATAATTTATGTCTCGCTCTTCCCCACTTCTGCTCTTGTCTCGCTATGTGGCGGACAGGTTTCGTCCGCACCTTCTTGTAAATAAATCATGCCTGCCTCCCGAGAGAGAATAAATCGAACTTAAAAATGCAAAATGTTTATATATATATCTCTCTCTACTAGGTTTTATATATATATATATATATATATATATATATATATATATGTGAACAAGATAACTCAAAATCGTTTTGCGCTAAATATTTGAAGGTTGCTATCCAATTTTAAACATAATTCATTCACAAGAAATTAATTCTGTCTCTGGGACTGGACATAAGTGATGACTGCAAAATGCAAAGAGCAAGATGGATGAAATTTACTATTTAAGTTCAACGGAATTTGCAACATCAAAAACATTAATACTTATTAAATTTTGTGGCAAATACATCAAATTTCCATTTTGAGGGGAGTGTCATGGAGTACTTGAACTCAACGTTTTTCATAAGAGGAACTCAAAGCAGGTAAATACATCAATTATATGAGCGCTTGTCGGTTATACTTTCGCATGCTAATGAATACAAAACCTTATAAACGCAATGATTTTAAAAGCTCTGGTTCATCATAAAATTTATTTTTCCATCTTATTTTCTATACATAAGGGATTAATATTTTATTTTTTCTCAGTCAATAAATGCATTTCTGAAAAAAAAAATTATGCTGTTTGAAATTGTGAAATTCCTTCGATCCTGAAATCTTGCTGAGTAAAAAATTCTTAACACTCGAATTCTTAAATAAAATAGTACTTCATTATTATAGAAGCAAATATCCAATTTCAAATCTGAAAGTTTTGGAAGCAAATGGGTAAAAATTTATTGTTTTTAAAATGTTATAGCTTTAAATGTATTTTTTTTAAATACGCTACATAGGATCGATGTCCTCTATAAAAAATTAAATTTCAAAGCACTCAGAACATTTAATTACTTAAACTACATAAAATATAAATCTTTACTTCCTTTTTCCTACTCCATATATATTACTAAGGATTTATAAATTAGCTTACGATACCCGATTAGATTGAATGATGTTGATGTCGTGTCCGCGTTACCACGGAAAGGGGGTGCAGTGGCTTCTGAGGGTAAAGACCCCTGAGCACCCGAGGGCAGAAGTCTGACTTTTAGCTCATATGAAGATGACACATACACATTCGCTTGCACAACCCCTTTTTACTGGGGGGGGGCACATTCATACGCCTCACAGATAGAACACAGATGAAGAAAAATCATGCCCGAACCGGGATTCGAACCCGTGACGCCCAGATCACGAGGAAGATGCGCTAACCCTATGCTAGGACGCCAGCGATTCGATTGAATATCCTTTATAAATAAAAATATTTGCCTTTAACAATACATAATTAATGAATTTATTACTGATATAGAAATTTATAAAGGTCACAGAAAGTTTTTCCTTACAGTAATTTATTTAGAATATATTATGTTTTATATTTATATTATTTCATAAAAAAATAGCAAAATATAAAATTTATAGATTTAATTTGTGTTAACAGTAATTTAATAATTCTATTTGAACTTTTGTCCACCTCTAGTTTTTATTTATGCGCACGTAGCGTACTCGTGTTGGTTAAATTTTATTTTTATTTATTACAAAATATATTGTTGAAAAATATGATCAAAGTCTTATTTTTTTAATTTGATTAAAATTTGAAAACACTTATGTTATAAAATAACAGGGATCATCTAACTATAATTTTTTGAATTATTTTATGTCATACAAATCATTTTTGTACTGTCTGTAATAATTTCAGAAGTTATCGTTTAAAAATCACCAAAATATCGCTCCAGGTACTCCTAGGATTTTAAATTAATGTTTTAAAAACAAGCACTCATTAAACATTTGATGAAACTTACAAAATTTTCAGAGCATAAACCATAAGGAATGAAAAGAAAATATACCTCCAAGTCCTTCATCACTTTAATGATATATAATGGAAAAACATTTAACTGAATAATTCATCAATTCAACAAAGCATGAGGAAATTGATTGAATCTTCAACACGTGAAATTGAATTACACCTTCATATGTGGAATAACTAAGGAAACAACTATTTAGATGATTAATATCTTTCAAGGCTTGTGGTGGAGATGAAAATTACATTAACCATGAAGCATATTAACCATGTTATGAAAGATAATATATACTCGAGTTTATTTTAAATATATAGCTTGGAATTCATTTTAATATATATATTGATAATTAAAATTTCTTATACAAAAGTTTTTTTTCTTGTCTTTTTCGGAAGAAAACTGTTTTGTAGATTTTTTTTTTTAAATATTAATGATCTCTTTGTATAACTCTTCCAAAAAGTTTTTAACATTATCAAAGTAGACAATGTTGTTAATTAATTATTCACACTTGATTACAAACAATTATAGTTCGATATAAATATTAATTTATTTGAAAAAGAATGTAAGAGCACTTTTTTTATAAATGAGAATAAAACAAAATATGTATAACTTAAATATTTTCTATTAAACACGTAAAATAATGTTAACGTATCTTGAAACTAGATAAATCAATAAGCAAGATGATGTCTTTTTTAAATAAATATTTCTGAGATTAATTCTTTATTAAAATGTTTTGTTTTCAAAATCCCTTAAGTCATAATTGCCGCCTCAATTGCATTGGGAAATGCCCGTTAAGATTATACACTTGATGTAGTGTTAAATTTGATTTTACTTTATCTTTAACAATGCAACTAGAAAAAAACTGATAAATTTACGGAAGAAAATTTCTAATTATAAAACAACACTTTGCAGATCATTAAGTTAATTTTTTTAATAAAATAACTTAAATCTATAATATATTTAAACTTTTTTTCAAAAACTGATTTATTAAAATGTCTTCTTGGTCGAAAACATATATTTTTCCTAAAAAAAATAAAAGTAATGCAATATTTTAAAACGTTTTTCATGTGAATTTTCCACTAAATTAGCATTTAAAATGTCATTCATTTAAAAGTACTTTCAAACACACTACTTGGAATGAAAACTCGCTGGTACTTCCTATGAATCTACTAATTTTCATTCTATTGCTTGCATCTGATTTTCTTTTTGTTCCCGCTATAGCCTCTATACGTATTTTACAGTTCATGCAATGAGTACCAATATCATAATGACATACTAAAAGCGCAATTATTAAGAAATAGTTTGCTTCCATTTCCTACCACTGACATTCAATTGCTGCAAAAATTGATTTTTCCAAACAAATAAAGGGCTTCAATCGTTTTAAACTACTTTACATAAGCAAGTTCTAAGTAAATAAGCAGCCTATTGACATGTAAACAAAGCTGTAATTTCAAATATTTTTACATTTTATGTTTAGCACTTACTGAAAATGCAAATAAAGCTTTTATGCAAGATTGATAGTTGCATCTGAAATGGCCTTTGGGATTTAAATCCAAGATTTAACATTAAAGTGGGCCATTCAGCTTGAATAAATGGCTAATTTCTTTTTCCGCTAAATGTATAACTGTGTTGCTTTATGTAAAGTGTTTATCCCTTTATTATGCAATTATGAAGTCAACACATGTTTTGAAATTGAACTATTTTTTGTGTTACTTGCTACGCATAATCAAATTAAAGTAGTAGGAAAATTAAACTCCAAACAGATTTAATTTCAGCATTGATGCCTATCAAACACTGAATTGGAAATTATCTAAAAGTTTATGTAGATATAGATATAATTAACTTTTTATGTTTGTATAATATCGTGGAATATAATTCAAGAAAAAAAGTCTTTATAGCCAAAAAATATCCATTTCTATTAGAGATATAAAAATGTTGATCTCAATAGATTGAATTATTTAGTTCTGTATCAGTGTAGATGAATTTTTCAGTTACATTTGAAATGTTGATTTTTAATATTTTAGTTTATTTGGAGAAAAATGGAATGTTGTAATTTCAGTAAATGAATATCAATAACTTTTGTGATTTTTTGAAAGAAAGAAAAACGATATACAGGGTGACCCATAAATATTGGGACACGCTTTAAGGGGAGGTAGGCTGCATCACAAAGATCCAGATTTGCATAGGCACCCGTGGTCGGAAACGCCATGGGAAAGTAGTATGACAGGTACAAGAAATGAAGAGACACAAGATTGAGATCATCTGAAATGTTTATTGGTCAAAGATATTATACGTGCTGTGGTACATTGTTTTTGAAAATGTCACAAAAAATTTTCAAAGGTTCCACCAGTGTAAGCCTTCACGTTGCAAAACACGATGAACACTATTCCAAGATCCCCAACGGCAGTAGCGACGGCTCGTACGCTGGCACTAGGATTCCTTCTAACGGTATCCAACACATTTTATTTCATTCTGGGAGTTAAAGTCACTCGTGGCCTGCCCTCACTATGTCGATTACCTCGTAATGACCCATATTCACACAAATTATGATGCAAATTACTGAACATCCGGCGGTCCGGTGCATCTCTCTGTGGGTACCTTTCCCGATACAACCTTTCATCCGCTTCTGCCAATCCATAAATCAGGTGCATATCTGCCAGCTCCGTGTTTGTAAAACGTTCCATACTCCTCTGCGGGTAATCGCAGCTCAAATGACTGAGGGATTGCAGGTCTGCTTCCTTATATGCTACTATGAACAGTGCCACCTAGCAGCGAATGAAAGCGTTTCGGACCACGGGTTGCTATGCAAATCTGAATCGTTGTGATGTCCCCTACCTCCCCTTAAAGGTTGTCTCAATATTTATGGAGCACCCTGCATAAAAATAGCAAGTTAATATATGTATCCATAGTTATATAAAATTAATGATAATTCCCAGTTAAGCACATGATATGATTCAAGTGGAAAAATGAAAACCAATTGGATAATAACTGTCATCTTGCTTTGTAATGGCTGTACAAAGATTGCCATAAAAATCCATCATGAGCTTTATTTTGAAAATCTCCGAATTTAGAAGCTACATACAATAATGTATTTTATCTCGAATTTCAGGCAATTTCGTTTTCAGACTTTTGACATCAGAAGCACCTCTTTTATTTTTTTTATGTGACTTCCCAGTTTGTATTAAAATTAGATTTGAATTTCTTAGATTATGAAATAGGTTTGAGGAAAAGACAATGTACAGATGAAATAGTTATGAGACGAACGATATTTATAAATACTTACCAACACTTTGAAATCAGTATAAAGGATTTTACCTAAACATTTAATAAACGGGCCCCTAAATATACTCCCAGTTTTCGATGCATGCCCAAGTTATATTATTGATATTTGAAATAGTTACACTAATAATGTTTCTCTATAAATGTATTCGAAGGTTTATCACTATTATTGCATAGTTAAGAATAAGTGGATTGGAAAAAGATAGACACTTGGTAAAAAGAGAGTTATCGAGGGTAATAGGGGCAAAAAGTTATTAAAATGGAAGAATAAGGTTTACAAACTGTGAGGGATGATAGTTTTTGGAAATATGATAATATTAAATTGAATTATTTTACATAAATGGATTGAAATTTACATGCAGTAATTCTTCTAATGACTCTACATTTCGATCATATTATTTATTTGTAACATGGTTCAACACTGCGAGAGTCCTGAATTAGAACGGTACGTTGGCGACATAATTTTTACACAAAACAATCTAAAAGAGCCGTTTCCACTTTTCTTTAAACGAGTAGATTTCATGGACAACACTGTAATAATGTTGTTCCAAATCCAATTATAATAGAATTAAATTATCAATAAACGTGTTTAACGATGTAATTATTTGAAATTAATTCTAAGACAGTTTAGAAATTTATTTTCTTTCTAAAAGATCCATAGATTCTGAATTAGAAATACTAAATTATTTTACTAAAATCTTAACTAAAAATCAGGAAGTTTACATAATTGACTCATGAGCAAGTATTGGATGGATTCTGAAGAAGAAAATGCCATACCAAGTTATGACAACCGAATTTGTTTAATACCCATCTCAGATTCCTTCTTTCAGATGGGAAATTGGGAATACAGAAGAAACGATGTGGCAAGTATTTATTCCAAACATCCAAATAGAATAATGGCTTCAAGACTCTATCTCAAGATACAGATTTAGGATGTCACACATTTGGATTTGGCTTAATACACGTCCAAATTCATTAACACAGCCACGATAACCTTACTATAGTAGTAACTATTAGGCGAATGACTATTACTTCTCTATATATCCCTTTATAATGATCAGGTCACAATTCACACTTTGGCCTAATTATCTACTATCCGAATATCCGCGAGTCTGTGCAGTTGACAATAAGCATGTTGATTCCTGACTTAGTTTAAACTGTTGGGATAGGGGTACATCGTAATAGTGGCGAGACATATGGAAATGAGAACTGTATTATTGCCTAGACTAAACAATGGTCAGTAACCTACTGAAAACAATCAGCATACATAGGGCATATTATAATAATTCATCATAAATAATGTTTTTACTTGTATTTTATTGCAGCTATCGAACATCTCAAAATATTATACAATACAAACATATTTAAAACACAACGAATTAGAATAATTTTGAATCTTTCACTGCGTTAGACAGAAGGATTTTAATTAAGGTGACCATATTCAGAATTATGCGAGGATGATTTTGGTAAACGTATTTTTTTAAACTTGGTATAAACTTTATTTCGGCCGTGGGTAAATGAAATCTATAATATAAATTAATATTCAAATTCAAACTATCATAAGCAAATATGACACATAAAGAACAAAACACGCAAAAAGGAAAAATAAGACATTATTTAATCATCATTTGTTCAAAATGCATTTCATTTGCGCCAATCACATATTCATGCATTCAACAGTAGTACGAAGTGTTTCTTCAACCATTGCTGCAACAAGGTACCTTATTTACAAAATACCTTTCAATACAGGCAGTATACTTTCTTGATAGATGAAATCGTTCAGGAATGCCCTCAATAAGAAGTCACAGGAATTCAAGTCTTGAATAAATGGAAGATTAGGCTGTCAGAAAATGTTCCGACATTTTTCGATCATTTTCATAATGGGCTTCAGAGAACGAAACTGTTATTGGGAGATTCTCCACCTGTGGGGGAATATGAGGTGTTGTATTATCTCACACGGAAACAGTTGTACTTAAAAATTCACTTTCTTATAAGGAAGGGATGATTTGCTACAAGGACTTTCAGGCCATTCAAAAGTAATTTCCTCAAAGAAAAAGACCAAGAACGAGATCAATAATAAAACCACACCATTCAGTATAGTAATGTAATCACAATGCAGTGGCAGTTCATGCATTACTTTAGGATATACAGTCTGAGTATTTAATTCTGAGCATTCTCCACTCGCTTAAGGTAAAATGCGCCTCATCTTAACATAAAATGTTCCAACGCATTGGCACCTTCAACGATAATTCTGATTAGAGACTGGTAAGTAAAATTAAAGCTTTGTTCTGGATCTTCGAAGGACAACTTTTGCATCTCGTAACCCTTGTGTGAGCAACCTTTTATAAGTATTCATGGAACCTTCCATATAATAGACCAATGGAGAGACAGCTGTGCGACCCGCTTGACCAATTATCGACAAATACTGTGCATATGACATTCTTTCATCCACAACAATAGTGATTTCTTCTGTACACACTTCTTCTGTAATCCGTTTCCTTACACTCTCTTGTAGCATACTGAACCCTTCAGTGTCTTCAATTTATAAATCGTCTTTTTAGTTCTATTTTTTTAATATAGGTGCTTTTTAGAAACTTTTCAAGTAATTCTATTCTCGCACTGCAGCTAAACCATAATTACAGGGCTGATAAAAAAATTTGTCCAATGGAGAGACAAAGGTCCATCTTTCTTCTTTAAAGGTTTGATAAAGAATGATTTTAAAACATTGAATACTGATATTTTTAAACGTTCCTGATTCATACAAGGATCTACCTACATGTTATGAAAAGCTCCATCTAGAAATCAAAAATTATTTGCAATTATATTTTCTCCATGGCCCGTATAAACATAAATCAAGTCTCAATAAATTGCGTCACCCAGAATGGGCTCTGCATTTATTTGAGTAGGGCCAATTTAATTATAATTATGATTACTAAAGGCAAATACATTTCAAAACAAAATAAATTAGACGCAATGATAACATTAGTATTGTAATGCACTATTATAATTATATTATAAAATCCAATTTTTTAATATAAGTGCATCCTTAATAGTTTCCGTTCCTTTTTGAAACTGTTTATATAAACTTAAATGTTGTTTCTAATTACAAAAGGCAATAATTTTAGACGATGCTTAGTCAAAAAGAAGATACAGTAAATCATAAAATCTTATCTCTTTTCTTAAATTTTAATTACACTACGCTTTTTTTTAGGCAACCATATTATAGATATGCTTATATTTAACGAAATTCAAAATAAATTTATCAAACTGAGATTCAAAATACTTGCTCATCATTTCAATAATAATTGTAAGTGCAACTTATCTTCTCAGCTTATCTATGTATTTCGTAAAAATATACCTTGTATAAATTATAATTTAACTTTGTAATATTAATAATTCTTCCTCATAGTGGAAAATTAATTCCTATTTTTCCATAGCAGAAATAAAGAAAAGTTATTAAGTTCATGTATATGAGATCTTTAACAACACAATATTAAATAAAATGATGTTCTTCAAATTCTTTACACTTGATTAATGTAAAATAAGTGGCAGTAAAATTTTCATAAGTAAGTTCTAAAATTCTAAATCCTTTTTTAAAGTATGGTAATGAATGTGAGAAACTGTATCCGTAATTACTAACATTGTAAGTAATACATGACATTTCTTGTAATGAGAGATTTTGAATGAATAAAAATTAAAATATTTTCATACCAGATTAAATTAGATATGTTATCACCATATGAATAATATCGGAACGAGACATTCTTCAAAAATATCATTTACTTTTTCAAATTCTTAAATTTAAAAAAAATATTCTATTCAATACTTAAATATTTACAATAATAAAAACATATTTTCTTTAAATTCTCTTATAGTTTTTTTTATCTTCAAAGATTTTTTTTTTCATCAGGGTCACTTCATTTAAAATTTCTGTTTTATTAAATTTATATTTGATTGAAATTTTTTACTCATTATTATTTTCAACACCGTATTAATATAAATTTTTAATACAACTTTTTAAAACTTTTTTCTGACGTACAAAATTGTTATAACGTTGCAGAAAAATAAAAACAAAGTAATTAAATTATTGGAATAAAACTGATATAAACTATATTTAGATCTTAAGAGTATATTTCGTCGATGTAGATAGCTAACTAACTGTAAATATGTTCCATATTATCTTTTTAATGATAAATATATGTTTTGGTATGCTTCGTGTAGTTTGTTGAATTCCAACTAATAAAATCACTTCTTTAATATGATATTTTGTTTACTTCATTCTCAATTATGCATGTAGATATTTTTAGCTTAAAACTGACTTTATGCAATCAAGATATTTAATAATTATTACATAAAATATCATCAATTAAAATTGCTGGAAAAAATAGGAAAACTTCAATCTTGACGACCCATTCTTTGTTCCTCTGCAAATATTTGTCTCTGTTGATAAATATTCAAATGTAAATGAATTTTCTATAAATTTTTTATACGAAAATAAATGTTTCTGATATGTTTCTTAGAATTTATAAATAAAAATTAGAAATAAACACAATTTTGACATTAACCTTTGTTTATTCCATTCAGATAATTGATGCGTTCATTTAGTTTGTATGCATTTTCTACTTTTGACAACAGTAACGTATATTAGTGATACAAGCATGTCAAAAATAATATAATAAACTAAAAAATAAAGTGATATAAGTATTTTTCATCCAATGCGAATGAAATATATAGAAACATTTTTAAGAAAAGACATGACATTATTTTTGTTTAATCATATTAAATTTATGATATATAGTGAAGATACTCTTGTTTTGAATATTGAAATGAGACAGTACAGCTTGTACAATTATCATAGCAAGCGCGTAGATTCTGCAATAAAATTGCGCATTGTAAAAAAAAAAAAATAAAAAAAAAGCCTAGATATTTTATTTTTTTCCTACATTGTTCAAATAATTAGTAAATAGTAAAGAATTCTATTTAGGAATAGTAAAAACATTTTAAAGTATTTTAACAATTGAAAACTTAAATAAGTAAAAGTTCGAAGGTAAATAAGTAAAAGTGCGAAAAATAAAAATGTTGGGAATTCTCAATAAACGCTTTTCGCTCTAACCGTGCACAAAGTAGAGCTATTTATATATTTCCTTGAAAATTGCCTGGAACATCTCACATTATCACAGAAGCATTAAAAAGCATTATTCTATTGGCACTTTCAAAGGACCGATGTCCTGGCTTAGGGGTAGCGTGTCTTCCCTGTGATTTGGGTGTTCCGGTTCAGACATGGTTATTTTTCTTCTGTGTTCTATCTGTCAGCTGAGTAAATGTTCCCCCTTGAAAAAAGGGGTTGTGCAAGCAAATGTGACGCATGGAGTAGCTAAGTCATACTCTTTGTCCTATTTGTCACTACTGAAAAACAAGAGACTCTCATTCGGCTTAAATCGCTGATAGATAACTGTCAGCGGGTTTGTACTTTCAAAAGATAAACAATATTATAATTCTTTTTTTTTCTCTCTTACTGTATTTACCACTTTCACCTTACAATTTCAATTGGTAATGTTTCTTCAGAAGAAGAATAAAGACCAATAATAAAGCAAGGCAGAGTGACTTACCGCCATCGCTAAAGCTGACTGCCACAGGAAGCTCTGCACATAATCCTTCAGATCCAGATCTAGAGCTTTGGAAGACCAGATAATCTCTTGAACGCCTTCGTTCTCGAGAGAATCGTTGATTAATTGAATTCTACGAATCGAAGAAATAGAGCCGTTCCATAGATTTATATGCCAGGACAGAACTTATTACTCAGTTACATGAATAATTTAATTCAATTTACAAGGAATTTGTACATTGCACAAATTATTCCTCAAATAACTGCATAATAAATATGAAAAAAAATGTTTAAAATTTAAGTAATTTTGATAATCATGGTGAATCAAAATTATTTGATAGATGATTTGATTCATGAAAAGTTACTTTTATTCATTTTTACATGACAATTTTGGTATTACAGTAATAATAAATTAAAGCAAATTTGACATGAATATCAATAAAATTGGTGAAAAGTTATTTAGTTTTAATCTTTAAAATTATCATATGTTTAGAGTTTTTCACTTTTTAAGAAAGTGCCAACATTTTTACTACTTCATAATTCAAAAGACAAAAAGTAGACCATTAAAAATATTATTAAACTGACAGAATTGGTGTTAAAAATTTTATTAATTGGCGAAATATTAAAAAAAAATAACACTTCTTATTAGCTAATAAAATTTGAACAATCTGAATTCTCCTGACGCGTGTGTTGCGGATTCTCGGTCGGATCACTCTTTTTGTTTTATTTTATTATTTAAGTATTTATATTTAATATTTTTGCTTTTGAAGTTTATCTATATAGACGTCTTTCCTGAAAAAAAAAAAAAAAAAAACCGCGATTTTACCTACACATACACACACACACTCAAAACAAATTCCATAACTAACTATTATAGCCTTTTACTTTCTGTTCTCTTGCTGACGATGTCATATAGCATCATTTGGAATCCGATTTCACTGCCGAACTAAGCTTGGTACTAACTATATATTCGTAAACATTTTCCTAAACTATTTGTTTAAACCCGGAATACAGTACGTACTAGATGTATTGAACGAATAGCAATCCAAGCTTTCCCATCTCTAGGAAAACCAAACTGGATTATGGAACGAATTCCTTTAAAGTTTCACTCGGGTGGTATTAGTAACAGAGTGGCTGCTGATACAGATATTCATCACTATCTATATCCTATAGATTGTAACATGTGTGAGATAAGGTTCCTGTCAGTAATGAAACTAGTATACATTTAGTGAGGTTTCTTGACGTTGTTAATCGGAAATACTTTTCACTCACTTTACATGTATACCACAATCACTTACTTCTAACCAAATATCTAATATGTAATCTGCAGAATGTAGAGTTGATAAAATTGGAATTTTAATCAAATATAATTTAAAGGATAAACTTATATTAATATTTAAATTTTAGGGATGAGAAAATTAAACATTTACTTTATATATTTTAGCATTTTAGTTATTTTTAAAGAATATCTTATAATACTATTATACAAAAATGCATATTATTTTCAATGAGACAAAAAAAAATATGTAAAAAGAGTCAGTTTCAATTTGAACATTTCAATCTATGAGAAAAAAAAAACAAGTTCATTATTTAACAGAAACCTTATTCTAAAATAAAAAGAAACATGCATGAAAATATAGTCTATCCAACCTTTCTGAAGAATGAATTATATCTGCAATCTTAGATATTGTATCTCAAAAGTTATGATAAATGAAAAATATCTCTGTATTGTAAAAGATCCAAATGCTTTAAGTCACTAAATAAGTTACACATTTAAATGTGAAATTAATTATGAATTAAAACATTTGCACTTAATTTTAACTTTCTGAAATACATATTTATTCTACCATTAATAATAAAATAATATGAAGTGACAATATGATATTAATATTTACTTAAATTTAATAAGACTGTGTATTTATTTACTTCATTAAACTAAAGCTTTAGAACTCCTTGCAATAATACGAAATCTACAAATATCCCATTATAATCGAAATTTTTAATTTTAGCAGATAATATTAAATGTTAATTGCAGTTAATGCTATATACTATGTTTGAAAATATCCATTCTTTTAACATTTATGCTGCTGAATCCCAAATGTAAGCACATTTGACGAATGCAAATATTTATGGCCATCTATATTCTCATTCCAGACAATCATTCAAATGAATTTTTATAAAAGACTGGAATGGGCGCAGTATTATTACTTGTTCCATTTAAAAACGTAATCACTGAAACAATTCTCGATGTTCTGTTTCATCATTCAAAGTCAAATAAATTAAAATGAATTATCAATTATGTCAAACAAATAGTTTTTAATGTAATAATTTTCACAAAAATATATTCTTAATGTAATTATTTTCATATTCAGCAAATACAGCATTAAAAAAGATTATGCCCCAATTCATTCTTTATTGTACATTTTGTTCGAAAATCCTACAACATTGAAATTAATTATATATATATATATATATATATATATATATATATATATATATATATATATATATATATAATATAGCCCTTCCCAACTTCATTCTAAAATATTCTCTTATTCCGTGATCCAATTCCACTTTCAGTTTAATTAATCTCTTTGTAAAAATAATGCGCCCAAAAATAATGCGCCATCAGTACTACGTATTAAATGAAAGTGATACTTTTTCCCTTCAAAAGGTGCCAAAGTTCACAAGTGTATTGAATTGGCGCCTGGCCGAAAATCCAATGTTATATAAGGCTAGTGATCATCTGCTTGACCATTTTTTCCCTTTTCATTACCGAAAATACAACATGGGGTGCCAAACGTCTTTTTTGAGGTGAAAATCGCAAAAATATAGGGAGTCGGTGAACTGTTGGAAACTATAAAAAATTAATAAAAAAGTAACAAATGGTGTTTCAAATATGAATTTTTTTTAAGTGAAAACAAATTTTTAAAGGCTATTTTTTATGTAAGTTGCATGCCGATTTTATGAACTAGGGGGTAGTAAATTATTGAAAAAGAAAAAATAGTTTAGAACCCCTATCTGCAAAAATATTAAAACATTAAGAAAAATAAAAGCTTGAAAATTTAAGGAATTTTATACTCTTTAATTTGATATAAGTCTGTAGTGTGAAAACTGAGGAGTTTTAAGATATTCAAGAAAAACTAAATTGTTTGCCAGGAAACATCACTGCAACATCGGCACCAATGCTTACAGAAGGTATTGCAAAATTCTATTGAAAAATTCTTAGGAGTGATAATATGCATCAAGGCGATAAGAATTTTTAAAGAAATATAAACTCGCAAACGACGGTGAAAATTTATTTGCTGGAATACAGATATAGCATACATTTACAGCACATACATTCTAACATTAGAAAGGAGACGATGAGAAACATTTATAAAAATTGCTCAATGATGCATCCACGAAGGTCATTACGCAACCGACGTTGACGTTTAAAGGACCACCGGAAGCTCTCAAATATACCAGGTGTTCTTGCGATAGCAGCGACGACGATCCCTGCTATGAGATCTGTCAATATATATCCAAAGGTGTCTGATAAACAAGAGATTTCATATGTCCTCAGAAGAAGAAATCCAAGGGATAAAGGTAAGGGGAACGTTTATGGAAAATCAACAGATCCGCCACGTCCAATCCACGTCTTAGGATATGTATCATCTAAGTAGTTACGCACATAATTTAAAAAATGCGCTGTTGCACCATCATGCATGAACCACATGTTCTGGCATGCAATGGCCGGTATTTCCTGCAGTAAATCCGGAAGGACGTGCTGCAAGAAAACAAGGTACCTTTCGCCACTGAGACGTTCGGGGACTGCATTTGGCCTCGTTATTTTGAAGGATCCTGTCTCCCGCAACTGTCTATTAATATTTGCAAAGGTGCTGTGGTGAGGACAACGCCTACTTGGATATGCTATTGGTATAATCTGTGTGCTAGTCGTCCATTACAGTCCGATCGGTCGTAAATTAAATGCATATCCTCATATTCGTCATTCTGAATTCAGACATGTTGTTTGCGAATGAAACTTATCGACTATCAATTCTGCACTGCTCTTTAATGAATACAAGCTGCTTTTATATTCCTCCTACCATCAATTCTGCAACTCTAGCTGCTTTTATATTCCTCGAACGCATGGAAAATTTAGAAACGAGAAAGCTTCTTCTCGACTACCTTGTTCCAAATCCTTGCATTCTTAGGCTCATTCTGTTCGTCAGGCTAATTGTCTGTTTTTGCGATTTTCACAGAATAAACGTCACCTGCGACCCTATGATTTATGATAATTTTTCATCTCCTTAATGCCTACTATCACTTCTCTAAATTTACCTTTCGACTTTGGCCTACCGATGTTGCAGCGATGTTTCCTGGCAAACATTTTAGTTTTTCTTGAATATCTTAAAACCTCATCAGTTTTCACACTACAGACTTATATCAAATTAAAGAGTATTAAATTCCTTATATTTTCAAGCTTTTATTTTTCTTGCAGTTTTAATATTTTTGCAGATAAGGGTTCTAAACTAGTTTTTTGTTTTCAATAATTTAGGACCCCCTTGTTCACCAAATCGGCATGTTACTTACATGAAAAATAGCCTTTAAGAATGTGCTTTCACTTAAAAAAATTCATAGTTAAAATATCTTTTTTTTTATTAATTTCTTACAATTTCCAACAGTTCGCCGACTCCTTATATTTTTGCGATTTCCCCCCCCTAAACGTCTTTTGGGACCCCATGTTGTATGGTGATTCTTTATCCTCTTGATGCCTCCTATCACCATTATATATATATATATATATATATATATATATATATATATTCACACACATAGGAAAGAATGTTGTTTAGTCTAACAGGAAAGAACCAATTGACGAACTTGCAATTTTTGACATGTCTGTCGATGCCCGTGGTTGGTTTTACGTGTGGTAGTATTTTTGTCAAGATTCAAGAAGGGTGAAAAATAACAGATGTTGTTGAGTAATTCGACATGAGCCGCAGTGTTCTTTTAAGGCTTTGAGATGATTTTCCAACAAGTCTAATGTGTAGCAAACATTGCTGAAAAAGAGCGTGGTTGTAACGCAACACCTTCAGAAACTAGGCATTCAGAACCATCCTCAAAAAGTAATAGACGGAACACAGCTAGTTAAGTAGGATATCAGTTTTTCGCTGATACTGGCAAGCAGATCTTCCTAAATACTGTCGTTAGACTTTTGCAGTTAAGAAGATTATATATGCATCTCGTTCTGCTTTGTGCATATTATTGTTGTCCAGATGTCAATGGTGTCCTCAGCATCGCGATTAGAGGGGAAAATACTTGGATTGTATACTCTTCTCAGAGGAATGTAGGTTCAGTCTCTAGTCTGATTGTCGACAGCAACTCATTTGGCTTGAGAATGGTATTGCATATTGTCATATACATATAGAGGTAAACATATAGGGAAGACACCGATATCCTATATAATGTGCCATCGTATGGATTGACATCATACTCAAAGACCGTACGTCCATTTATGTGCTTCTAACTGGAACTGTGATATGTGAATCATGTTTTGTTTCTTCATGCTTGCTAGTTCCGTGTTGCTGTTGGCAATAGATTTGTTTCCATAGACAGTATGACATCAAACTGTCGTTGTTAAAGAGTGGCTTGAGAGCCAAGAGATTCAACGTTTCAAATGACCAGCACATTCTCCAGATATGAATCTCATTGAAAATGTTTGCAATGGTTTCGTAAGGAGTATTGCTGATCTAAAATTCCTTCCATTAAAGAAAGATACCCTCATCCTAATGGGAAAAATTACCCCAAAAGTTGATGTATAATGTGGAGCAAAGTATGGCAAAGTATGGATGTATAGAATCATGCATTGCCCTGCATGAGAGTCGTATTCGGTATTGACATCTGCCACCAGAATATCTGGAGGCTGTAATTGCATTTTTACGCTTTAACGTAATCAGCTCAAAATTATTCTTTTATCCTTTAAATCTTTATGGCCCAACCAGGATTTCAGAAGACAGTAAATTAATGTTGTTGTAAATTTCTAGCATTGAGATATTATTTTATTTCAGATTGCATCCAACCATGCTTACATTTTTTTAACTTTGTAGACGTTTTTCTAATGTAATTTATTCATCTAACTGCATTTATGCCGCTTAACCAGACATATAAAAACAATAATTGACGAATGTAAGTACGTATTGTCATATCTATTTTTATTACTTAAAAATTATTACAATTTATTGTTATAACCGTTTGGAATGAAAAAAGTATGTGAAAGAGTAAGAGCTTCTTAAATTTTAAAACAAAATTGAAAATCATATTTTAATATTCTTTTTGCTTTCTAACTCTAATCATATGAAATAGTTAAACAAGAAAATATTTGTAATGTATAAATATTTTTTGAAAATGTGTAACTAAAGAAGTTTGCTTCGTTTTTTAACATTATGTAAAAATAACACCATTCGAAAAGTTTATCTAATATTTCTATAATATTAATTTAGAAATAAAATTTATAAATTATAATATTTATTCTTTATTATATAAGTTTGTCAATAACACATTAGCTGTCAAAGAATGAGATGAAATAAATATTGATTATTCTATATTTATGTTGTTGTAAATATAAAATCACGCATTGATAATTAAATTAAATTTTGAATTCATTATTAAAAAACAGAGTAAATATATTTTAGAGTCATTTCCTCAATGCCTTCGTAATTTAATGTAAAAGAATAAAATTTATTTCGTGATGAAATGTAGATGGGCGAAATAGTATTTAATTTACGTTGTTTAGATTTTATTAATTTTCCTATTGCTTATTGTAATATAGAATAAGTCTTAAGCGAATTGAAGAAATTATTATCTTTTATGTTTTAAATAGACTTGACAAACTTTAATTCTGGAATCTTATTTAAGTGATTATGATTTAACAAAATTCCTAACTAAAATTATTCTAATTTCTATTTTTTATATTATTTTTCAGTTCAGTAAATAGATAAAAAGTAAAGTTTATAAATTTATATTGGACAATTTAAAATTATTCCAATTCTCTAAAATATACTTAATTGTAATTTTGTCTTCAGTCTAGAAATAAGTATGCATTTTTTGAAAAAATTTATGCAGTGACATACATTATTAAATTGCATTTTCGCATTGTATTTTTAAATTTTGACAAATTTATATTCAATTCATACATTATTTATACAAAGAAAAACTATAAATCAAGTTAATTATAAAAATTAACATTTAATTCAATTAATATAACTAATTGCACGCGTATTTAAATAAGTGTGTGAATTAATTATAATGTCTATAATCTTATTATACTGTCTATGTACTGTATTTTACTATAATCTATCTTTATTACATCTAATTTTTATTCTACACTTTTATTTAATTTTTCTTTCTTCATACTTATAAATTTGAAATTCTGCAATAAGTTCTTTAGTCACTTTCTGATATTTTAGATTCTTTGAATATTTTCATTTATTCTCTCAGCAAAAATTGCATTCCTTGAATTCAATTATAATATTAAAATTAATACAAATAAAATTTAATTTTACATAAATGTTTTCGAATATAATGAATAAATTCATGTATTTGATGGGATGAAACTTTTCACAATTTTGTAATTTTTATTAGAATGAATTATGAAACTAAGGATTCCAGAGAAGGAAAAAAAAATAAAACAAATTACTTTTAGATATCTTAATAAAAGTATATTTTAATAACTCTTTTATCTGGTTTATAATAATTACTATAAAATTTATAGATTTAGAAACTGCGATTTATTAATTTTTTTTTGTCTAATAAGGAAGCATGATTGACAAATTTCATTTAATTCTGGAAAATAAAAAGTAAAATGAAAATATTCTCTGCTTAATGTATAATAAATAATTTCATGGTATCAATAACTTAACATTATCGATAAATTTTTCATTTCCTGGTATCAATATCTTAACATTATCGATACATTTTTATATTCATATGTATTTTCCGAACGAATCTCACGAATTATTACTGGTTCCTAAGAAAGTACTTCAACTGCTATCTTTAAAGGGATTAGAAGTAGCTGGCAACAGTATGTCCCAGAGATAGGAAAAGAAAAGTCAAGTAGGCCAATCACTCTTGGGAAGCAAGAATCTCCACTGTACACGCAAGGGAAAGGTAAAAGTTTCACTTAAGTGTTGGCAATCACGATATCTCTGGGCTTCTTCAAAAAGAACTAAAACGTAATCATCTTTGTCACACAGCTTGCAGGTAATAGGCAAAACCTATCTATAGCCCAATATTTAGTAAGCTGGTATTTATGTCTTCTAATACAGATATTTCCCGCATTTTTTCACTTTCATATTGATCGCCGACATTTCTTTTCCATAGAGGATGAGAGTTAGGAATAGATATTTAGGAACGGAACTGCTGAATTTACAGCAACTTTTTAGCTTTTCCTTAGAGTAATAATTTAAGGATGCTTATTAAAGATTATTTTTTCAATTTGTATGCACTTTTCTTTAATTACTAAAGAGTAATTTAAAAAATAATCCTCTAGAAAATAAAAGATATTCCTTCTTACATATTTAATTTTTTTGAAGATTTAATAAAGTGTTAAATATTCTACACATCATAAAATTCAAAATTCGTTACAATAAATTTTAGCTACTATTACATTCGTCCACATTATTATCCATTTACATATTTCGATATACTCTTCCCAATAATTTTCTCTTACCATTTTTAAATGAAAAAATATTATTTTAATTCTTTAAAATTTCACACAAAGATTAATACTTACTAAAATTTGTTCATATTAAATTTTCAAGTTAACAGTGGTCAACAATAATTTAAAAACAAAAACAAATTATGCGTTCATTTCACAACAGAGATTAATTAAAAGTCATTTCAATTTAGAAAATCGATGCTCGATACAAATAGTTGTTGTACATTAAATTAATCATCCATTAATAATCATTTATTTTTTAAGATTAATCATTGCTATTAATTATTTTCTTTACTCCTATTTCGATTCCCGTGTTATTTCAATATTTTTGTAGTTTTTTAGGTTTACTTCTCAAAAATGAAATAATGAAAGAATGTATTTAAAATTTAATTTTAAATTATAAATTAACGCACAATAAGTTAAAGCTTATATTTTTAGTGATATATTTTTTTATATTTTTTAGTTTCTTGGTCGTTACCAATTTAAATAAATTTTGTATGTAATCCTTATATTCAACTGTTTCTAATTATTTATATACACCACAATGAAAAAAACCAAATAATCTTGGAAAAGACATCGAAATCGATGCTATATTTTGTTTCCTGTAATTCATCAAATTTGATTTTCGTCCTATTTCTTTGCAATATTCTTTAGAACTCATGTTCGTTACTTTATTTAAATGTCAAAATTGTACCTTGGATAGTCTCATCAAAACAATATGGCATAATTTAGGATAGTTTAACAAATCATCACTGCACAAAGTTGGATTTTTTTTTCAGAAAAACACCACTGATTTGAACTGATATTCCTGAATCCCAATGAATTATGCTTCATGAACTGGAAGGTCTGAGAAATTTATTCAAAAAATATCATCCCACTTCAACTAGTCTAGTTCTGTCAAAGAGGAATGAATAATTGGACGCCATTCAGCAATTTCTACGTGTGATATTTTCGGTCTAACTCGCTCTCGAAAAATAGATCAGCAGAAAATTCTGTCTTAAGTGCAAATTGTTTCATATGCAGATGCGAAAAAATTTCAGCGATGAAATCTCTACTCATGGAGCAATAATAGTAGATGATTAATCGTGAAATGAAAAGAAGATGTGTGAAACAGAATATTGTTTGATAGAAGATAAATATAATAATACTTTCATTGAGATTGATGGTTTTAGAGCGCCATTTGTACGTGAACAAACAGAAAAAGCCTTATATAAGTCCTGGTTATTTATTTGAGAGAGAAAATTACATTAATAATAGAAATGCAGCATTTTTATCAAAATCTCAGACTGTCTGTTATATTCTTTTATATAACTTAAATATATTGTATATATTTTATATAATTTATATTGTATATCTTTTATATAATTTAAATATATTGTATATCTTTTATATAACTTAATAAAAGTTTGTTATTTAGTAGTAAAATGCAAGAAAATTTTAATAAGCACACTCGAACTTAATTACATGCAAATCTGCTTATTTAACAAAAACAATACAATGTGCTATAATTTTGCCATTGAACAGTAATTCAAATAAATATAAAAATTCTGAAATCGATATATAAACTCTTAAAATAATTTTTTATTCCCAAATTTAATATTAAAAATTGCCTTTTTTTAATAATAAACACATTTAAAGTTATTTATTTTAATTTACTATTTTCTTTTCATTATTCATTTTAACCATTTTATTTATTTTTTTTCTTCACATTTATGAATTTCTGTAATTTTATACGTTTCTATCCAAGAGTAAATTTGATTAGATTTCTCAAAAAAAATTAAAATTTTTCTTGATTAGAATTATGTCAACCGGAATTGAATATAGATTTTTTTAAAACAATAATTGGAACTTTTTTTGAACACTTCAAAAAAGTTACCTTTTCCTACAATTCATTCACGCATATATCTAAATTCTAGCAGAATTACTAAGAGTGGCGTTGGTCCGCAATACATGATCTGTAGGGCACATTTATATTTTGATATGACATCTAATATCTAATTCACATGACTGTTTCTTATCATTGAACTCGATGCGTTGATGAGATAGATAGATAAATAAATTGTACTTTTTATTTCCAAATATTCAATCAGAAATCTTAAACGTTATTTCACTGGTCATCAGCATACCTGAAATAAGATTTTATGAAATATTTCATTCCTAACTATTTAAAACTAAAATTGAACCTACTAAAAATATTCATTATCTAGCTGAGAGATATAAGATTAAGAAAATAAGAAACGATTTTTAGGGAAATAATAAAATTTGAGCTTTATAAAACATGTCTTTTATTCATAAGTTCATAAGAAATTTTATGAATGTTAATTCCTAAAAAATTACTGCTTTATTATCCAAAAGAAATCCTTATAGTCGAATTAGTAATGTACCGAGAAAGATTTAGATGCAGATAAGAGAATATAGTATCTTGTAATATAGGCCCGATTGATAAAATTTGAAAAGTAATTATAGAAAATATATAAATAAATGAAAATCATTTTTAGAGAAATAACATAACAGCCGTGATAAATAAAAAGCCTTGAAATGAAAAAATGAGTTCCTGCCTCTATTTTCGTAATAAGTTCAAAATACCCGAGATTCAGAGAAATATATCCGAACAAAAAAGGAAGACTATCATGTAAATGAATTAGATAATTGAAGCGATTTATATATGCGCACTGAAAAGAGATAAAACTCAAAGAAATTCTATTATTAAATAAATATATTCACATTTCATATTCCTGAAATTAATGATAAAATTTTGATTTGTACATTGAAAGATAAATGAGACTGATTTCTCAATTTACATTTATTGTTATAATTTATGTACATAATAAGCTCATTTCCTTATATATTTTTGTCGCCCAAAATTATAAACATTATATCTACACTTTTCTGAGAGCCAAAAGAGTACATTAATATTAGTGAACAAACTGCATTAAAGGAATTGAATAGGTGTTATTTGTTCAGTTATATTACAATGTTATTCTAATATTAAATATAGAGCAATACTACATGAATATTATAATTTTCCTTATCTTTCATAATAGAGATAGTTACAAATTGACACAAAACATTTTCTTCGAACAAATCCTACAATCCTATCCAATGAGCTAAACCAGGCGAAATAGTCTGAATAATTTCAGAAACAAAAGTAAACTATAAAAGCACCAGAAAATTATTTGCTTATGAATTATTAAATTTAATATTTATCTGATATGTAAACATATTGATATGAAAGCAATTAGTAGTCATACTGTTTTATATCAAAACAACATGTATTTGACAAACAGCTGGAATATTCAAAATGCAAATAGCATTTCCATGAATTTAATAATATCAAATATTGTGAGAGTAAACAAAGAAAGGCAATAAGAGAATCAAAATGTTGATAAAATGGTTTATTAGTAGTTAATCATAATTTTTAATCGCTTTAACTCATTGAGTTTAGCTGATTATATGTGCACTACAAAATAATATAAACAGGTAATTTTGGATGTCGTCAGAAAATTTATTCTGTATTTCGTTTTATATGCACCTATATTTTCTTAGCGATAATGAGCAGAAAATAATTGTTCATTCTAAATAAATAAAGCGTTGTATTTTTCGTTTTGATTGCATTCGATGAATGAATCTTTGCGTTCTTTAATGAGATTTAAATGCGTTCTGAATTAATCTCCTGAATTTTTGTCTGAAAGTTATAATTTGGAGTTGGTAGTCAGTATCAGATTTTACTGCACCCACATCTTCGTGATTGCTGATAACATAGTAAAACAATCACCTGTACTGTAATTGAGTTGAACACTTTATTATTCACGTTTATGATATGTTTCAGATTATGCATTACGATCTTTTAAGTCATATATTTTTACTTTTATCCTACTACGTGTAAGCAATAACTTTATTTCTTAATAATTTGAATATTTTTTCTACACATAGTTTATTTCGTAACTTTGCTAAAACACTCTTGCAAATCGGACTGTTAGCAAAGTTTCGACTTTGTAGAAATTGAATTTAATAAAAATAAAAATAATAAATATAATAATAATAATAATATAAATATAAATATAATAATAATAATATAAATATAAATATAATAATAATAATAATATAAATAATATAATAATATAATAATAATAAGAATAAATATAAAAATAATAAATAAATATAATTGAAATTAATAAAAAAAGTATTTAGGATTCCTTGGTCAACATGACCACTTGACATTTTAAAAGACATACATAATTTTTATTATAATTACAACCTTATATTCTTGAAAAGAAATCTAAGAATATTGTACTGTATCGTACCTAGTAGAATTAGTAAAATAATCTTTGAATGAGAAACTTGCATGCGCTTGCTTTCAGAAGGGCACTCCTTATTTTGATTTCTTAAAATTATTCTTTCTTCTAATATTTATTAATATGACGGAATGCAATATTTTATTGAATGTTATAAGATTACTAAGATTGAATGATAATTTATCATGAATTTTCTCAAAACATTATGGCTCTTATATGATTTATAAAGGATTTCATAAATCTAACTGTGTGGAATATGTTCATTATAGGTTACAGTATTAGTACGCTTTTATTTCTTCAAAATTTGGGATTATTTTTATTTTATTATTTGCTCAGGGTTCTTTCGTTATTATTTTAGCAATAGTATCAAATTTTTGAAGGTTTCAAATTTCATAGGATTTAGGGAAACATTGCCATTCTCTTGGATTTATTTTCATTTACATTCATTTATTTGAATTAAATAATAAATATTTCTTCTTGATGAAAAAAAAAAAGTAATGTGCTTTTATATTTTTTTTTCGTTATGTTTAGTAGCAGTAAAATAGCTGAAATAAATATTTCCAGAAATATATAGAGGAGACAGAATTACTTTTACTGCCTTAGTTGATTTTTAAACCACTCTTCTAAAATTAAATGTGAAAACAAAGTAATTTTAAAATTCAAAGAAGAATGAATTACGCATTAAACAACATGTTTCATACATTGCCTTGACTCTCCGTAATTTTATGTTTGAAATAAGAGTGGCCGTATTACCAATAGGTACTTTGATAATCATCATCCCGATTTTAGATAATCATTTTAAATTCCACAAAACAATAAGCCACCACGATTGACGCATTTATCCCTTGTATTTTATCAAGGAATTAGAAAAATATAAAATTTAAAATATGAGCATAAAAAAAAGGTATGTCTTTAAGCATGACTATACCAAATGATTTCAAGACTTTTTTTTTGCGGGGGGGGGCGAGTGAATCATAATACTGTAATCACTGGGTTTCATTGATTCCACTGTATAATGAAGTGGAATGGAATTGATTTCAGGGATTAATGCGAATTTTATGAAATCTTTATCTGGGAGAGTAGGAACTTGTAATTTGTATTTTCTACTATATGTCGATCGTTTTATTTATGCCCAAATAAAGAGGCTTTGTTTAAAAATGTATTAACTGAAAATTAATCAGTGAAATAGTGGAATTAATGAATGGAAACATAATATAAAATAAGATACAAACCATCTCTTAAAATGGTGTTCCAGAAACGCCTGATGATTTTATTTATTCAATATTTGAGAAAAAATTGAAAGATAATAAATTATTCTAAAAAATTTGTTCATTTCCATTTAGGAATAATCAAGATATAGTTCGGGTATATATGGTATGCCATGAAATTCAACATCATAAAAGACCGTTACTTCTTAATATAAAATGATTTTCAACATTTGAATAAAACTGGGAACACATCACCCATGACCGCATATTAAAACCAATGTCTGCCACATTAACGAAATTGAAATTCAGCCGGAACATCTCAATTAATAAAGAAATTTCAGAACCAATAATCAGCGGTATATATTATAGACACAAATACCATTTTACATCAAAATCTTTCCATTTCGCAAATATGTGTTGACAATGTTGCCAATTTCAGACAGCTAAAGGTAGAATAACAATCCCAGTGGGGAACCTATGAAATTGCATACAGGAGAGACCACTATGTAAGCTCTCATTTCAATACGATATGTCCTTGCTTTTATGAGTTCCACTTGCATTTAACAAGATAACTTGAGGAAACTCTATGCGTTTCTGTTCTCATCACTGCTTTGAAGAATTTCTAATATATTTTGTCTGCACCGATAAAATGATATAAATGGAAAGTAATTTATTACAATTTATGTTGTAAAGTCATATGCTATCTTGGTATGAATTATCTGCGCATGATTTGTCATTTAAATATTTTTCTAATAATAAAATCTTTGTCATCGATATTTGAAAATCGGAATATGTTTCAAATATTAGAGAAAATAAGATACTAATTACCTCATTAAATAAATTTTTTTATTTTTATAATAAGTTTCAATGTTTATTTTTAGACACATAGTAGGTCACTTTTTCCCGTTTTCATTTACATTAGAATTTTAGAAAAAAATATTTGTTGGAGAGTAAGGATTACAAATGACGAAAATGCATTCAATATTTCAGAAAAATACTATGCATGTTTTGATTCTTCTAGGGAAATCAAAATAAATAATGTGTATGTGATTGATATAGAAACAAAGATGTGTATACTTCTAACAGCTTAGTACAGGAAAGGTTATTAATTTTTTTTATAATAGTCAATTTCCTCTACAATATTGTTTAAACATAGAATGCACTTTACTTTTTTATGGAAAAATATTTTATATCGCTTAATCTCAAAAGCATATGTTTAACTTCTAATGCAATTCACAATAAATGCAAAATTTTCAATAAATGAAAATTTCTTTGCAATTAAAATATAATTATTTAACAAAAATACCTAAATATACAAATTAATGAAGAAAAATTATTGATGAAAGTTATAGGTTTATGACTAAAAGGGCAATATCTAATTCCATTACAAGTTTAAGTATTAAAGAAGTAAATTTTACTATGCAAAACTTGTAACAGATTGGAATGACATATAAGGATTATTTTGTTTTCTATTTTAGAGGAAAAGAAAGAAATCTAAAGGGCTAGAAATGTGAAACTTTCCTGGCTTTCCATTTTCTGGCTTTATAAAGATACATTATAAAAATGAAGATAGCTTATAGTTAAAAAGAAAAAAAACTATAAACTCTTTTCACTTTTACCAGAAAGTAATATGTGGGTCTTGTATATTAACACAGAAATTATTTTCTCTTTCAAAAAGGTCGACGTTAGCAAATTTACAGAAAATAATTTTCTAAGCATTTCCTACTTTGTTCTGAATTTAAAAAAATAACTTTAATTTAGTCAATCATTTGTTACACAGAAGATATTTTAGTTCGATGCTCATGAATTGAGCCTGTCTTAAGTTGTTTTGAGCTATCCTACGTTCCTTTTATGTAAAGGATTTTCGAAGAAATGAATGATGAATAGAATCTCCGTTTGATAATTTTCATTTCAAAACGTCACTTTCAGTTGTAAATTTATTTGGTAATGGAATTTAAAAAAGTCCGTGCAATTTTAAATTTTTTGAAGAATGATTTTTTTTTCAAAAAAATTCCATAATATTTACTAAATAATAAAGCTAAATTGCAAAACAAAAGTCATTAGATCACAAACTGAAAAATTACTGTTATGAGGTATATTTATAATTTATCTCTTAAAATTTTAATATACTTTTCTAATGAATTGAAATATTATTTATGAATTATTTTATCGGTTTGAATATAAAGGTTATAAAATAAAATAAATAGATTTCAAGAACTCGGTTAAAAAATCTGATTGAAAAACATTTTCCTTCCAAAGGTATCACTCCACTTTTCTTTACTTTGCTTGAAATCTTTTTCTACTCTTTTATTTTAAAGCAGGTAATTATTCCTTACTTGGAACCTCTGTTACCAAATCCGTGATTCATGAGGCAAGTTCGAAACTTCACTGAACACTGGTGAAATGCTACCACGTTGTAGCGGTTAACCCTTTTCCTTTGAGGATATTTCAAATTTTTTTATTTTATTTTCGCCTTTTTTTCCCTTGTCTTCTAGAATTGATTCCCGTTTTATCTGTCTCTCTCTCTTTTCCGCACTCTTTTCTTTCAGTGAAAAGTCTTGCAGTCATTTAAACTTCGCTTTTAGGAAGGAAAGAAACATGCAAGATAAAGAATTTTAAAGCTAAAGAGTCGAGAAGAGAAATTAACGTTTATGAAGGATTTGTCCGGGTAATCTCTGTTGATGGAGTCTTTTTGTTTGGTATGCATTGGTGGGAAGCTCTTAAGGGAAAAGTAGACTTTGAAATAAACAAAAATAGGCGAAAAACGAGCAATTTTATTTTAATCGTTTCATAAACAAAATATATGTTTATATTCAACTAAAATAGTGTTATAAATTGTATTCTTCAGTAAAATAAGTGATTGAAGGGTTAAGAGGAAAAAAGTGCATTTTAATGTTTTTCTCAAAATGATATTGTAATTAGATTTAAATATCTTTAAAATGTTCCAGGTGTCTTAATTTTTGAAGAAATTAAATGAAATCGATAATAAATATTTCGATCAAACATTAAAAGAAAATAGGGTTTTATGTTTCGAGTTTTTGTTTTAGTTCAGAAAAACATAAAATTCCTATGGAAATTCAGTAAATTGAAAACAAGTGTTTATATCTCGTGAACTAATAGAATGAAACCTAAATGACAAGTTAGATTTTATCTTGAAAACTTTAACATGAATTTTAGGATTATATAAACGTATCGTTTCAAAATATTTAAAACTGAAAAAAAAACCTTGCAACATTTGAAACAAAACTGGAAAATCAATATTTTATATTAGAAGTCATTGTAAATTTGAGTTTATGATTTATTTATCCTTTAGTCAATACTAATTTCAATCAATGGTGGACATCAATTGAAAAAAATTATGGAGATTATAAAGATATCATTTTTATTTTTTGAAAATTAAACCAAAAAATTAAATATTTATTTTTGGTGAAAAAATATTATTTTTAAATTCATTTTTAATCCACCTCTATAATTAAAACATACTAAATTTTATTTAATGTATAAGAGTATTAAAGTTTATGGTAACTGGCTGTTTAAATATGTAGAATGCCGCAATATTATTTAACTAACTGTAAGATGAAGCTTGAATATATTTTGAAAGTTTTAGTTTGCTTTCGAGTTAATGATAAAGATAATATTATTAAAGATATTAGTTTTCATTTTTTATATTAAAAGTTTGGTTGTTACACTTTTTAGAGGAAAAATTTTTTATGGCAATTTCTCGTCGGATTTATTTATAACTTCATACTGATGTCATAAAGACATATTTATTATTACTATTTATACTTTCAGAAGATATATATAATCATTTTTAATATTAGAAAAAAATATGTTTTTATTATAAAAACTCCTTTTTCATATTTTACTGAAATCTTCATATTTGTTAGCTATTCATGTAGAAAGGGGAAAAAATAATTTATCACTTTGCTAAACAATGTGATAAATATATGCTTCACTTAAAGTTGCCTAACATTAATGAAAGATGATTTATAGAAATGTATGACAGTTTTCCACCAGTATTTTATAAGTAATATTAATAAGAGTACAAAAGTGCATATGTAGAAATTCTGTGATAAGAGAGGAAAAATGATTTTAAGTTCTTAATTTACACTGCAATGACACATTATATCAAAGCAAAGAATAAAATTGGTTATAAACAGAGTAACAATGAACTTCTTATATTTTTTTGTTTATTCCAAAATCAAGTACGATCTATGTACTATTATTTATTCAGAACCAAGCTTAATGAGGAATAATAGTAATTATGAAAAAAACTGTTTAAATGAATTTGTAAACTATATTTGTGTAAATCTATTTTCAAAAAAAAAAAAAAAAAAATCGGGAATCTCTCATAATTTTTTTAAAAATGGGTGAACTTTAAAAACACAAAATTTATTTGAAAAAAAAAAAAAAAAAAAAAAAAACTTTTTTTTTTTTGCATTATTTCTGTTTCTCCGAGTATTAAAATTTAATGTTTTGTAATTTTTAACTACCAAGAATACCATTATGATAATAATTTTTTACAGATATAATTAATATTAATTTTATTGTTTTAAAAAATTGTAAAAATTAAAAATATATATGCACCAAAAGTACTGTGGAAAACTAGAGAAATTTGTGCCATGATTAATAAGCCAAATTTCTACATAATAAAAAATTGTCAATCTACATATTTGTTCATTCTTTTCAAACGTTCAGCGAAAAAAATTGCTTTTGTGTGTCTTGGCATCAGAAATAATAGTTCATTCCATTAAAACATCATTAACAGTTATGAAAAGCCAATGAATGAAAAAATTAAAATAAAATATACATATATTTTTCTTCATAAAACGAAAAAAAAAGGCTTAAATTGTTTCTGTGGACAATTTTTGCTTGCATATTTACATAGCATTTGACAACATAAATAAGAAACGTTAATGACTTATCTACCTCAAATAATAGCATAATAAAATCAAGAAAATTGAAATGCAATAAGTCATTTTAGTCGATGAATGAAAATTAAAATGAAACTGCTTTGAAATTATAAACGCATTTCAATTTAGCCTGATTAGAATTACCACAGACATAAGAATTTCTTTTATGTTGAAATGAAGCAATATTGTTTGTGTTAGTATCAAAATAATATATTTTCTTCAGTTTTATAATTATATGGAGAGAGCACCATATCAGTACTTTCTTTTGACATAAATTGTTCGAATTTCGTACCAATAGTGACATAGTAATGCCAGAAGTAATGAAATTAGTAAAATAATTTTAGACAACCGAAGACTAATATAGGTAAAATATTCAAATACCAGAAGAGAAAATATTGGTAACACGAAAAAATGCTGTTCTCATTAGAAGCAGGGATTTTTACATTAACGACGTCTGTAGAAGCTCGTTTGAACTACTGAGAACTGTATCTGCTACACATTATCCTCAATGCATTAAATTATAAATGTTGTTTTTAATTATTTTTGCAGTTATAATCTTTACCACCGTTGGTTTTCAAAATCTATCAAGAATATTTCATGTGAAGGAAAATAAATATCACAATAAAGCAAGGATAAAATGCGTGCCATCTGGCCTAAAGCTGGCCACCACAAAAGAACCTGCACATAATCCTTAAGATCCAGACCCACTGAGCTGGAAGAAAAGATAATCCCTTAAATCTCTCTGTTCTCAAGAAAATCATTGATTAGTTGAATTCTGCGAATTGAAGAAATACAGCGGACTTATGGTTCTGGTTTCGAAGATGGGATGATATTATTCAAATAGTAAAATACATTATTTATATTTATTAATAATATAATAAAGAATTGAATAATGGATGTAGCGGTCATCAAAAATTTTCTAATTAATATGAAAAAAAAAATTAAACCAAGTTGAAGATCATGGAATATGTGATCTAATTGCTATTTGAAAAGTTACTTCTCATTTTTATTTATACACATGTGTATTTATACAAAGTAATATACAAACAAAAGAGAAATATCTCTAAAAATATGAGAAAAATGAATAAAAGTGAAAATCGTAGGAAAAAAAACTGCCTAAAAATGTATAGATAAGATATTTAAAAAAAGTGTTACAATAAACAATATTTTATTTCCATCCTAATTATTAATGTATGACTTCAATATATTAGTGTCTTAAGGATGCCATTATTAAATGTTTTAAGAGAAAATTCTATTTTAGTGGAGTGCACCAAAAAGTGTTTATTTCGTCAAAAAAGAGGCAAGAGGAAAGATGAAAGGTTGGAATGTTTACATTTAGCAATAGGGTGATTATTCGCAGAAGTAAGAGGAATAGTAACTGCTTAGCTTTCTGCGTATCACTCCCTTAATGAAGTACAATCGTCATAAAGTGCTAGTCTCGGGATTATGAAAGAAGCAGTAGTATTCTCCAGAAAATAGAATTTGACTCTCTCTAAAACTGGATACAGAAACTATTTCTTTATATCTGGACTCGCGACAAGCAAGTCCTTCCATCAATTCATGAATCTAGCCAAATATTCAAACATATTTTCCTGAACTTTTGGTTAAACCCCGAATCTTGTGGTTATTAAATGAATTTCAAGCTTTTGAATCTTTAGGAAAAGTAAACTGGACTATCTAATGAACCCCTTTAAAGTTTTGCTATGATGGTATTGTATAGGATGATTGCTGATACATATATTCATTCAGTTTAGAGCTTAGATGCGATATCGTGTGTGAAATAAACAGCCCTTTCTGATTCAACTCATGTCGATACTGAATCTATAAACCCAATTTGGTCGCACGGAGTTATTAATCAGAAAGAAAAAAAAATCACGAACACTTAAATGTGCACCACATCACTTCTGAACAAATGTCTGGTACCTGATCTGAATGACATGGAATTGATTAAATTAGAAAGATATTCTATTATAATTTTAAGGATAATTTGCTATTAAGCTGTGGGTTGTTGGTAGAGTGTTTGAGATAGAGTGAATGTCCAGTTACAGTTCAGCATCATCTTTCACACAATATTTAATATTTAATAGAAGATTTATTCTAAAGGAACTAAACCATATGCTTAAAATAATGTCGGAAGAACATAAAATATATCTAAAATCGTAGGTATATAAGTTGTTGCTGAATTGTATGAAACAATATTAAAATATCTCTATACTGGAAAAGATTAAAATGTCTAGATTTGAATGTAACATCCATTTTTCATTCTGAAACAAACTATACCATTACAAAATGTACACTTAATTTTATCTTCCTAAAATGCACACTTACTATTTCGTCAAAACAATAATGAAACAATATGCAGTACTTTTACAAGATATGTTTGCTTTAAATTCATAACATTATGTATTTACTTTAACAATTAAAACTTTGCATTTCTAAGGATTAATACGAAAACAATAAATATCACATTGCATACGATTTTATGCTAATATTATTACTGCGAATGACTGCCTCATTCTACATTATGTTATATCCTATTTTTGAAAATATACATTTTCCTAGCATTTACCCACATGAATCTGAAGATCTGAAGTATGTGTGTATTTGTCAAGTGTAAATACTATAATCACTATTCTCATTACAGTAATGTCATTAAAATTAATTAATTGTAACAGACTAAAAAGGACTTGATAATGGAATGTGGATTTTAAAAAGGGAATTATTGAGTACCCAGATATAAAGTGCGTCTTTGCCTTTCAAAATTAAATCATTTGAAGACGTTGCCCGACAAAGTGTTTACAATGCAAATATATGTCTGTTTAATGGAACTAAAGAATTTTTTTCTTTAGCATTACGTGGAAATAATTATATATGAAAATATTTCTTACAGTTTTTTTTTTTTGTATAATTTTGTTTCAGATATCATGAATTATCAAGGAACAAAATGAAATTAGCGTATAAGTAATGATTACAATGTATTTATTTCGTTGTATATATCGATATATTATCGAAACATTTATTTAATAAATTCTTACTATTTTGTAAATAAATAAAAATTTGTTTACCAACGAATACTGAAGAACGAAACAATTCAAATAAATATTTCTTTCATGTATTTTTATTTTAGTAATTAGTATACCTTATTGTAATATAGAATACAGACTAATTAAATTTTAAATTATGCATGGGATTTGTAATGAATATTTAGAATCTCATAATTATGTTGTTCCATATAAATCTCAAATAAAAATTAAAATATGTTTTCATTTATGAATAAATTTAAGATATTTTGACTGAAAAAAGTGAAATGATTAATCAAATGGCAGCAGATATTTCTATATTTTTGTTTCGATTAATAAATAAAGAAACAATAAATTTATGAAATTCGATAGGTAGACATTAAATTATTCGATGTAATTGCATGTTATATTTATAAAATAATTCATTTTCTTTTTGTGAGGTATTACTTAAAATTTTGTGCTTAAAATTTTTTTGTCATGCATAATTTAAGAATCTAAAATCAATTAATAAAATCTATCGAAGAAATTATTATTTAATTCGATTGCTGCATATATAATAGAGTGCCATCAAACTTAGATTATATTTTTCAGTTGTAAAGGAATCAAATGTCAGAAAAGATAAGAAATATTTGTTAAAAAAAAGTTTTGAATTTCAAGGATGAATATTCCTAATTTTTTTTTAAGTGCTTTACAGCGGTATTAACTAAATTTTAGAATTTTGCCATTTATGAAAGATAAAGTGAAATTTATTAATAAACCTATCTTTCAGAATAGGAAGAACAAGTATTATTTCTGTTTAAAATAAGTGACTAAGTTGGAAATCCAGGTTTTTTTTTTTTTTTTTCTTTTTCTTTTTCTGAGAAAATGTTAATTTGTAATTCAAAATGGCATTTACTTTTTCACACAAAGGTGAAAATATTGCGAATTCCTATTTATTCTGTAAATGATTTTTTCACATTTAGGCAATATTAGAGTCATCAAGAAAATATTAATTTCGAATGTCTGGTAATGAAGCCATTAAACTGAATTCTGGATATGCCAGTTATATAAAGTACTTTATTCAAAAAAACTTTGTAATCTAAATGGTGCTTTCTGTAATCAAAAGCAAAAAAAACATTAAACTCGTATAAAAAAATTGAGAACGTTTTAAATACGTATAGGACGTGCCTATAGATAGTGACTAAAGGCATTCAAAACTAATTGTTGAGAGGACAGCAATTAAAGAGTCGAATAAGACAGAACAGATCATGGGTGCTTTATCTCAATAATATGCCATTTCAAAAGTCTTTCCTGCTATAAAATAACATTCCAAGATTTCGAAATCAAACTTACTTTCTTGATTTCCCTGTATATGTTCGCACCCTCAGATAAAAAACACAGAACTAAAAGAACAGTTTTCAGGATCTTAGGAAGTGAAGACACGAAGAAGAAATTTGAGAGATCTGTTTTCCACATAGGTAATTGCATAAATGCGATGTCTATTTAGTATCTAGAAATAAAGTTAGCACAGGACATTTTTAAATGTTAGTGTAGTTCTATATATTTGAATTATACATTGTAACTTATTTTTAAAGTTTTTTTATGTACATAATTTCATCTGAAATTTCTTCCTTTTAAATTAAGGGATGTATTAAAGAAAGGAGATTAAAAAAATGACTTCTTTATTGTTATCTAATCATCATTTCGAATTGGGTTGCATTATAAAGGCAAATATGCATAGTATTGTTCAATTAAAATGTTTAAAATTTTTTGAATATATTCGTTTAATACATCAAAATTTTAAAAAAATCATTTTAGTTTTTCTTCTAGAAATAATATACTAGGGGCGTTCAAAAAGTAAGTTACGCTCAAACAATTAGGTCATTAATACTTCATTAACAAATCAGCTACAATGCAATATTACATACATACTAGCACGCTATTTCACTACATAATCTCTCAATCGCAGGAGACATTTATCGGAACGTATCACTAATCGCTCGATGAACTATAGAAAATCGCTCCTTGGTCCTAGAGCCAGCTTAGAACAGCTGTCTAAACATGGCTATCGTTGGAAAATTGGCTTCCACTCAAATATTCTTTGAGCTTGTCGAATACGTGAAAGTCAAGGGCACCAGATCGGGACTCTACGGTGGATGCTGTCAGACCTCCCATCCAAAACTGCGAATAAGACTTTGTGTTGTGCTTGCCTTGTGCGGTCTTGCATTATCGTGAAAAAGGACAATGCTTTTGCTTAATTTTCAACGTCTCTTGTTTTTCACAGCTTTTCGCAAATCTTTTAGTGTTGCACAGTACGACTCAGCATTAATGGTCTTGCCCTTCAGCATAAACACGGTGTAGATAACTCCTTCGCAATCGGAAAAACTAACAAACAGTAGCCATGATTTTACCCGCTTATGGGGGAACTTTGGATTTTGTTTTTACATGCGATGATGTGTGTCTCTATTCCATTGACGCTTGCTTTGTTTCTTGGGTAAAGTGATGCACCCGTGTCACATCTCCCGTAATGATACGACTTAAGAAATACGTATTCGGCAGAATAACATTAAAGGCATTCTAGGGAAGCCGCAAACCATGCTCCTTTGTGTTCGGAACTCAAAGAATAAGGAACACATCCTGAATACAATTTGAGATATCCAGTTGGTGACGGACGATGGAATGAACACTGCCAATGGATACTCGCAAGTCCTGCGCAATGTGTGCGATACTCACTCTGCGATTGCTGACAATGTCTGCCATCCACTGCATCATGTCTGATGTGCTCACCGTTGATGCCCTTTCTTGCCTTTCCACATCGGTTAAGTCTGTGATACCGTCTTCGAAATGTTGGCACCATTTCACAATAGCATTGCATGTGACCCATTAGCATTGCATGTGACCCATACACTCCCAATATTTCACGATGAATCTCCGTACTTATTAAATGTTTTGCCTCAAAAAAAGTATTGTTAAGCGTACTTCAACGTTAGAGTAAGTTTCCAGCTGACGGGCCATTTTTTTCTAATACTATGCTGGAACGAATTTCACTATCCGAATGAAATTGCTACCGTTGTAAGTCGTGGAAATCAATTATCGTCTGCCCAAGCTTAGTTCTTGTTCCGCCATGATAACATCTGTGGGGAGACAATTTAACTTTCTTTTTGAACGCCCTTTGTATCATAATTGCAAGTTTCAGTTTGACACTTGAAAATAAAATATGCTTTAAAAGTATTCCATATTCACATATTTCCGGCGATTAAATCTCCAAAATTATTAATGAATCCTAAGAAAGCCGCTCAGTGACTGTCTTTGGCTTTGCAGTTGCTGATTATTGGTAGCCTCAGAGATAAGAAATGACAAATCAAATAGACCAATCACTCTTGGAAAACAAAAGTTATCACTGAACACATAAAGAAAAAATGTTTCACTTAAGTATTAGTAATTACGGTATCTCTGGGCTTCCTCAAAATGAACTGGTACGTAATCATCTTTCATACAGCCTGCAGGTAATTGGAAAATCTTAGATACTATCTACTGTTTAATAAGTTGGTATATCTGCTTTCTAATACTTATATTTCCTGCAGTTATTTACTGCGAAATCGAATTCGCAGAAACCATTTCTTTTTCCGCAGGAGATGATTGATTATTACGGATGCAAAATTCATTGGAATAGTTTATATTTGTTACTAATTAATTTAATACTAATGATTACCTGCTGAATTTGTATGCGATTTTTTAAATACTTTAGAATGTTATAAAAATAATCCAGTATAAAAACAGCACACTGCTAAATAACTAATTTATTTTTTAATTAATAGTTCTAATAAAGAGCTACATATTTGGCTAATCATTAAATTCAAAAATTCTTCAAACTGTTGCACGAACTTCTGTAACCTCAAATTTCTTGTACATCAGTATTTGTTTCTATATTTTGATCCAATTTCTTTCGCATATTTTAAATAGAAATTTATATATAGATTAATGTTTTATATAATGTTAAATATAAATTAAAATTTCGAAGTATCACATTTTTGAATTTACAAAGGTAAACCCTAAATTAAGAAAAGAGTTGTATGCTTATTATTGCATTAAAAACGCATCAATTGAGAGTTATTGCAATTGTGGTAAATACTGCTCGATACAAATAAGTCTTATATATCAAATTTATCATTCGTTGAGAATCATCAATTTCTTATATTATATATTCTTATTACTACATTATATATTATCTTATACTACATACTCTTATTCTTATACTATATATTATCTTATATTATATATTCTTATTCTTATATTATATATTATCATATATCATATACTTTTATTCTTATACTATATATTATATCATATTCTTATTCTTATATTATATATTAAACATTAGCATTATTATTCATTTTGATTTTTTTTTATTCTGCGCCAGTATTCTTACAATTTTTGTAGCTATTTAAGTTTATATCTCAAAAGTGTTATTCGATTATTAGAAAAGTTGACATGTATCTGAAGTTTGCTTCTAATATTAGAAATCGATATATTAAATGACATTTTGTACTTCTAGCGATTATTCTTAATCTTCCGTGCTCAAATAAATGGTATACTTATCTTTATATCCAGTAATTGCATACTATTCAAAATTCACCATAAAATCAGAAAGCGATGAAGAAAGGATAAAATACAATGCAGTAATAAATTTCTTTCCCATAATTTTTTCGAATTTGTTCTCCAGCCATGATTTATTACACTAATTTTCGAAACTAGATTTTTTTGCTTTATTTAAATACCAAAATTCCACCTTGATTAATCTCATCAAAACAATTCGAAACATTTCACGAATTTCAACAAATTATCATTTTTGAAACAGTTTGATTAAACCAAAAAAAAAAAAAAAACTATTGTTCTGAATTGAGATTTATTCATCTGAATGTGCCTCTTTCCGAGATCAGGAACGCTCTAAAGTGTAAATGCAGAGTTATTTATTTAAAAAAAATTTCATCACACTTCAACAAGTTCAGTGGCTATCTAGAGAAGAATGAATGATCCGATGTCATTCAGAAATTCCTACGACCCAGTGTATCCGGATGACGCGTTCTTGAAAAAGAGACCAGCAAAAAATTCTGGCTTCAGTGCAAACCGTTCTGTATGTAAATTCGAAACTTCTTCAAACGTGAAACCTCTGCTCATGGAACAATAATAGTGGATGATTAATCGTCGATTAAAGAAAGGATGTTTGAAATGGTATGTCTTGTTTGATGGAAAATAAATATGGTAAAATTTCCATTGAGATCACTGTTTTCAAGGCGGAATTTGGCCATGAAAAAATTAAAAGAACCATTTAAAAGCCCTTGTTGTTTCTTTAAAATGAGGTCTAATCCTAAAATAGTAAAAATAAATTGGTCTTGATTGTGATGATTTTAAAATGGACCCGGCTATTGGATGTTTATAAATATCAAAACCAATATTAATTTTAGTCTAATTTTCAAAGATATAAATATTGGAATATTGTCGTATATATAAATATTGGAATTTATATGTTTTAACATATTTAACAAACCAAATTGTTAAGGATTTTATAGGTATTCTAAAACAAATAATTGATGATATATTACTTCAATTTATGAAAAAAAGAAACAGTAATAATTATGATGAAAATATCATTATAATTATTTATGTTTCCTACAGACGAAAGTGATATATGTATTTATAATTACAATTTTTTACAAATTTGAAATGTAATTAACATTTCAATAAAGTTTTAGATTTTATGTTGATATTATTCATAAAAAAATCGATATATTTTTAATTATTATATATATATATATATATATATATATATATATATATATATATATATATATATATATATATATATATATATATAAGTTGTAAAAATTTCGTTGTTTATGATATTGTACTATACACTAGTTTGACATACGCTGTTCTCCAAAAGTTAATATACAGCTTGCTTTTTGTGTCTAATTCGAGAATGAATGAACACAGAAAAACAAGATTTTCAAACAATTTGCACTAAACAGTTCTTTATTGAAAAAATATAGAAATTTCATTAGGTTTAATACAAACCTGATTTGCAACAAAAAACACACTTTTTGCTGCGAACTCCATTCTTGGTGAAAAGCCTAATCTAGTTTTATGTGAAAAAATGCCGCTGAAGCATCACAAAAATGAGTTCTAATTAAGAATATGTCCACTCCTAACGGCAATGCATTGGCGATATAAAATGCTCCATGTTGAGAGTTAAGTTTCCGAGCATAGAAGTGGGTAACGGAGACCAGCATAGAGTGATCTTTCTCTAGCTCATCTAACTACTTTGGAGGAGGACTTAAAGCATCAACTTATCTCCCAAGGTAGTTCCAAAGATGCTCTATCGGAATCAGGCTTGGGGATCGAGATGGCCATTTCATTCTTTACACACCGTGACCCTAACGATAGTTCTCAATAAGCCGAGCTCGGAGCGGTAGCACAGTTTTGACCATAAAAAATGAATCATTACCAAATATTTGAATAAACAGGAAATACCTCACCTGTACGCAGATATATTAAAATCAATACCATGTCACATAATAATTTAAAAAGTAAATAGCCCAATCAGTAAATATCTGGTGAAGCAATGTAAAAACCATACCTGCATGTTAACAATGGAATCCGTCTATTCAGTACGATGCGTTTCTACTTGCAAGAGTTTCTGTTTAATTTAGAGATAATCTTGTATAAATTTAACATTCTTCCCTTCCAATCTCTTTTAGAAGTATTTCTAATAGAGATTGGAAGGGACAATATAAATTATTAATGCCTGCATATATTCATATATTAATGTCTGCACGGATAAAGTGACACCAATGGAGAAAAAATTGGATGAAATCTATATTGAAAATTAGATATTATCTGGGAATTAATTATTAGCATATAATTTGTAATTTAAATATTACTCTAATAGGAATACTTGTACTATTGTAGACTAATTTTTTCAAAAGAGGAATACTGTTTCAGATATGATGTAAAATAAAATGCTAATTATCTCATTTCATTAAATAAAAATATTTTGTTTGAAATGTATTTCTTAGATACATAGGAGATCAAGTTTCTATTTTAGTTTGTATTATAATTTCCACAAGAAAGTGCTTGTTGAAAATACGATAAACAAACAAAAAGAATATCTTTCAAGATTTTACAATAATGTGAAAACTTTCATCAATGAAATCAAATTTAAAAAAATATTGCCATTAAGCAAAAATATCTAAATAACTTTTTAATTTTGAACTTTTAAATTCTACAGTAGTGAAATAATAATGAGAAACTCTTTATGTCAGAAAAAAATCCTATACGACTAAAATATCAAAATGCAATTTTCCTTCAAATTTTAGTATTAAAGAAATATTCTTTCCCATACAAAACTTGCAGTAGCTTTGGATGACGTATGCGGATTATATTTTGTTTTAAAAGTCAACTCATAAATCGAATGAGAAATAAATGCAAATTAAACAACCTTAAACTATTATTACTTTTATTGGGAAAAATGGTTTTTGTATTATGACAAAAAATATTTTTTCTTTCAAAAAAGCCAATAAAAAGAAATTCAGAGAGTATTCAGACCGAGAGTATTCAAAATTATTCAAATACAAAGTGTTCAAAAGTATTTCATGCTTTATAATAAGCTAAAAAAGGTAAATTTACGCATGGGTTTAGTCCATTAATTGCCTGTACTGTAAAGAATATATTTAAATATCTATGAATTGAGCCTAATTATTTCTTCTTTTTATTTGTTTTACATTTATTTTATCAAAGGAATTTTTCAATTCAAATATCGAAAATAATCTCCATTTAGAATTTTTAGAATTTCCTGTCCAAAAAGACAATTCTAAATATTAATTTAATTTTTTTGGCATTAAGAAGATTTTGTCAAATTTTAAATTCTTTAAATCAGTAATTTATATCATTAAAAGAGTAACATCTAATTATGCTACCATATTATTACCAAAAAAGTTTTATAACAAAACAACATTCAACTTCATATAATAGTATTTATTTTTCGAATAGATGTACTATGATTTCAATTATGTTTCTATATGTGTGAAGTATTCTTTTGCGACTATTTTATCAAAGTAGCTGGGCAGAGAAATAAAAGACAATAATTTAATATATCAAGAACTCGGTTTAAAAGCTCTGATCCGAAACCATTCTTCTTCTCAAGATATTACTCCACTTTTCTACACTTTGTTGAATTCTTTTTCTACTACCTTTTCCTTTAAAGTGGATAATTATTTCTTACTTGAATCCTTAGTTACAGAATCTGTGATTCATGATCAAAGTTCCTAACTTGACTGGACACTGGCGAAATGATGCCATGCTTTCAGTGGTTAACCTTTTCCCTTTGGGGATTCTTCAACTTTTTTTACTGTATTCCCCCTCTTTCCTTATCTTCTAGAATTGATTTCCGTTTTATTTCTTTCTCGTTCTCTTTTACACACTCCATTTTCTCAATGAAATGTTTTGAAGTCATTTTAAAGCCTACTTTTAAGGACGAAAGAGAGATACAAGAACTTTTACCCTAAATAGATGAAAAAGAAAATTAAATGTTATGAAATTTTTGTCGGAATGATATCTTTTGGCAGTCTTTCATTGAAGTAAAGTACTCTTGTTTAGATTTCATTGCACTTGCATACTATCTTTTAATGGATCGAGAGAATGTAATTTTTATTCATTTCATGATTAAAATTATTTTAATGGCAATTACAATAAACAAAAGCCCATCGATACAAATAAGTTAATTCTGGATATCTAATTATTAAATATCAGAAGCTGGTACATATGTATTCTCTTTGATGATTAGACTGTTTCTGAAGCTAAAAAGTAGAGTTTTTAAAAGTAAATACCTGTTCTTTCGAGTCACATTTTTAATATTATACAGAAAAAGATATACTTAATTTCCCAGCACAGGATAGAAGTATTTCCTCTTTAATTTTCTTTATTGTTATAGGATAAGTGATACCTTATTCTAAATAAAATGTATTCCATATATATATATTAATTTTATAACGAATTATATTCGTTGTTATGTTACTTGGATTTAATTACAGCATTCCATGCAAATAATAATTAGAAGCAACTGAATTATAGAACAGTTCTGCAAGCATTACATTATGCTTCTAGATGTATAAAGTTACAGAAGAAAAAAATGAAATCATAAGGAAATTCTATTAATTTTTATACTGAAGATTATATTCTAATTTAATTATTAGCAAAGATTTAACATACATCCGAAATCAATTATTTTTCTTAAACTAATTAAAATAAGTTGTTAACTTGCGAAGAAATAAATTATGTATTCAAATTATATACTGAAAGCAACTGCTTATAATTCACAAACTACAAAAATAAACACCTGAATATTTTACCAGAAGGCAAATATCTCATTTTCGTATTTATTTTAAATTAAAAGTAAAACATTTTAGTAAATAAATATTTAATGAAAAATATATGATAAATTCAAATTTATGATTAATATAAATATTTCTTTTTCTATGTAAATTAGAATCCCTGGTGAGAACTAATTCAAGAATTCTATCATTTGGAAAATATATTGTTATTAAACTTGAATAGAAGAGGAGAAAAAAATTCTTTCGCGTTGCTTTATTAAGCAAATTCTATCCCTTTATTAATCAAATTCAAACCAAACTTAATTCTATATGCGGTCTCAGAAATGAAATGGTTTTGTCACAATAATTGATATTTTTATTCTGAATTGTGACGTAACAATTTAATTATAAAAAATATGTATATATAATGAATTTTTTACTATTTATAAGAAATATTAATAATACGAATAATAATTTTATAAGAAAAATTAATAAGTTATTAAAGACATTAGCTACCATTTTTTACGTTCATTCTTTTGTACTTCGAATGGGAAATATATTGATACTAAAACATGGGAAATATTTAAAATTGGTGATTCAAAAGGGTATATTTCGTTAAGTTGTCAGAAGAAATGTATTTAATAAATTAGATATAAATTTGCAGATAGATAGACCTTTAAAATTTAAATTAGATATAAATTTATTGATTTGACAAATTTTTGTTTCACATTTTTCAGAAATATTTGTTTTTGTTTTTTTACTTTCTCGAATATAAAGTATACACTCAGAAAATATTGTAAAAATTTACAGTTTAAACTGATATCCGGAAAATTTGTAATACACACACCTCAGTAAAAATTTTCATGTATTCTGATTTCATGTATTCACGTATGCAGAAAAAATTTATTTTCTTTTATGCAAAATAAAATGTTTTGTGCAATGTGTTAATAAAACTATTTCATCTTAAAATTGAGCTGACTTAGTTTATGAAAATTTCTATATGAGATTGAATGCGTAAAAGTAAGTAAAATGAGACACTCTACAGATAATTGACAGAGGAACACAGAGCTCAGTAGAATTATATTCGGAGGTTGTAAAATTTTGAATAATACTGAAAATAGTCAGATATTAAATATGTCAGTTCAGGTTTTATGTTGAAATATCCTATAGAAGTAAAAATAAACAAAAATTCTTACCGCATTTAGAAGGTTTTGGTAAATGGAAATATAAGTTTATGACCGAATGTTGTGAAAGCCCAGGCCGCATAAAAATAAATTTATTGTATCCCATAGATTGAATGTCAATTATTATTAATAACATATAAGAATTCTGATGAAAAGCACTTATTTCAGCTAGACATGCTATTTCAAGCGATTAAAATTTATGATTGATTATATACTTATCGAAAAGATAAAGTTATTTATAGAGGAAAACAACATATGCTGCTTTGAAGTTTGACAAATTTACAAAATATTAAAAAAATATATTTCGATCCTCATTTTGTTTCTATATTATAGTAAACAAAGAAAAATATATATAAAACAGTAAAGATTAAATGGTATCGTTCTCTAAGCAGTATCTATTTTCCATTGTAAAATAAATTATATCATTTATCCATTTAGAAATGATTTTAATTTTCTAAAATGCATTCTTATGAAATACGCAAAATGATACGTATTTACTTTGAACTTCTGCTAATCTATATTTATTTATTTACCAAGTTAAACTTTGTATCCTCAGGCAATGACTAGTGTGCAAAACTTAAGCAAAAATGTAAACTTTAAGCAGGCAGCCATGAAATTGCAGAAAAGGGGCTATTACGATCAGTACAATGAACACACATTTCAGTAGAAAGGTGAGGGGTATGCAAATGTCAGGAACAATGCATCATAGGCGACGTAAATATACGCAACATGCATACAGTAGGCATGCGTAGTTCAAGACTACAAGGATTGGAAGAGTGGATGAGCAATGAAAGACATTTGCTGCAAGTGCAAGTGGATTCTTTCGTGAAATATGGCTGGAAGAAACCACCTGGACAACTTCACATGTGGAAGAATGATTGGAAAGCTGGAGGAAAAGCGCAGTTTAACCAGCATAGCCGAAGAGTTTGGAATCTACAAAAGTGTGGTTTCGCGAGCTTGGAAAGTCATCCAAACCATAGATACAGTTGTTAGAAAGGTTGATGATGGCCGCCCTAGGAAAGCCACTCAGTGGATGACCGATCCTGAAGGCACAAAGTGCCCAATACCAGTCAACAAGAATAACTGCTCATCATTTGTGTAAAACAACAGAGTGACAAGTGCCGCGGTTTACTGTGGCCAGACGCTTTCATAAAGGTGGAGGCACCGTTTAGAATGGTGTAAGGAGCACAAAAACTGGACATCTCATCAATGGAGTCATGTCCTCTTTAGGGATGAGAGTCGTTTCAGTGTCACAAGTGATTCTCAACGCCAGTTGATTTAGAGATAGGTCGAGACATGGTTTCATCCCAGTAACATCAATGCAAGAGATCACTGCGGTGGTTCTGGAGTTGTCTCCCGGGGGCATTATGCTGAACAGGCGGATTGAGCTTCACGTTTTCGACAGAGGTTCTGTAAGCGGATATCACCATTTCAAGGAGGTGATCTTTCCTCATGTGCGTCTGTTCCGATGGGCTATCGGATCAGATTTCGTTCTTATTAATGACAATGGCGGTCATACCGGATTGCTGATCTGTAGTAGCTACTGAAATGTGAAGATATCCCTCGAATGAATTGGCCTGCAATTTTTCCTGCTTTAAATCCCATACAACATGTGTGGGATGCTTTGGAGAGACACCTTGTGCCACGATTATATCCTCCGGGAAACACCCAACAACCGAAACAGAAGCTAATAGAGGAATGGGCAGTCTTACCTCAAGAACTATTGGACAATCTGGTGCTGAGTATGGAGAGACAGTGGGAAGCAACCATTGTAGTAAGGGGAGGATATATCCCATTCTAAGGAATATCTGTTTGTTGTTCTTTCTCTTGGTCAGGCAATTATGTGTAGTGATACTATGAGTTCAATAAAGTCTTTTTTTTGTTTGATTTTATACTATATTCAGCCGGCGTCCTGGCATAGGGGTAGCGCGTCTTCCCCGTGATCTGGGCGTCCCGGGTTCGAGTCCCGGTTTGGGCATGGTTGTTCTTCTGTTATTCTATCTGTGAGATGTGTGAATGTGCCCTCCTGTAAAAAGGGGCTGTGCAAGCGAATGAATGATGCGTGAGTGGCAAAGTCGTACTCTTGGCCCTAGTTGGCGCTGCTATAAAAAATAAGAGACGTCCCCCTCAGGCTCAAATCGCTGTCTTCGTAACAGCGGGCTTGTCAGTGGCAAGTGCCATAAGAAACAAACAAACAAACCATATTCATTATATTAATTTTTGCGCAATTGCAGAATAGTAATTAAAATCTATTGACTATATATCTATTAAAATAATCTGACTCCAGATCAGAAGGTTGCGTGTTCAGATCAAGTCCGGGTCACCAGATATAGTGCGGATATGTTGCTATATATATATATATATATATATAACTGTTTACATTAAGACATATTTGGTTTCTCAATTGACACGCATCAAAAGCGAAATTAATTAGTAAGAAAATAAACTGAATATACAAAATTCGAAACTAGAGTTGAGTTGTCTGATATTTAAATATGATTTTGACCAGTCCAATGAGTTGCCACACACACTGAATTTCAAACCTTAATTGCGAAAATCACAATCTCATTGTGTTTTTTGTCGCTTGAATTTGAATTAATGAAAATGGCTGCTAAGTAATCGCATTGAATATCTGAAATTGTATCACAATTTATTTTCATGCAATTAATAGTTACACTTGAAAGTATTACTTTATAATCGATTTTAATTACATGAATTTATAAAACACATCTTTAATATCTGAGAGCAAGGTAAAAATAATTATATGTATGAATTCGTATTTTTTTTTGTAAATATATAATCATGCAATAATAATAAAAAAATTTTTAAAAAATAATTATAGAGTAATTTTATTAAAAAAACACATCGTGAATAGATTTCAGACATGTTTCTTTACTATCTTTATGTTTCTGAAAATGAAAAGAAAAAAAAAATGTTTACTGAAAGAAATATTGATGAGTGAAATTATTTAAATAAGTATTTATTTCATGATTATTTGGATTTATTATCTTCCTATTGCTTGTGGCCAGGTAGAGAAGGTACGAACTAAAATATTAATAGTTTTATTTAATTAAAATTCTGAGTCACAAAGATATCTTTCTTCTATAATTAAAGAAATGAAATTATTATTCACAGACGAATTTAAATATTTTTTTCGAAAAGAACTATGAATACATTTAAGAGACTAACTGAAAATGACAATTTAAATACTTATGAAATACTTATTATTAAATACTTATACTTCATCAAAAATCCAATTGTTCTAATTCTAATTTCCATGCTTTTTATACTGTTTCTTATTTTAATAAATAAAAAATAATTATAATATTCGAATGAGAATTATACAATTATTTCATTAAATTTGATTTTATTCTAATAAAATTTTTGATATGTATTAGAAATCGCTTATTTTTTAAATTCATTACAGTTTTTTTTTAAATTTTCTGGCACGTTTTAATTAATCAAAAAATTAACAATAAAAATATTAAAAAATTAAGATTTTATTTGAATAATAGAACAAAAAATATGCAAATTTATATAAGAATGCTAACTAATAAGATTTCAGTATAAATTTCTACGTTATTTTTCATTTTTATTCTGCACTTTAACTATTATTGAGTGTAATGATATTCTATAATGGTGATTTATTCTATACTTATAAAGGCAGAATTTTATGATTAATTCGTCTCTTACTTTCTGCTTTTAAAAGACTTTCCTTTATGAAATTTGAAAAGACTTTCCTTTATGGAATTTATTTAATACTTAATTAGATTTAAATTTAAATGTCAGATGGACGATTTATTTAAGATGTAGGATTTCAAAGTCTATAAAATTGAATAAAAAATATTTTTAAATTAATTAATCTTATTAATATTAATTCATCTGGGATCTTTGGAATGATCTGAACTATGTCAAATATGTTGTAGTACAGTGTTGTGTCGAAAGTTTGAAACCAATTAATGTTTGTCAACATTCAATATATCTGTTCCCATAGGAAATTTTTGTTTATGCAACATACAAAAAGGGCTTTTACTTTATTTAATGTCTTTGTCTGGAATGGAACTGAATTATTTTTAATTATGTTCTTTTAAAATTATATTTTGTTATGTTTAAAAACCTGGAATTTTTAAGTGTTTTCCAAGTACAACTGAATTATTCCATTTCTGGCAGAACATGCGACGCGCATCATGTTATACATTATCATAGCGTGTAACACACGTATTTTTTCCAGTTTCAATAAATGCAATCTTGCAGTGATTATACGCAATCGATATTTTCTATAAAGTGGAATCACACGTTTTGGGCGGGTCTATTACAACAATATTTGGGCTCACAGGTCCTTCCACTCGTCAAGTTACTTCTCAATCGTTGAAATTTCTACTACAAGCTTATTTCCTTAATCAAATCCCATTTGTTTTCGTCTTTTTTTTAAAATTTAGTTATAGTAACGTCCCGTTTTAAAGCAACATTAGAGCTATTTTGGGACGGACCTCGTAATTTTGAACTGCGGTCAGATGGTGAGGACGGCGCCTGAGCTAGTGGCCCCCTCTCCAAGATTCAGTGCCATACCAGCGAGTGTATGCTTAGGCCCGACGGATTTAACTTGCGCCAAGCCCTGTTACACGACGGTTCTTTAGCGGAATCGGGTCTCGAGCCCTTCAGTTCCGAAGCTGTGATCTTACCACCAGTCCACCACGGCCCCCGTGCTTTGTCTTTGAATGACGAAGTGAGAAGGGCAATGGAAAAGTATTGTGATGACGAAACATATTGCAGAAGTTGCTACTTTTATATTTTTGATTGAATGAATATTGCTACTTTTACATGTTTGAATGAATGAAAGTGAGAACGAATATTAGACAGGTAGCTGCTACGATAAAAAAAAAAAAAAATTGAAATTTTTGTATTACGAATGAAGGAATCGGTGAATGTTTGAAAAGGAGGTTTCTTTACTTTATTTTTATTACTGTATGAATGAAAGATTTGTATAAATGAAATATGGTTTTCCATTATTCTAGTTCCTTTTCTTGAAACATCATGCAACTCAAAATTAAAACTTTTGCTTTTGTAAATCGTTCCTCTTTAGATATTTAAATAATTAATAAAATTTGAAAAACATCTGTTTATGTAATAATAACTTATTATATATATTTCTTACCACAACTTTCTGAAATATTTTTCTTTTTACAATTCTCGATTTGTAAATAGATGTTCAACTTCTTCAACTTCACTTATACTAGTTATTCATATTTAACATTATTTATCATTATTCAGTAGTAAATAAATTCGAAATGAATTTTAATATTTTCTCATACAAAATAATTTTAATCTTCCATAGAAAGAGATATATGGTTTACCATTATTTTCGTTCCTTTCCCTACACCATTATGCTTCTACTTAAGTTACATCAAATTAAAACATTTTTTAACGCGAGTAACATATCACAAATTTTTGTTTACATATAATACTGGTAAATAGACATAAATAATTTTGCAATGCCACGAAAAATTATTTTTAAACAATGTTGCAAATATGGAATATAAGTTAGTTGGAAATAGGAAATTAAAGGTTATTCTTAGATAATACAGGAAATGAATCAGATATAATTTTTACCTAGACTTGTTTTATTTCTTTTGTTTATCTCCTTTCAATTTTCTTTAGATTAATGAAAATTAGTTTTCAGGTAATTGAGATTTGCTTAAAAATGGTAAAATATTTTGAGATATGCATGAAATTCCGATACCTAAAATTTGAACATTAATGGATAAATTTTAATTGTACCATTGGAATTCGTTTTACTGGGATTGCCAGTAAAGTCCATTTAACCAGTCAATGAATAAAAATAGAATAAAGCAGATCCCCGATTCCCCAAAAGATAAAGAGGAAAATGTGATTAAATCTAAGCAAGAGAACTTTCCTTCAATGGATGTGAAGTAAAAGACTGCGCCAACAAAGATTATTTTGAGAAACCTTTCATAATCGTTAATTTTCACTTCCAGTCTATTTAGCGTAAAAGTTCTTTATCCTGTATCTCTTTTCACCCACAAGAGAGTAGCTTAAGACGACAAACTCTGACTTTCATATCTGAGCAACAAAATTCTTTATTAAAAGAATATAATGTGGAAAAGAGAATGTGCAAGAAAGAAAATGGATGTTGATATACAACACAGAAAGAATAGAGAAAAAATTAAAATGAAATTTCAAACATAAAGGATGAGCCTATACATATACGGTATCTTTAAGTAAGTCAGTGTCCAGTTTACTCTGGAACTTAGATTATGAATCACGATTTCTTAAACTAAAGATTAAGTGTTAAATAATTCCAAACTTTAAATGAAAAAGAGGAAAGATTCAAGATAGTATAGATAAATAAAGTGATATCTTCGGAAGAAGTAGGATTTTTAATCAAAGCTATTAGCCTTAATTTGTTTATGACATGTAGACGTATCTTCACTTATTTTTTTAGCAAATTTTTCTGAGAAACTGATAAAATATTCGATAAAGAAAATTTTAGCTCAATAGAAAGATAAATTACTGATTTTTAGAGTTAATTTAAAGAGTTATATTATAACAAGATATATTTTTTGAGTATAGATGCTGAAAAAATTGGATGATATAGATTTTATAAATAATTAGTATTTCAAATGTTATATTTGATATTTAGATATTACTTCTTCATATAAAATATGTTTTATTTAATTGCAGAATTTTTTCTTGTAGGAAATATCATAACCAAATCCATTTATATTTAAATATATCTTTTTTGAAAAATTCTAAAAAGAAGAATATTTTAGTTATATCCCTTCCAAGTTTCTTTTCGAATAAAAAGTAAAAACTGCTTATATATACTACAAGACGGGCTATTCTAAATTTATAGCCAACAATCTCTATAGCACAATAATTGATAAAATAAATTTGTGAAGCATTATGAGTCGATATAATTGAATGGAAAAGCCAGAAAATGTTCGATGGATTTAATCTTTGAATACACTTTTATGGGCCTTTTTGAAAGAGAAAACAAATTACTATATTGATACGGAAAAAAAATGCTAATATTTTTGCATTAAAATTAAAGCCTGATTAAATTGGTTTGATTCACAGTTCTTGATTTTTTTTTATTTCTTACTCATCTTTTTAAAATAAAAAATAATTTTAATACTCTACTCAACCACATAATTAGGTATCGACAAATTTACTTCTCAAAGAAATAAGCTTGTTTCTTGTGACGGATAGTTTATTGACATATTTTAAGCCCTAAAGAAGCTTCTTTTATAAAACATTTTATTAATTTATTAGTGACATGAATATAAATGAAGATATAAAGTGGTCATTATTTTTTTTTGCGAAATAATGTAGATGTTCCAATGAATACATCTAAATAAAAGAACAAGATTGTATACATTTTTTTATTTATTTTGCATCACTTGATATTTGAAAATAGTCATTTAAGGTTAAGAGAAAGGCAATGGCTTATTTTAGTGAAATAAAATATTTTCTTCATTTAAAAAATACTAAATTATCAAAATATTTACTATAATATACAACTTATAGGCAAAAGATAATTATATTCAAATATAATATGTAAATATATAGAATATAAAGAAGTATGTGATGATTTGCCGGTGCATAAATAGTTTCATTTCTGTTATGACTCAATCAATAGGAAACGAAATATTAAAAATCTTTCATATTGCTTTTATTCCAAATTCTCAAATATATATTTTATTGTCTGTTATCCTAAATTCCATTTTTATAGCAGTTCTAATTTAAATGGAAATCAAAAAAAAAATCTTCAATGAAATTAAAAAATAAATTTTGAAACAACATTTTTCATATAATAGTTAGCATTTTACATTATCTGATATTTTCAACCCTATTCCGCTTTTGAAATATCATATTATGGAAGAGAAGCTGTTTATATTAGATAAATATTTAAGTAATAAATATGTGCCAATAATTAATTCTCAGATAACATCTAAACATTTGGCACAAACGCCATCAAGTTACTTTCAGTTTACATCACATTATCCTTTTGCGTTGCATCCTTATTTCTTTATCGGTACTGTTATCAGTATACTAGAAAATCTTCCAAACATGAAAGGAAGAGATTCCACAACATAGTTGCCTTTTTAAATGAAACATGAACCCTTTTGAGCAGAAACATATCGGGCTGAATTGAGGGGTTTTATGGTTGCCCCACGTGTAAACTGTTTTATCGATTCCCCGCTTTGGATAGTTATCCTACTCGAATTGTTTGAAATCGTTTCCCCTAAGGTTCAGAAACACACAAACGTGAAATCGTGAGCTTCTAATGTATGAAGCGATTTATGTCCATAATAAGTACCACTGATTATTTGGCTCCATCATTTTCTAATTAAATGTGAAGCTCTCTGCTTAAATTCCGTTTCGAATACTGATTTAAATATATTTAAAGATGGGTGAATTGCTTTGCTGTATTCGTTTGAAAAAATTGTTTCATATTAAATCTGTAATGTTATTTAGAAATCTAGAATAAATGCTGAATGTTTCCTAGAAAATATGATATTTGAACATCATAGCTTACAAGGCGAGTCTGAATTTATTTGGTTTATTCTGATGAAAAGAAATCAAATTATTCCAAATATAATTTTCATCATATTATTTTTATTAAATAATGAAATTTGAGAGAGAGGATATAACACATTTTAAGAGTTTTTTGGATTATCATAAGATATTATAAATTATTTTTATGTTGTCAGTTGTTTTTTGATTAAATGATTTAATTCTCTAATTAATTTCTGATTAATGATTTAAATTTTTAATTAAATCTATTTGGATTAGCCCTGGCTTGATTTTTACGATAAAAATTTGATTTCCCTAAAATTAGTATAGTGTATTTCAGTGTGGCAGAAATGTATAAAGTGTGAACTCTCTGCAATATGCGTCTGTTCTACCATATCATACTTATATATATTCTATAACCCCCGAATTCCTTCTCCATATTGAAAATGATCGTTTAAACTTACAGCTTATAATTGAATCTGATGACTTTTAGACCTTGAAATCATTTGGAAATAATTGACAAAATACATTTTTTTTTATTTATCAACGTATGCTTACAAGTTAACAGTAAAAATAAAATAATTGTATGCAAAAGATTGAAAATGTAAAATTAATAAAGATCACACTGTCGGAAATCACAGATGCGATTTTTCACATCAATACTTAGGATATCGAAACATTTAAAAAATATATATACTTTAATTTTAAAGTGCTATTATTTTACATAATGAATGACAAGTGTGCTTGATTTAGTGATTCAATTTTCTCGTGGAAATAGTGAATGCGGTTTGAAATAAAAGTGATAAATACAAATATACCACCTGATAGTGATACATTCAAGCTTATTTCAATTAGTAATTATCTTGTGGCAATTTTGAACTAATGAAAATTTATTTTGATCAATGTTTTCCCTTTTCTTGAGAAAATAATTTCACCTATCACTTTCAAACTTTAATGACATATTTTATAGTAACATATCAGAGAAGGTGAATCAGCACCGTTTTTATTTTTTTTAAAATAATTCCTTTGATTGCGTTTTGTATCTACTAATCAAAAGAAAACAAAACGATGAAATGGCAGAATTTTGTTATTTTGATTTAAAATAAAGTTTATTTTTATTTCAAATTATTCGAATGCCTTTAAAAAGCTTTTAAAAGATCAAATTCCCGTATATGTTGTCAAAATGACTGTAGTCTACACAAAAAAAGGAAATAAAAACTATGAGATAGTGCAAAATAAGTGAAAAAAAAAATCTGAAAAAAATGCTTGGCTTTTGAAGGAGAAGCCAGTGTTAGAAAGTTAATTGGGGAAATTATATCAATTAAAAAATACACAGTTTGCATGATCTTATGCTATCAAATTCAGAAATTAAAAGCTTCACTTATTTATCATGACAAATTGTGATTCAAGCTTGAATTCTAAAAAAAGTTCTAATTGTTTAGAAACGAATTTCTGAATGTATTTTTCGACTACAATGAGAATTACTAGACCAGTGCACATATAGTCAAATAAAATCCATAATTTAAGGAGATTCAAGAACATGATTAACTGCAAACACAACATTTTATCAATTACTGATTCGCTTATTGCGCTGTTTTGGTTTACACTCAAAACATTTGGCATTATGAAATGTAGGGCAAATGCTATTAAATGTTCAAATAATCCCTCTCATTGTTGAATCCATCTGATTTGGTATGAAAATGGATTCATTGCTAAATACATTCATATCAATGATAATAATGTGTTTACAATTTAACATGCACTGATAATAATATATTAATTTAAGATGCACTGATAAAATAATATATACTTTTATAAAAATTGCTTATTTTTCCAATTTTATGCTATAGTTTAAAAACAGTTTGTGTTTTAAATCAAATTTTAGATTTATTTTGCTCAAGTAAAAGTATTTTTAAATTTTTTTCGTTATTACTTATAGTAAATAAATATATACTATAACAATACTAATGCTGTAGTAGAATTCTGTAAAATAATACCAATACATTTTTACAATAGGCGATATCCATTTGTTTTCCTTAATACATTTATTTAAAGCTTTTCATTTCTTAATCGAGGCACCCAAAAATTCTTGAAAAGTTTCAAAAACTGTGTTTTTACGAAATTTTATCGTCCTTGCGGCACCTTTCGATTTACTCCAATATTCTTTATATTTTTTTATTTATCTTATCTATACCAAAAGGTACAAATTACAAATTAAAAATACAAAAAAATGTTTTTTTTTTTATTTCTACCCTAATGTCCAATCAATGACCAACGGCCTTAGTGAAGTTACTGAAAGTTATAATGACGACAAATTATTAGTTAGGGTCAAAAGATAAGATTACCTTCTGAACATTCGACTGCTGTGATGAGAGTGATTTAGAATGGTGCGGACAGACTAAAGGTATTAATGTAGTTACTGCTGTCGAGTCGAGAGATATGAATAGTTGAGTAAGATGTCCTTGCAGAATACATATTTACAGCGCGCACTCTATGAGCAATTTTGCATTGTTGTTTAATAATGATTTTTTGTGTGTGTGCTTCCTTTTTCTGCAAACCCTATTTTGAGTACTCCTCGTATGTATTTTTTTTTATCTGTGTCTCCTGCTTTTGTGTAGAATTGTGTTTCGTAATTTACGACTGGCCCTACTAGTATTTTTCAACTTTCATCCCCTGAATGGGATCTTTGAATCTTCGTAGCATTATTCACCTTCCAATTCTGAATTGTAGTAAAAGATGAAAATCATCTGGTACATACCTATAAGAGAAACGAAGAAGTATAAAACTGAAGATTTATATGTTAGAATTTAGGAGTATAAAATTGTACAATATTTTTTTAACAACATAATACTAATTGAATTTTTGAAGCTGTTCTAGGGTGCGTATATAACTTAACTATCTAAATCAATTTCGCTATAATCATTACTTTTTTCATTTTTGGCCTTCTCAAAAGTACATGGATGGAATTTCCAAAGTTGTTTTATTTAAAATTCGTCCTCATATCTTATCTCATTCCAAGATATTACAATTTGATACATTTAATTTGCTGCACAAATTTTAAGTTTATATTTATTTCATGTAAAAAGTTAGAAACTTCAATATTGCTGTAATATTATGCATACATTTTTTTCATTTCCTTTTAATGTGATTTACGACTCTTTTTTTTTTCCTATCACATTTATACAAATTGAACTGAGGGTTTTGACAATTAATCTGTAATCAACTTCAATCAAAAGCCCTTCGAAAAATTCTCTTGGCATTCATTTGTAGTAACTTTAATTTTTTTTTCCTTATTTTTCCTTCGCAAAGTGGTTTTATTTAAAAAAATTTTATGATATCTTAGCTCAGTTCAAGGCAATACAATTTGAAACATTTAAATTTTTGCACAAATCTTAAGTTTATATTTTATTTATGTAATAGTTCAGAAGTTCCATTATTGCTGTAGTATATTGCATAACTTATATTAATCTTCATTTAATTTTTTTTCAACTGATTCTATTCCTATCACAATTATACGAGCTTTTATCTATTATACTTTTGCAAATTGAATAAAATTAAACTGTCGTTATTCATCCTTTACAAATGGCAGCTTATCTTTCGATGATTTACCTTTTCAAAATGAATTTGCGTCTTCAAATAAAGGCTTTGACAATACATCAACTTCACTCGAAATCCTCCCGAGAAATTCTCTTGCCATCCAATTGTAGTAAATTTAATTTAATCCCTTATTTCTGTTAATCTGGCAAGGGCCCATAGGTGCTCATTTGGGATTACAATTATTGAGCTTCAACTAAAATGCTATAACTAGTATGATCTCGCTTCGTTGATTGATAAAATTCATAAATCAACAAGTTAATGCTTATGAGCGTAATCACTCATTTCACTGTTCTCATCATACATTTCATCTTCGGAATTCAGGATGTACAAAGTGTATAATAGTTTCAGAATTCTACCATAAATCCCAAATATCATCTGTATCTCTCATGTATACATTTCATGTAACTGTTTGAATCATTTAATGAAGCACTTTACAGTTTGAGCTATGCTCTCAAATATAATATATAAAGCTCTTATGTATAGTGCTGTTTAATAAATCCTTTTATTTTGTAAAAGGAATTGCCTGACAATTGCTTTAAACTGTATTAGTAAGCTGATAAAATCAAGTAAGCAGCTTTTATTTTTATTGCTCAATATAAGATGCGGGTTTTCAAGTTCTAATAAGTATTCTAAACTGAAATAATTATAGTTGAATTCATATTCGAGACTGAATATCTTTTTGGTATATATCTGATTAAAAATCAAGTAATAAGATATTATGAGATGATAAGGTAATGAATTGTATGTTTAAATAATTTACTCCAATGGAAACGATTTATTTAATGTTTACTTCTGTATAAATGAAACGTATTTTCATTCACACAGAACACGACAGAAATTATGCTTTTGATATAATAAACGTACAAATAATTATCTGATGGAAGTACTTGATTTCCTGTATTGATGCCAAATCGATTATTTTGTGAATGGAAAAATTAAAAAAAGAATTAGTTGAATGATGCTTATTTTTAGTGCCCGATTTTATATTTTAATTCAGCTATTAATGTTAAATTATTCAGGTATCAAATTAATAGTAGCAACCTTACTGTTTACATGAGGGTTTGATGTTTTCCTCATTTACATTATCCCATAAGGAAAATTTTACAGAAAGGTTTCAGGTAATAAAAAAAATATTTATACAATAATCTGCAAAAGTTAATGGAAGCTTAATTAGATTAGGAGTAACATTTAACAAAGACTAATTTGAAAAAAATCTTTTTCATTTTTTTAAAAAAAATCTTATTAAAAAATATTTAAGTACAGCATACGTTCTTGACTTAAATATCTATTTTTTAACTATGTGATACATAGAAGTCAATAAATGAGAAACATTTGATATCATGCTCCTGTTTATTTTTTTTTGAAAAAATAAAATAGATTTCGTTAAAAAAATAAGGATCGTCGAGAAATGTCCTTAAATATTTTTTATCAATTGTAATTCGATGTCCAGAAAAAAATATTCTAGAAATGCTTCTCTATGATTTCAAATGGAGAAATGCATTGTGTAAAAAAAATTGCGTAAAAAAGCAAAATGTTAAATTCAAATTTCTTTTTCAGCATTTTTTTTTTTTTTTTTGGAAAATTATTTTCATGTTACCTTTTGAAATCGTAGTAGAACATTTTTAAAATAGGATATTTTTTCATCCTCGAATTCAGAATAACAAAAAAGTACTTGTTTTCAATTTCCAACAACATTCCTGTTCTCAAAATAAAATCGAATTTTTCAAAATTTATGCATATATTGTTCTATAAAGCTTATCAGTAATTCCCTTCCATATATCATATATTTAAATAAAATTCAAGACATTTCTTTTAAACAAATAACTTGGAAAAATAAATATTCAAAATTAGCAGAATTTAAAATTTATGTATGTCGAAATTACTCTGTCATTTCGTTTTATAGATTATTTTAGGGTATTATTAATATCCATATTTTTTTTTAATTTAATAGTGATTTATAGTTATGAGATGGAAATTTCTCGGATGTGCAAAGAATAATGTACAAAATATTATACATCAAATAAGTATTGGGGGTCTGGCATTTGGGAAAAGAATAAATACTGTTATAATATAATTCTGCAAATAAAAAATGAAATCTTTGTAAAGTGAACTTTTATTTTCAGGCACATTTCATCTAAATATTTTAATTTCGCAAGCAACAATATTTTAATACCAACTTCTTTTACAGCTAGTTTCATTTTGTGACTAGTTTTTTTTTTTATCAAATAAAACAAGTAATCAGCAATTTTATAGATTTTTAAGAAAAAAAGTATTTTACACACTATTATAACTTTATTAAAATGCTAATTTTATTTCAAATTTTAACAGAAAAAATATCACTAAAAATCTGATCTATACTTTTTCTCTAAATAAAAAATTTCTTATATAATCGCCAATAATTTATTTTCCATAAAATTCGATTCAAAGACTGTTTAACGCGTTGGATTAATACGCATATTTGATTAAATCTGAAGACTTAAAAAGGAAGGAACTTTTTGCTTTCATTACAAATTGTTTTATAAATTAATGTCGAGTAAATATTTACTGCTTTAGATAACCAAAAATGACTATACAAAATTCGTATTTCAGGATATAAAAGTTACATCTTATACGAAGAAATGATTTTGCCATTAGTGTTATTTGCTCAGCGCAGAGAATATAGGGATTTGAAACAGAAATTTCTGTGTTGCATTCTAAATACCATGATAAAATCAAGATTTGATGTGTATATCATTTATTGAAACATAATGATACAGTCATATATGCAATTATTTTAATTATTTCTAATAAATTTATTTTCAGAATCAATCGACACTAGTTTGACTAAATGAAATGCCACTTTTTAAAATAAATCTTCTACTCAAGGATTAAAATAAGTAACAAATCAAAAATACACATATTATTTAAAATATGTAATGATTGATAAAGTTTTTTTTAATTGCTGAATGAAATAACTATTTTTTAAGTGGTCTATGGTAAAACGGAATTAATATTTCTTATTTATTAAATATATGTGTGTGCTAGTAAGTAAAGTAAACAAATATTTTCTTACAATTTATCATCTAACAAAAAAAAAAACAATCAGTGTAATAAACAACGAATACGTAATCGGCATCAGAAACCAAAAGAAAAACTTTGATATTTAGATAAAAGTATTGGAAGCTCCGTTTTTACCCAGTTATTTCTCATTTTACAGAAAGGAACAAGATTCGTAAATGACACATCCGGTTTATTCAGAGCCAAATTGTGCACTGAAACCAGATATCCCAATGGAATTCTTGCCATATTTATCTTCCATCAAACAATACATCCCGTTTCACACATCCGTTCTTCGCGCAACGATCAATCATTCACCGTTACTGTTCCATGAGCAGAGGTTTCACGATTGAAGAAGTTTTACATTTACATACGGGGAAGATTGCACTGAAACTAGAATTTTCTGCTGATCTCTTTTTCAAGAGCTTGTTGGACCGAAAAGAAAATGAACAGGGCTCTAGAAATTTCTCAATGAAGTCAGATCATTCATTCCTCTTTTAACAGTGACTCGTCGAGTTTAATTGTGCTGATGTTTTTAGAATATATTTCTCTGCACTCATACTTTAGAGATTTCTATATTCAAATGTATACAACTCAATTCAAAACAATGAGTGTCCCAGAAAAATTCAATTTTTAAGCGAAGGATAATTTGTTTAAATGTCGGGAAAACAATTAAACTTTTCAAGAGAAAGACAGAAATCAAATACAAAAGATTCGAAAAGTATAGTTAAAAAAGTTTTAATCTATACTTTATTTAACACAAAGATATTTCTATTTAATCACTATTTAAATCATTTTTTACTCTTGTAAACTCCAATTTTTAATACTTCTAAACTTAATAAATATTTCGTTTAGAATTAAATTCTAATATTACACATGAAATAATTCCTATCAGTTATAGAAAACATGGAGAATTCTGGTAGAGAAAATATGTAAACCTAGCTTTATTTATAATAATTTTAAGATTTTTCAAATTTTCTGCAGACATTTTTGCAGAAATTTCGGTTTAAATTCTTTAAAAAAATAATGTGGGCAACAATTTCTTTCAAATATTCGAATGCGGAAACTTATTGTTCTGTATACAAATTTTATGATTATTCTGATTTTATGCAAAAATTATGTAATTGGAAATTTCTGAACTACTTTAGATGTATATTTAAATTTTATATTAATTTAAAAAAATGGTGGGCAACAACTTCTTTTGTCACTAGTTGCAAATTTTTATAATTTTCCTTTCGCTATAAAAAGTATATCTTATACAATTTAAATGAATATTTTTTTTTCCTTGAAAGCCCTTCTAACTTTAAATTATGCGTATAAGTGCAAGCTATTTGCAGCATTTCCGTTCCTAATAATCTATCATTATTTGTGGAAAAATAAAGTATTTTTTCCAACTATCGCTTAACCAATAAGAAACTGCGGGAAGCATCTGTATTAGACGGCAGAAATATCGGCTTACTAAACGCTGGTTCTTAGCTTGATTCTACCGATTGCCTGAAAGCTGTGTGACGAAGATGATTACGTCCCAGTTCTTTTTGAGGAAGTCCAGAGATATCGTGATTGCCAACACTTAAGTGAAACTTTTTTCCTTTCCCTTGCGTGTTCTGGGGAAATTTTTGTTCCTCAAGAGTGATTGGTCGACTCGATTTTTTTTCTTTAGTGCTTCCTATCGAAAGCTACTCCAAAGCCAATTACAGACGGCCGTTGAAGAGCTTTCTTACGTCAAGTAATAATTTATGATTTCCTAAGCAAAAACAGGTGAACATGAAAAAATTTCTAAATACATCTAATATTTATGTTCCAGAGTTATTTACAAAATACTAAACCGAGAAAATTATTCTTCTTTATTTTATTTTCTATGAATAGCTCGATTTTCGGAATAATTACATTTTTTTGTAGATAAAAAGAATCCATACTTTTATATTTCGAAATTTAGGTATTATTGAACAGAGATTCTTACGCTGTTGTTATTAAGACAATAATATTAAAAAGTAATGTTATAAATTTCAAACACTAAATTTTCAATTCCTTTTATTTAAAAATGTAATTTCTTTTAACGTTTAACTGTAAATATTATAAAGTTTTCTATTCAGAACATTCTTTTTTCTATTCCAAAATATTTGCAATGTGTTATGAATAATAATTGAAAATATTAGGATTGTTTTTCAATTATTAAAATAAATTAAACTCATTCAAATAAAATTATATATATATATATATATATATATATATATATATATATATATATATATATATATATATATCTCAAGAATTTGCATAATATATTTTATTAAAGCAACTACTGTATGTGCCAAAATATACAGTACTGAAACTCGCACATCCCGAACACATGGTTCCGTTTGCCGACGAAGAATCGCTCCAGCTACACGTGTTCGCAGCAGTGAAAAGGAAGCTATTATTGGAAATGGGTCTCTCGCCGGAGAAAAAAGTATTCAAATTTGAGCATTATTCTCGCTCATACGGAAGCGGTCGTGAAGGTGGACCGAGTTTGATAAAGGTGGCAGAGCAATTCCAAGAGAAGTTTAATACGACGGCACCAAGTAACACATTTATGCTGTCACAGTAATTACACAGTCACAGTTATGTTTTTGTTATGAAATTTCGCTGCTCTGGTTGTGTACTGTGGCAATGTAAAGGGAATGTTAAAGGAAGGTGTGTTCAACTATGAAGTTCCACCAAGAACTGTGCCTGCATTACGTGAGAAAATCATCTCTTTTTTTTGCAGAAGTATGCAGCAACTTTTGGTTCAGGTTCGAGAACGATATGAACATTGTTTACAGCGAGGTGGAGCACACTTTGAACACTTACATTACGCATACCGTGGTAAATCAATACACTAATAGTTTGTTTGTATGTATGCTTGTTAATTTCTTTTGAGAAAAAATAAACTCACAGATGACAATAATGTAATTTTGTTCATCTTTTCATTTCAGTAATATGTATGTATGTTTATTTTTTCATTTCAGTACTTCATATTTTGCCGTATACTGTACATGTGAAATGCGCATTCTTTCTTTCATTCATATAAATATGCAAAGGTAGAAAACAAGATTCATTTTCATTATTCATCAGCTCTTTCATCGCAATACTTAAACATGTAAAATGTAAAGGTGGAGAACAAGCTTCATTTTTCAGCATTCACCAGCTCCTATACCACAGTACTTAAATGCATAAAGGTAGAGAGATAACACGCTTTTTTTTCAGCATTCACCAATCCTTTATCACAACTTCTTCGTTGACTCTTTAAATTATTCATTCAAATACGACAACGCATATGGTGTTAAAGTAATGAGATTGAGGTAGATATGTCAGCGTTTGGTAAGTAATGACGCATATTGGCCTGTTGGTAAGTAACGAACCTATGAGCTCTCGCATTAAAGTACTAGCTCCCTTTCCCAAGACTTGAGCTTCCCGATATAGAAAATATCGCATGCATACAATCATTGCAAGGTCTGCATTTATTTAAATTAGAAGAATACGTGTGTTATCTGCTTTGACGAGCCGGACACATGACTCTTTGTGATGACTCATGACGACATATTCTGTGAGAAATAGAAAACTTTAGTTGTATTCGAAAAAAAAAATCCATAAGTTTTTGTCAATAATAATAATACTGTTCTAACAAATTCATAATTAAAAATAATTTAATCTTCAAATACGGTAAATATTTTTGTACGTTGCGAAAGCGGCTATTTTTTTACTTTAAGCACTTATATTTTGCTTTTTAAAAATATTAATTTGGATTTTATTTTCATACACAATAATACAATATAGCTTATTTGATAGAAATAATTTGAATGAAATAATTATTGTAAAGTTTCAGTAAACTTTAAGTATTTCTTGAATAATTAGTTGCACTGATTCATCGCTTTGTAAAGTTCGTTTACAACATTCCAAATTTCCAAAAACCACATTCAAATCAGATATATGTTTTAAAACTTTTATTTCCATTAAAATCCGTTAGAGTTTGAAATTTGTTTCTTGTATAAAATCTCAACACTCGATGTTTTGGCATTAAAAACTGAATAGTCATTTCAAAAAGCTGATTTTTAACAATGTTTAAATACACGTAAATATAAAATACTGGAACGATTTATTGTCTCAAATATACTTTCACGTGACGCTACTTATCTGGAAACAAATATTTATTAATTTTCCACCATATAAGTAAATTATTTCATTAGAATAAAATCATCTTTAATTAAATAATTTTACAGTATCAAATAACAATAAAAAATAATGGCGCAATTTTACTTACTCAATTTTACATACTAATACTTTGCTGTGCATGCATTTCTGATGAATCGATTTTAACCAACAAAAATACCCTGAAATTAGGTTTTCCACAATTTAATTTTAAAATTCAATGAGTTGATTTTCAATCCATTCGCGATTCTTCCAGTTCTGTTATAAAATTTAAGTTCAGTTATATTTCTGAAATGAAAGTAGAGGTTCCAATAAATTTTTCTGTTATTTGAAATATGATATGTATATATTTCAAATTCAGCTGTGTAAATGTTACAATAATGGATATTTTTAAAGGTTATATTTAACATCATTAAAACTGGAACAGCAATTAGAATGTAACTGCATTTTTAGGAATTAAAATCATGAATATAAAGTGGTGTTTGTTGATTTCACATAATTGTCTAGAGATACAAAATTTTATTTGGTAAAATAAATAAATCTAGAGTTCAAAGCTAATTTCCTTCTCATTCAAAATTTCAAAGCTAATATGTATAATTTTAGAACTGAATTTGGGTGATATTATAAAAATGTATATTAGAAAATTAAAAAGAATTCTAAATGTAGATATGATAGGGATTTTATAGATGCTATCTAGGAATTGAGAACATTTGATTTTTACCAGATAGATGGATAGAGGATTATACACATTTTGCTTGCTTAGAAACTATATGGTATTTTAGATATATTTTTAAACTATATGTTCAATTTTAATGTAAGGTATATTGTTTTCCAACAGAAATTTTTTTGAATAAATAAGAAATCAACTATAAATTTCTTTCGCTTAAAGTTGTATGCTTTCTTGAAAAAATTATTTTTCACCACAATTCTTATCTACTATTAAGAATGATCCTAAGAGGCATAATACTTGATGATTAAGTCGACCATTTTATGAAACTGTTCTTTCTTATGTTTAGGCATGTTAACTTTACATTTATTGCAAAACGCATATCCTCTTGTACGGTTCCTTTTCACTTTAACACATTCTGTGGCCTATTCCAACCTAGCAGAATGATACCATTTAGATTCGTCCACATATCCTGGAAATCTTCAAATATTCAGACAAGTGTTTTATCTGTCAAAAAATAAATGGTTGAAAACCTTGTGGGATCATTTGAGACATTGATGTTTCATTAAAATTTAAAAGCATTTTCATCTAAAAATATTTCATTATTTAATAGATTAATTATTTTCGGATAATTCAGAAGGTAATGATACATAATGTAATTCTTATTTTATCTTTGAGTTTTTTAACGTGTTTCAGGTAAAGCTAACTTTATAATCAATTGATCATTCATACTACAAATTTATATAAATTAGTTATTATTCTAATTTCAGGTTATGTTTTTTATATTTTAATTATTTCAATGTAATAAAAGGGAATACCACATAACTGTTTTCTATTAAAAAGGGATTATTAAAAGAATTTTCATTCCCTTTATTCCAATCAATGCGTAATTAAAAAGTATTTGCAGACAAAGATAATATAAGATTTCATACTTAACTTTCTTTCAACTCAAAATTCGATAAATTTTCTGTTTTTGGTTTAACAAGCTCATGAAAAAAAGATCAGTAGAAAAGTCTGGCTTCAAGGCAATCTGCTCCTTATGTAAGTACGAAACTTCTTCTAACGTGAAACCTCTGCTCATGGAACAAAAAACTGAATGACTGATCGTTGTGTGAAGAAAGGATGTGTGAAACGGGATGTATTATTTGATGGAAGATAAATATGCCAAGAATTCTATTGGGATCACTGGTTCAAGATAGAGTATGATGGAACCATTGGCTAGATATTGATTCATTGACAATTTACAGAATTCCCAGAATATATTTTGTGTCTTAAATGAGAGAAATGAAATAATAAGATTTTGATCTGCAATGTTTAACATTTATTAACTTTTAAATATCCCTTACTTTAAAGGCAGGTGCTTGAGTCAAGTACGTATCACATACTTGGTTTTAAACTAAATAAAAACGACAAATATATGTTCAAATTTGTACTTTATTAATATTTACTCCTGATATAATTGGGCATTCATGACTCTTTACTGCTCATGCATAGCTATTTTTATTGCCTGTAACTCTTCTTTGAAACTTTCCTTTTGGGATTAATATAAGTAATAAAAACTTCAAAAGAGCATCAATAAATTATGACTACTAATGTTAATTTGATACATGGATGATTAAACATTTCTTTTAATAACTGAATTAAAGTACGTAATTGGATATATATGCATCATTCAAATAATTCCATTTTTTTATCTTCCCCTTCATAAAATAATCGATTTGATATCATTAAAAGAAGTCAAGAAATTCGATAAGATAATTACTAGTAAGTTTAGCATATCTAATGCATAATTTATTCAAACCTCTGTATCAGTGAAAATAAATTTTGCCAATTTAATACACCAGATATGCATTAAACAAATCTTTTCCATTCATGATCCATATTCCCTCATACAATTAGTAACCTCAATATCTCCTAATATCTTTTCACGGAATTTTTAATCAGATAAATACTATATAATATCTAGACTCGAATTTGAATCAATATAATTATGTCAGTTAAGAATGCCTTTTAGGACTAGAAAGCACATTTTATTTTGAGTAATATAAATAATAGTTACTTAATTGACTTTATGGTCTTACTAATATAACTTAAAGCAAGTTCTTTGAAAAGATAAAATAATTTAGAAAACAAAACAAAACATTTGAATCATATATATTATATTTGAGGCTACAGTACAAACTGTAAAATGCATCATCAGATGATTCAAAGAGCTACATGAAATGTATACATGAGAGATACAATTGTACACTTTGTATATCTTGAATTCTCGAGATGAAATATATGATGTGAATAATGAAATGAGAGATTACTCTCATAAACATTAACTGGCTGATTTATAAATTTCATCAATTAGAGCAGCGAAATCATACGAGGTAGAATATTTTATTTAACGCTCAATAATTGTAATCTGAAACAAGCACGATAGTACCTTTCAGATTATTATAAATAAGGAATTAAATTAAAATTACTACAAATGAATGTCAAGATAAATTCTTAAGGGGCTTTTGAGTGAAGTTGATGTACAGATGAATTGTCAAAACCCTCAATTCAAGACATAAATTCATTTTCAAAAGGCAAATCATCAAAAGATAAGATGTTATTCAAAAGGAATGAATTGCAGCAGATTAATTTTATTCAATTTGAAAAAGTATAAAAGGTAAAGGCTTGTATAATTGTGATAGGAATAAATTCAGTTGAAATCACATTAAAAGCGGATGGATATAAGGTATGCAATATATTACAGCAATAATGGAACTTCTTAACTGTTACGTGAATAAAATATAAACTTAAGATTTGTGCAAAAAATTTTAAATGTATCAAATTGTATTGTCTTGAACTGAGCTAAGATATCAAAAAGAATTTTTTTATTACACCACTTTGCAAATTTCACATATGTCCATCTTAGAAAACCAACAATTTACAAATAAATAATGGCTATAGTTTAATCGAAATTCTAAGGGGAGAAAGGCAGTTCAATTTTATTCATTTTACAAAAATATAAAATATGAAGGCTTCTATCATATGATAAAAATTAAAAAAGTTGTAACATTACAATATGAGAAGCATTAATTATACAATATATTACACGAATAATAGAACTTCCAAAATGTCACATGAAGAATATAAACACAAGAGTTACAAAGTAAGTTAGATTGAACAAAGTTGTAATGTCTTCAAATGTGCTATCAGGAAGAATTTTAAATAGGAAATCTCACCAACGTCATTTTTAAAAGACCAACGACTTTGAACAAATAATGACTATAGTGTAATTGATTTAAATAGTTGTAGTAATTTAAATATGTATACAAGGAGAACTGAAAAAACTCAGTAGATATTATGCTGCCAAACAAAAAAGAATAAAATTTTATACTCCTAATCTCTAACGTAAAGAGCATCAGTTTTACACTCATTGGTTTCTCTTATACAACAGTCAGGTCCTTTTAGTCTTTTACTACATTTCAAAATTGCAAGATTAATACTGTTACGAAGATTCAAAGATCCGTACAGTGGGTGAAAGACGAAAAATACGATTAGGCCAATCAGGGAAAAGGAAATTTATTCATCACAAAAACCAGAAACACAAATAAAAAATATGCGTATGAAGAATATATGTAAAAGTGCAGTAAAAAAAAAAACACACAAACTAAAATCGTTATTAACCAACTTGATTACCGTAACTGGAATGATATCTTTCGTCTGTGAGCTCCAATCTTTATTACACTCATCACAAGGTTTTGGAATGTACTAAACAGTAATCGCATCTTTGCTTCTATTTAATGATTTGCAAAAATTGCAACTTTGATGAACTTCCGTTTTTGTTGCCAAAATGTCATGAAGTTTTTTATTAAGGCCCGGGGGAGGTCATTGACCTGTAAAACTATCTACTTTACGCTGAGACGTACTGCGCAGGAAAAGAATAGTATAATTCTTAACAACACTCAACCTTCGTAGCTTTAAAACAGATTTTTAATAATATATATTTTAAATGAATTAAGAGAACCGAATGGGCATTGCCTATTGTAAATTAAAATACATTGCCCTTTTTTTTTATCAAATACTGTCTACTACTGTGTTAGTATTGTTAGAGTATGCATTTATTTCTCATACATAATAACCAATTTTAAAAAAAATGCATTTACTTGATATCTTAAAATAATAGCAAAATAATCTTAAAATACAATCAAATAAACAAAGTGAGATGAAACTGTAGCATAAGCATGTTTTATAAGCTTTATATAGTTATTTGCTTATATTGCATATATATTTTTTTATCACTGAGATAAAGGCATTTAGCAATGAATCCACTTCTATTCAAAATAACTTGTATTCAACTACGAGATGGAATGTTTAAACAGTTAATAGCATTTGCCATGAATTTAATATTCTCAAATATTTTAAGTGTAAACAAAGCAGGGCAACAATCGAATCAACAATTCATAAGTGGTTTATTTGCATTTAATCATGCTTTTGGATATATTTAGTTTATTGATTTTAGCTGATTGTGTACTTAATGAGAATGGAAAACGTCTAGTAATTTCCACTGCAGTCAGAAAATTTATTTATGTGCTATTTTCAAAATAATTACAACTTTTTTAGCATTATGAAAAGAAGACAATTTTTCATGCTAAATCGTGAAGTGGTATATTTGTGAATATGATTGAATAAGATCATTTAAAGCATGTATTTATTATTACAATTATGTATTTATTATGTACTTCGAATCTTATCTCCAATTTATATTCAGATATTGACTTTCTCTCTAAAATTTACTTTAGGATTCTAGGTGAGATTAATGTACAGAGCTTTATTCTTCATAGAATCAGATACTTTCAGATTTGTTAATGACACAATTAACCAATTATCCGGTCTGAAACAAACATGAGTTTAATCACTCTTTTAGTTAATTTTATGATATATTTCTTAATAGGTGGGGATATCTATCATATTAAATGCTCTTTTCTCCAAATAACACTCTTAATTATAAATACATTGTATATTTAAATGATCAAAGTATATATATTTTCGAGTAGATATTTTCAAATATCTTGTTAAAACAACCACAAAGTTTCTAGCAGACTATTTTTTTTTTTTTTTACTTTGTAGATTCTGACTTAAAGTTTACTTAAAACGTATTGTGGTTTTTGAGGCTAATAAAGATAATGGTGTTTCTAAGACATTCAATGTCTTCAATGATAATTTCACTTTTTCTAAAAAATATGATTATTTCATATTATGCTGATCGGAATCTGTATAATGAACTTTATTATGAAAGTTCAAATCCATTCTTGCTTGAAATCTAGAGCAGTGATATTTAATTTCATATAATTCCGTTCTTTTTCTTGTAGTTATTAAATTGAAGAAATGTAAAGCGCCATTGAATGTGACAGAATTATTAATAACATTCCGTAATATATAAATGAACTTCTTAAAACATTTATAGTCTATACATGAATTAAAGTATATTTAATAAATAAATTTAGAAATTAGACCAGTAAAATCTGCAGCGCCCAAAATGGTGTTTTTTCTTCAAAATCGAAGAATTTTTAAAGGTTTTTTTTAAAATTTATTTTGCACTATATCATGTTATTTATTTACGATCTCTTTGACAACATACACGGAAATATGATTTTTAATGCTTTTTATTAGCATTCCTGTAATATGAAATAGGGATAAATTAAGTTTTTCATAAAAATAACAAATTCTACCCTTTTACCACTCTCTATCTATTTTGCTTCGTAGAGTAAATGAACTTAAATCTAAAAAAAAATGGAAAACACTGATAATTATCAATTTTTACTAGTTTAAAATTACCTCAGTACAATTACCATTTTGGATAAGCTTGGCCATATCACCCGCAAGAATTTTATTACGATTCGCTTGGATTTTAAACAAGCATTCACATATTTTACAGAAAATTAGGTCATTAAATCAAGCAAACTTTCCATGAAATTACAGCATTTTAAATGTAAGTATATTTATAATAAGAGCTTTCGACATCAAGGATGACGATCTGAGAGGTTGCAAACGTAGTCCCTAGCCCTTGGTAGTGAATGAATGGTGCCGAAACTTTAAGAATTATCTCTTCTAAAAAGATTACGAAGATAATTTTAAAAATATAAAACCATTATCAACTTATTTCAATGTTGAAAAGTCATCAAATGCCCTTGTAAGCACTGAGTTTAAATGATTTTCTTTGGTAAGGAGATCGGAATCGAGCTGGATTCAGGTATTATAGTAAAAAAATCAACGATTTGGTAAATCAGATGTACATTACAGAGATTTCACTTTTAATATTTTTTTGTCAAAGTAAAATAAACTATGTTAGGTATAAGGATATTAAATACTGGCAAAAAAACTTTGACAGATTCAAAAGTGGAATTAAATAATAGGATTACAGAAACTGTAAATTTTCAGAGCATGCTAGTTCCTATTATTCAAATCTCATTATTTAAAGGGAAAAATATAATAAAAATTTTATTTGGCATAATTTGATATTTTTTGATCAGGAAAATAACAAATTCAGAATTGCCTTGTATGTCAGGGTGTTTAAATATCATATTTCCTAGTCAAGATTCTAGTTTATACTCTAAAAATATTTAAAAAAAACATTACAGCTTTAATATAAAATAATTTTCTGAAACAAATACACCAAACGCACTTCACCTGTCTTCCAATGTATCGAAGCCAATATACAGCAAGGAACTGGAACAAAGAGCTTCGCAATTAATCAGAAATGATAGAGCCTAACTATCAGAGATACTTATTGTAGACAGAAATCGCATCACACATTAGCAGGTCTTGATTTAGCATTTGTGTGTTGCTAAAGTCAAGAGGGACCTATTTTCAAACAATCTGAATAATATAACTAGCTAAAGCGGTGAATCGATAAAGCAGTTTACACGTGGGATAACTATAGAAACCCTTCAATTCAGCCCGATATGTTTCTGCTCATAAGGGTTCATGTTTCATCTAAAAGAGTAGCTTTGCCTAGGAATCCATACACTCGCATCACTGTTTGGAAGATTTTCAAATATATTGATATTACCGATAATGAGATGTAAACGAAAAGTAACTTAATGGTGTTTGTGCCGAAAGCTTAAATGTTATCTAGGAATGAATTATTGGAGCATTATTTTTATTTAAATATTTCTCTAATATTAACAAATTCTCCTCCGTAATGTGATATTTCAAAATCGAAATGCGGGTGGAAATACCAGATAGTGTAATATGATAATAATCTTATTATATGAAAAATATTGTTTCTCAATTCCTTCAAAATGTGATTTTTGGTATGTTAAAAGATTTTTTTTTTCATTTGTGTTTAAATTAGAAACTCTACAAAAAAAATAACGATTAACAGATAGTAACATTTAAATTATGGATAATGTACGGGAATCGCATCATGCACATTACTTTAAATTTTTTTCTTTATATCTTTATGTATTATATTTAAGTAGAATTATCTTTAGTATCTAAATTTGCCATTGGTATACAGTTTCTTTAAATATAGAATGCATTTGTTTCACTAAATAAGAAATCCGAATTTTTATTCTTAAAATCTTATTTTTAATTATTAAATAATGCAAAATAAAAAGAAATAATTCTACAAAATAAATCTTTTTTGTAATTGAAATATTGAATTGAAATTTCTAAATTATTTAGCCAAAAAAGTGTAATATTTCTTTATATCCGTCTCAGTAACAAATCAATTGAGAATAATATGGACTTATTATAAAAGAGGTTCTTCCATGACGTAAATAGTTGTCAATATACAATTCATCGACATACATTTGTTGAAATTTTATAATAGGGTTTAGTTAGATATCAAGGTTGTATTTAATATTACAAGTGAAATAAGAAATCTAAAAGACAAGAATTGCGAATCAAACAAATTTAATCTGACTTTTATTTTAATGCATAGCTATTAGTTTTTTTCCCCTGTCAATATAGAAATATGTTTAAATCTTTCAAAAAAGCCTATAAAAGTGTATTCAAAGATAAAATCCATCGACATTTTTCTGGCTTTTATATTCAATTAAATGAAATCATATTAATATATCCTTTTAATTATTATGTTATAAAGATTATATTTTGTTATTTATAAATTTAGAATAGGGTGCCTTGAGTTATATTTTGCAGTCTCTTTTTTTTCTACGAAATGAAATTGGGAAAGGAAATAACGAATATATTCTTCTTTCTAGAATTTTGGAATAATTTATTTAGAAAAAAAAATTGATTTGATTTGAGAATTTCTACAAGAATAAACTGCGCAAATCAAGAATATATATTCTATTTGAGAAAGTAATATTTAAAAAACAAATATAACATTTCCAGTAATGATTGATTATAAAACAAAAATCATTATACTCCTTATACAAAAAATATATTTTGTCATAATATAACTCTTTCAATTGATTCTAAATTCTAAAAAAAAATATTTTTTTCCTTTATCTATGTAATATTCTCTTTCGACCCTTATATTAGTTTCAGAGAAAAATCCGGAAGAAAAAAACAAGTGAAGATATTTTTTTTAAAAATGTCATAAACAAAATCCGGTGTAAAGCTTTGATTCAAAACAATACTTCTTCAAAAGTTATCACTCCACCTAATTATTTCTTACTTATTATTTTTTTAACAGAAATTATGAATCATAATCTAAGTTCCAAAGTAAACTGGGCACTGATTTATAAGAGATACCACATATGTATCGATTGACCCTTTCTCTATGAAGTTTCTTCAACTTTTTCTTTATTCTCTATTATTTCAGCAATTCATAATTGATTTCGATTTTCTTTGTTGCTAATTCTGTTTCTCACAATCTATTCTTCTAATAAGGAATTTTGTTGCTCAGATAAACGAAACTCAGAGTTTGTCATCTTAAGTTACAATCTTGAGGGCGGAAAGAACCTTACAGACAAAGAACTTTTACTCTAAAAAGACGAGAAGCGAAAATGAACGATTATGAAAGGTTTCCCAAAATAATTTTTCTTCGAGAAGTCTTTTATTTTACGTCCACTGAAGGAAATATCTCTTGTTTAGATTTAATCATATTTGCATTTCTACCTTTTAAGGAATCGCGGTAAGACATTTTATTTCTTTTTATTCATTGACTGGTTAAATGGCCTTTACTGCAATCTCAACAAAAGGAAGCGCACTAACACAATTACAATTTATCCATTAATGTTTAAGGACTACGTTAATGTACATACCAAAATAATTACCATTTTTAAGTAGATCTTTGTTATCTTAAGATTAATTTTCATTTTTATAAAGAAAGTTTGATAGGAGATAAAACCTAACAAAATGAATAAACACAAATCGAAGTAAAAATTATATCTCATTCATTTCCAACCATATCGAAGATTGAGTTATTATTAATTATTTCCATCTAAAATATATTCCATATTTGCAGCGTTGTTTAAGAATAGTTGGTTGTTTTATTGAAAAATTATGTATATTGGTTTGCAAGAATTACATTTAAACCTAATTTATAATTACATCATTTGTAATATATTATTCGGGCGAGAAAGAGTTTAAATTTGGTCTAATTTAAGTAGGAGCATAATTGTTCAGAGAAAGGCACGAAGAAAATGGTTCTCTTTGGTTAGTATTTCTCTTTATATGGAAGATTATAATTTATTGGTTTGACAAATATTAAATTCATTTCAAATTTATTTACTGGTAAATAATTTTAATACAATTTTATATATGAATAAAATATTATTTTTGTGAGAAAATCTAGCATACCTAAGAATAACATAACTCAAACATCTATTTGCAAATCGCGAACTGTGAAAAAAAATATTTCAGAAAGTTGCGGTAGAAGATATCGAAAATAAGTTATTATTACATAAATATTTCGCTTTCAAATGCAATTCATTATTTGAATATCTAAAGAGGTACTCTTTAAAAATCAAGTATGTAATGTATGAAATTATTGGTATATTTGAGATTGTGATTTTTATAATTATCCTTTTCTCCATAAAAATTTGAATCTATGGAAAATGTTAATATAATTTTAATTTTACTTAGTTAGAGTATGCGTTGCTAAAAATATTAAATTAGTATTTCAAGAAATATAGATTATTTTATAAGAGAACCTTTGTAATTCAAAACATTCTGAAATAGATGTACGATTTCAAATATAGTAATGCATTAACAATTGACTGTTTAAATATACGCGGTGATGTAATTTAATTCAATAAAATATAAAAAGGAAATATGATGTATTTTAATTGTATCTTCTTTTCATCGAATCCTAGTTTAATATTGTGTGAGAAAGTTTAGTATTAATATACATAGTTATGTTATTATAAATATATTTTAACATTAGAAATTGTTTTGCAATCATAAAAGTAAATGCTACGTTGACACTATTTAATAATAAAAAAATTTTAAAGATAGATTTCCGACATCAATTTTATTTGTTATGCAAATCCTATGCATATCTTCAGTGGAATAAACATTCGTGTCAAAATGTTATCGAAATATTTAAATCAATGAGTCGAAAAGTCATATTTCATAAAAGGGTTTTAGATAACGATATCTTTTAAATAAATAAAACAAAAATATATGTTAAGTTTAAATACTTTTTTTGCATTTATCATTAAATCTCCATCGTGCTGTAAGCATTCATAAAGAAGGAAAAATAATCAGTACTTTAGTAGTAAAGAAGTCTTCAGTTATTTAGTGGTTGTAACAATTCTAGTAAATATATTTAACACTATTTAAGAAATATGTTTCGAACTATCGTAAATTACTTAGTTGAATACTATGCGAGAAACTTAAGTATTTTTATGCCTACTTATGGAACTCAAAATATGCTTTTATCACTAACATCTGGAACACTAACATCTGCTTTATCACTATATGCTTTTATCACTAACATCTGCTTTTATCACTAACATCATCTAAGCGTATTAATAAACATTTTTAAACATTTAAAGTACAGATGTAAAATATATAGATTTGAATATGGCTATCTAAAAAAAAGAATGAATTTAGTACATATTTAGTACATCCTCAATCATAAAGGCAAAGGAAAGAATTCAAATATTCATAAACAGACTGAAAATTGAGTGAAGATTTTTTTTTTTATCAAAATGACAAAATGACTTTCTACATATATTTTTTACAGAAACATTCATAAAGACAAATGTTTAGAAAAATTTCTTATGAATATATAATTTACAGTAGTAAAGACTTTTAAATCGAAGTAACTACCATGTTTTTTTTTTTTAAATGGACTGAATTTTTCATGCATGAGAGCTAAAAAAATTGTATATTTTTTCCTGCAAATATTTTAGTTTTAGTTTTTATCCCTCCATGGAATAAAATTTATTACTTTCTTAATTTTTTTTTGTCATGATAATAACTGAATGTTTGCAACGTAACTAGTATTAATTGTATAATGTCAAAAACTATTTGACTGTATTTGCAATGTAGCTAGCATTTAGTGTAGAGACATTTGGTGAATATGGAATTACTTTTTTCAGAAATGTAAATATTCAAAAAGTGAAATAATTTTGGAAGAAATAGAAAGAGCAAAATATATTCTATGAATATACCGATTTTGAATGAACTAATGCATAAAGTTCAGATTCTTTGCATTAGGGCCTATTGATTAAATTAGATCTGGTGTTATACTTTTGATGTAGTTAGATATGTGTAAAAAGTTAGCTCAAATTGTATTTAGTTTTTATCATGAAGAGGAATTTAAAAGAAATTAAAAAAAAAATCATAAAAAAGTTTGGAATAAAGGATTTTGCTTTTCCAAGGTCGCACGAGACATTGGTCTTTAAATTCTATTAGAGCACATAATTAAAAAAATAATAAAATTTTCAAAAGATATCTCCTAATATTGTCTATTAACTGATAATTATTTGAGGATATGCACAAATATAGTAAGGCAGAAAAAAAATAGTTGTTTCAAAGAATGTTTTTATTAGGGTTTGACGGTTTTCAAACCCGGTTTTAAAAAACCGGTTTTTAAAGTAAATTTGTCACATTTGAAAACCGGTTTTTAAATTAAGAAAACCGATTTTAAGAATTCATATTATTATGTAAAAATTAATTTTGAACTTATTTGATTTGTTATTCATTTTATACAACGGGCAAGCAAACACATTTTTTCAACGTTGCAAGCTGCGTTGGCCAGTACTTGTGCACTACACAGTTCGCCTCGAAATTGCCAATTTATGTTTTTCATGGGCATCCCTTTTCACTTTTTTTTCTAGGTGAAACAAAAGTTTGATAAAGTTCATCTCATGCTTCTCGTCGGATGTTTTATCTATCGGTATGAAGTCGGTGCTAATAGAAACGTGAGCAATTTGACTGGCTCGTTTCGAAGAACGTGTGAAAGGAATAAATAATTCCCCTGTTTTCTGCTTCTTGATCACAGTATTTAATGATATCGTATAAAATTTTCTTCGTACCACTACTGAAAGCTTTTTTACACCACTTGAACTAGCCATATCAATACGAAATATTCAGTTAAAATAAAATGCTGTCAGAAATGGCATAACTCTCACATATACGTGAAAAAAAAATAGAACTAAAAAAGTATCTAATGCGCGAAATCCAAGGTCAAATGCGCTCATCGTTCCGGGTCTCACCCCTTAATGAAATGGAGTTGTCGAAATGTGGTCTCAGAATCCAATCCATCTCGAGTTACGACAAGTTTGCTTAATATTGTGAAGGTGAAAACTAGAAACAAAAATATAAAGTTGTTTATATTTTCTATTTTACATTTTAAAATTTAAATTTTATCATATAAATTTCTTCTATCAAAAATTAGTGTAAAATAAGAAGTTCTGGCTTCTGTTTAATGGAATTTTAAATAAAACACAGGGTGTTAAACTATTCCATATTTTCTTTAGCAACATTTTAACATAAATTATATCTTTAGCAAGCATCGGAATTAGATGAAGAAGTGTTTTTTTTTTTTCAAAATTCCCAGAAAATGTGTAGATTAGATTATTTTAAATTGCATTAATATTAATAGTTAAAATAATAAAATTTTAAAATAAACATCAAAAATATTTATTCAATAACTTTAATTTCATTTTTTGATAAAAATATGTAAGTCGGAAGTTTGGGATAGTTTCAAAAAGTTCGGGATAGACAAGGCAATCTGAAATCATTGTAATAAAATATTGTGCTGCGAAGGATCATCTACGAGCAATATATATATATATATATATATATATATATATATATATATAAATAAATAATATGTTTAAAATATGCCAATTTCATAAAATGGTCGAATCAAGCAATAATAGAGGTTTTGATTTATAGTATACCTCAGTGGACTGTGGGCCATTATTAATGGTACATAAGAAAAATAATTATTTCAAGCAAGAAAATAGCTTTGAGTGAAAAAAATTTATAATGGGTTATTTATTTAATAAAACTATATTTGAAGAGGAAAACAACGTAACCTACATTAGAACTGAACTTAGTAAAGTTAAAAAATGTATTTGGAATCCCCTATTGTTTCTAAATAGTATAAAACTAGGAAAAATATCTATAATTCGGCATCCATCTAATCGGTAAAGATCAAATAATCTCTAGATAATATCTTTAAAATCTCTATCATATGTAAATTTAGATTTTATTTTAATTTTCTGTAATGTATTCTTATAATATCATTCGTATTTAGTTCTAAACTGATATAAATTAATTTGGAAATCCTATGACTCGAGATTCATTTATTTTGCAAAATAAAACTTTGTATCCCCAGGCATTATGCGAAATCTAACAAAGAGCACGTTACATTCAAGACTTTAATTTCCAAATATACAATTACATTCTAATTTCTGTTCCATTTTTAACGATGTTAAATATTACGTTTAAAAATATCCCTTTCAAATAATCGAAAAATGTAATGGCACCTCCATTCTAATCACAGAAATATAATTGAAGTTATTTTTATAATATAACTGAATTGGTCGCGAGCGGATAGAGAACCAACTTACCGAATTTTAAAATTAAATTGTGGAAAAACTAATATTAGTGTATATTTTTATCAACAGAATTACATGCACATTAGATTATTAGTATTGTATAATTGAGTAAATAAAATTGTACCATTAAAATTTGTTACTTAGAAAAACAAAAATAGATTTGAAAAATTATTCAATTGAAGTTGATTTTATTTCACTTATATGTTGGCAAATAATTAAATTTTGGAAATAGGCCGGATTCTTTTTTTATTTCGTTTAATTTGATTTTCCTATTAACTTGATTTTTATTACTTTTGTCTCAATTCATCTGTGTTTTAGATGTAGCTGCATTTGCGCTCTCTAAATACTACGATGTTTTTTCTGTTCCTTTTTTGGTTTTAGTTTGAATAAGAAATAATTTTTAGTTGCGATTCCGAAACTATTTCGTTGTTTTTGTTTTCGTTTCGTGTTCAAAACATTTCTTTGGTTAGATTAGATTTCTTAGTTAATTATATATATATATATATATATATATATATATATATATAATTAAATTTGATTGCAATACATATCTCTAAACTGCATTTTGCTTTAATTCCGCACTTTAACTCTAATTAAATATAACTCTATTTCATTCTGATTTATTTCATGCATGCGAACATGCAATTCTTTAATTTATTCTTCGCTCACTTTCTGATATGTTAGATATTTCTAATATTTCAATTAATTTTTCTCTATGGAAACAGAATGCTTTTGATTTTTTTCATTTAAACAAGAAAGTTATAATTAAAACGTACAAAGGAGTTAATTTTTAATTTAATGGATCTGATAATATTCATGTTTTTATATGGATATGAATTAATTAGATTGTTATTACATTTTATTTTTATTTACCACTTTAAATTTATTTACCAATCATTCCTTTAATTCTGAATTGCTTCACGCGTGTGAAAATGAGATTTTTTAATTAATTCTTCTCTCTATTTCTAATGTGCTAATTGTTTTTTAAAAATTTCAATTACTTCTCCTCTATGAAAATCGACTGCTTTAGATATTTTAAAAATTTAAATATCAGATAAATGATAAATTTATTGAAAAAAATGATTCTACATAATTTGAATAGTTAGAATATTTGAAAGAATCAGCTTGTTGAAATTACTATTCAATTTTAAATGCCAAACGTCGAATGCTGGAAATCTATCCAAGAAAAAGAATTTCAAATTGTATCAAATTTGATACATACTCACGAGCGAACGCACGCACACACACACACACACACATATATATATATATATATATATATATATATATATATATATATATATATATATATATATACACACACATACATACATAAACGTACGTAATATTTTGAATTATTATTCATAATGCATTGCAAAAATTTTTGTATTCTGAATAGAAAGCCTTATAATAGTTACAGTTAAACTTTTAGAACAAATAATATTTTTAAATAAAAGAAAGTGCATATATAATGCTTGAAATTTCAAAAATTATGTTTTTAATATGATTGCTTTAATAAGTATATATATATATATATATATATATATATATATATATATATATATATATATATATATATATTATTATTATTATTATTAAGAATAAAAACTTACTATTTCAAAATCCCAGGTGATCATAGAAAATAGAAGAAGGGGTATTTTCTCTGTCGGGTATTCTGTAAAACATTTTTGTCTATAAATATCAGATGCATTTTGACAGCTTTTAATATTCACATGTTTTCGCCTAGGTAATTGCATGAATTATTACTGGATCCTATGAAAGTACTTCAACGGCCATCTATAATTGGCATTGGAGTGGCTTTGGATAAGAAATCCTAAAGATAAAAAAGAAGTCGAGTGGACCAATCACTCTTGAGGAACAAAAATTTCCCCAGAACACGCAAGAGAAAGGAAAAAAGTTTCACTTAAGTGTTAGCAATCACGATATCTCTGGACTTCCTCAAAAAGAACTGGGACGTAATCATCTTCGTCACACAGTTTTCAGGCAATCGGTAAAATCAAGCTAAGAACCAGCCTTTAGTAAGCCGATATTTCTGCCGTCTAATACAGATGCTTCCCGCAGTTACTTACTGGTTAAGCGAAAGTTGGCAAAAAATACTTTATTTTTCCACAGATGATGATAGGTAATAAGGATGGGAAATGCTGCCAATAGATTGTGTTTATATTAATCATTTGAAGTTAGAAGTGCTTTCAAGGCAAAAAAAGTATTTATTTAAATTGTGTAAGATATGCTTTTCATAGCGAAAGGAAAATTCTAAAAATTAGCAACTAGAAACAAAAGAAATTGCTAAGCACATTATTTTTAATTTTTTTGATGTTGAAATTTGAAATACTGAGTTAAAATCGTTAAATAATTTCCAATTTCAAAAACTTTAGCTGAAAATTTGAATAGTCTTAAAATTCGTCATCATGATGACAATTTTTCATATTTTGGCCTCATCTATTTGAATTTTCCCTGTTTCCAATAATTGGAAGATGTTATTTCATATGCAATATTAAAATTTAGTACTAAAGGAAATATTAAATTACTTTCGAAATATGAAAAATTTGAATTTGCAAGATTAAACAAAAATTAAAGCAGTGATTTGTTTACTAAGTTGAATTAGAAAATATAGCAGTTTATGAAACCATAAAGAGACTGAAATAAAATCTCGTTTTACAATTCTTTTCGAATCTTTTGTGTTTGTTTTCAGTCCTACTTTTGATATCTGAAACTGTTTTTAACAAATTAAAACAAATTATCATTCACTAAAAGTTGAATTGCTCTCTCATTGTTCTGAATTGAATTGTATATATTTGATTACAGAAATGTCTAATGTATAAGTGCAGATAAATATATTCCAAAAACATCGTCGCACTTCAACTAGCCCAGCTGGCTTTCAAAAAGGGAATGAATGATCTCACTTCATTCAGAAATTTCTGTGGCCTTATTTCATTCTGTTTTGGTTCAACAAGCTCTTGAAAAAGAGATTAGCAGAAAATTCTGGCTTCACTGCAATCTGCCCGTATGTAAATGTGAAAATTCTTCAATCGTGATACCTCTGCTCATGGAACAGTAACGGTGAATGATGGATCGTTGCGTGAAGAAAGGATGTGTGAAACGGGATGTACTGTTTGATAGAAGATAAATATGGCAAGAATTCCATTGGGATCACTGGTTTCAGGACGGAATTTGACCAGGAATAAACAGGATGTGTCATTTACGAACCTTGGTCCTTTCTTTAAAGTGAGAAATAATTGTGTAAGAAAACAGAGCTTTAATTCTTTTATCTATTTATCAAAGCGTTTCTTTTGGGTTCTGATGCCGCTTACATATTCGTTATTCATGAAGACGAAAGTTTAGTTACAATTAAGCGATAAGTTTTAAACAAACTTTAATTGGTTTACTCTTATTCATTATATATATAATTGATCAACAATATATATTTATTTAATTTTACTACACACCGCTGAATCTAATAGAGATTACATTCGGCAATTAAAAAAAAACTTTCATTCTTTGAATGACTATCAGTTATTAAAACTTTCTGACGAATATATAGACTTTTTTATAGTTAGTTTAAAATATCTTAAAGCAGCGAGTGTTTTTAATTTAAAAAAATAAAAAAATAAAAATATCATTTCATTTAATCAACATACTCTCAATCTAATTTGAAAATAAATGTATATAAAAGATGTATAAAATGTATTAAAATATGTATAAATGTATAAAAGATGTATAAAATGTATTAAAATATGTATAAATGTATAAAAGAAATAATTAAAATAATTACAGATATAACTGGATCAATACGGTGCAATAAATGATGAACATTCCATATTTATACTTCATCATGGTATCTAGAATCTAACCACGCACATTTCTGTTTCACATTCTTCTACTTTATGCTTTGAGTAAATAACTCTAATGGGGAAAAAATTGCTTCTTAATTAAAACGTAATTCTTTTGTATCTCTATATATCTATCTATATCTATATATATAGTAATCGAAAATATAAGCAATATGAAATTAAAACCTATTTCAAATAATCCAAATCATTTCGGAAACGAAACTAAAAATATTTCGGGAACCAAACTTAAAAATTACTTCGGAAACAAACTAAAAAATTACAAATTAAAAAAAAGTAGAAAAAGCGTCATTGTATTTAGAAAGCGTAAATGCAGCTACTACTAAAACACAGATGAATCTTGACTAATTAGTAATTAGTAACCAAGTTAAAAAGGAAAGAAATAGAACCAAAATTTAACCAAATAAAATTAGGATCCGGCCTGAAGACTTTCTCAAGGGTCTCCTACAGGCAGGGATTCAAAATAAGGGATTATTTCTGTGAGGAGTCTGACCAGTATTGACCAGTCAGAAAGTATTCAGGCCGGATTCTTATTTTACTCTTTGTATGGAACTCTTGCAATTTAAAATTTAATTGCATTTGTAAAGAAAGGTTCTGTCATCAAAGGTATCGATCCGAGAGATTTCAGTTCATAGTCTCTAGTCCTCGGTATTGATTGAATGATGCCGACACTTTATGAATTATCTATCCGCAAAAGTTTATGAAGATAATTAAAAAAATATATATAAAACCTCTATCAATTGATTTCTATGTTGGAAAATCATCAAATGCCCTTATAAGCATTGATTTTAAACGGTTTTGTTTGGATTCGAACTGGATTTAGGTATTATAGTAAAATATATCAACTATCTGACAGATCAGATGCACATAAAGAGATTTTACTTTTCATATATTTCTTATTAATATATTACAGAGATTCTACTTTTCATATATTTCTGTCATGCTATGCTAGCTGTAAGGAAATCAACTTTTTGGAGTAAAATCAATCAATAAAGAAATTAATCCAATCCAAAAATGGAATTAAATAATAGGATAACAGAATCTGTAAATTTTCAAAATATGATATAAACTATTATTCAAATTTCGTTATTTAGGGAAAAAGAATGATGAAAAATTAAAAAAAATATATTAAATTATAATTAAAAAAATATATTATATATTTGGAATAATTTGATATTCTTTGATCAGAATAAAAATAAATTCAGAATTCCCTTTTGTACCATTATGATCAAATGTCATACTTCCTAAGAACATTTTAGTGTATATTCGAAAATTATAAAATAATATTACAGCTTTCTACAAAATAATATTCTGAAACATACATCAAAATCCCTTCACCCGTCTTTCATTGTATTGAAGTGAATATCCAAAACTGAATTTAATCAGAGAGTTCCGCAATTAATCAGAAAATGATAGAACCAAATAATCCGTGATAATGGACAGAACTCTTACCACACGCCAGAAGCTCTCGATTTAACATTTGTGCGATTCTAAAGCTAAGAGCAGTCAATTCAAACAATTCCAATAGGTTTACTATCCAAAACTTTGAATCGATAAAACAGTTTACACGAGGGACAACTATACAAACTCCTCAATTCAGTCCGATATGATTCTGCTCATAAGGGTTCATGTTTCATCTAAAAGGGTAACTTTCGCGAGGAATCGGTACACTCTTCTGTTCGCATCACTGTTTGGAAGCTTTTCTAATGTATTGATAACAGTACCGATAATGGGATGCACACGAAATGTAACTTGATATCGTTTGTGCCGAAAGCTTAGATTCTCTTTGGGAATGAATTATCGGTGCATGATTATTATTTAAATATTTCTTTAATAATAACAACTTGTCAGCCGTAATGTGATATTTCAAAATCGGAATACGGGTGGAAATACTAGATAGTGTAATAAGATAATAATCTTATTATATGAAAAATATTGTTTCTACATTCCTTCAAATTTTGCTTTTCCGTTTCATAGAAGATTATTTTTGTTTCATTTGCGCTTAAATTAGAAGTTCTACAAAAAATAGAATAACGATTAACAAATAGCATTATGGAAACTGTGGATAACTTTGGGATATTTCATTTCCAATAGATTGAATATGAACGGAAATGCTAATATTATGATGTGCATGTATGGGGACCTCAGCATGCATATTACTTTTTTATATATTTATATATTATATTTAAATAGAATTATCTTTATTATATAAATTCTCATTTTGTTTGCATTTGTTTCACTAAATAAGAAATAGAATTTTTTTTCTTCTTAAAAACGTATTATTAATTACTAAATAATGCAAAATAAATGAAAACTTTCTACAAAATAAATTTTTCTTGTAATTAAAAGATTTAATTGAAATTTCTGAATTATTTAGCCAAAAAAGTATAATATTTTATTTATATCCATCGAATTAACAAATTTATTGAGAATAATATGGGCTCATTATAAAAAATGTTCTTTCATTACTTAAAAAGTTGTCAATACACAATTCGTCAACAAGCATTTGCTGAAAGCTTATGATAAGGTTGAGACAGATATCAAAGTTATTTTTTATAACAGAATTTAAATAAGAAATCTAAAAGGGAAGAATTATGAATCAAACAAATTTAAACTGACTCTGATTATAATGCCAAGATGTTAGTGTTTTTCCTGCATTAATATTTAAATATGTTTCCTCTTTCAAAAGGGCCTATAAAAGTGTATTCAAAGAATATATTCTTCGAAACATTTTCAGAATTATTTCGCATTCAATTAAATCAATTCATATTGCTTCACTTATATATCCTATCAATTATAATGCAATACAGATTATGGTTAGTAGGCTATAAATTTAGATTAGTGTGGCTTGAGTTTTATTTAATATATATATATATATATATATATATATATATATATATATATATATATATATATATATATAGATTATACCCGAAACATCGAGAATTTTCCTGATCTGTCCATTAGGAACCGAGATACACCTCGAAAGTTCCTGATTCGTTGAGAGGCTTCTAGCCCCGCCTCCTGAGACCTATAAAAGGAGGCATTCTGCAGCTACCGTAGTAGTAGTGTAGTAGTCGGAATCGTCGGTGAAGAACGAGTCTTCCAGAGATTAGCAGAGCAGCGACGGAGTCAAGCTAGTGCTGAACTAAGCTGTGCGCTACTATCTGTAGTAGAGTCTTGTTGTGTGCACGTCTCGGTTGAAGATAAAAGTCTTCTCTATGTTGTATATAGTTGTAGTCTTTTGTGCTGTCCTGTGTATCTTCGTGTAAATAAACGTCGTTGTTTTATTTTCTACTGCTGATTGAGCGTTCTCCACACTATATAGCTTCGACTATCCAAACGAACCCGGAAATTTTGGGTTCGTTATTCGGATTTGTTATATTCGGGTTTGTTATATATATATATATATATGCTGAATAACACACACACACACACACACACACATATATATATATATATATATATATATATATATATATATATATATATATATATATATATATATATATATATATATATATATATATATATATATATATATATATATATATATATATATATATATATATATATATATATATATATATATATAACAAATTAAGTGAAGACATTTTTTTAGTTTAACAGAAACCATGAATCATAGTCTAAGTTCCAAAGTAAACTGGACACTGATTTATATTAGATCCACAAATATATCGATTAACCCTCTCTCTATGAAGTTTCTTCAATTTTTCCTTTATTCTCTATTCTTTCTACCGTTCATAATTAATTTCGGTATTCTTTCTTGCTGATTCTGTTTCTCACATTGCTGATTCTGTTTCTCACAATCTATTAATGAGGAATTTTGTTGTTCAGATAAACGGAAGTCAGAGTTTGTCATCTTGAGTCACAATCTTGAGTGTGAAAAGAGACTTATAGGACAAAGAACCTTTACGTTAAACAGACGAGAAGCGAAAATGAAAGATTATGAAAGGTTTCCCAAAATAATCTTTGTTGGCAGAGCCTTTTATTTCGCATCGATTGAAGGACAAATCACTTCTTTGGATTTAATCACATTTGCATCTCTACCTTTTAAGGAAAAGCGGCAATACATTTTTTTCTCTTTTTATTCAATAACAGATTAAATGGCCTTTTACTGGAAAATCAACAAAAGAAAATGCAATGACACAATAAAATTTTGTCCATTAATATCCAAATTTTAATTATACAAGTTAAGTTACAACTGAAAATAAAATTTACCATGTTTAAGTTGATTTCTGTTATTTGAAAACTAATTTCCTTTATTCTAAAGAAAGTTTGGAAGGAGATAAAACCTAACAAAATAAATAAGTGCAAATCGAAGTCAAAATCATAAACTTATTCATTTCCTTTATTATCGAATGGGCTAATATTAATTATTTCCAACTAAAATATATTACATATTTGTAACGTTGTTTCAGAATAATTGTTTGCCTGCTTTTTTTTCAGATTTATGTATATCAGTTTGCAAAAATTATATGGAAATATAATTATTTCCCATATATTATATATTATTATTTTTATTACTCATTTATCATATTATTATATTTATATTATATAATTATATTTATTACCTATTTATATTAAGTTATTCTTGAGAGCAAATGTTTTAATTTGTAGGTACATAATGTTTAAAGAAAAGGGCGAAAATATTTAAAAACCTTATTTTTCTTTATATGGAATACTATAATTTATGTTGAATTTCAAAATGCTAAAATTCATTTCGAATTTATTTACTACTAAATAATGAAAATAATGCCAAATACGAAAGCAAATTATTTTTGTAATGAAATCCACCATGCTTTGAGATAATATAAATTAAACAACTATATATAAATCTCGAACTTTGAAAAGAGAAATATTTCGTAAAGCCGTCATAGAAAATATCGAAAATAAGTTATTACATGAAAATGTAGATTTCGAATTTCATTAATTATTTAAATTTCTCAAATGGAAAGTTTTAAAAATCAAATATATCATGGATGAAATAATTGATAAATTTGAGTTTATAATTTATATAACTATCCTTTTCTCAATATAAATTTTATTTTAGGGAAAGTATTAATTTAATTTAAGTTTTATTTATTTATAGAACGTATTGCTAAAAATATTACATTAGATTTTGAAGAAAAACATATTCTTTTATGAGTAAACCTCCGTAATTCAAAACATTCTCAACTCCATTTATGGTTTCAAGTATATCATACTTATTCATTTATAATTAAATCTTCAAATATACGCAGTGATGTAATTTAATTCAATAAGATATAAAAGAAAGCTTGATATATTTTGGATGCCTTTTCTTTTCATATTTTAAGGTTAAAAATAAACTGCTTTACAATCATGAAATGAAATGCTACATTGGTCGTCATCAATAAAAAAGAAACCTTATTCCAGATAGGTTTTAGGTATACTTTTTTTCTTGTTATGCATATACTGCCTATCTCATCAGTGGTAAAATATCCATCAAAATTCTCATTGAAAATGTTTACATTTTTCGAGTTAAAAAGACATATTTCATAAAAGGATTTTAGTAAGAGATGCCTTTTATACAAATAAGCAAAAGTGTTTGTTTATATTAAACATTTTAACTTTGCATTTTTCATTGAAACTTCATTCTTTTTTAACCATTCAGAAAATAGGAAAAAGAATCTTCATTACCTCGATCAATTAGTTAGTGGTTACATGAGTTCAAATAAAGATGTTTAACACTATTTAAGAACTATGTAAATAACTTCAGAAAATATTTTATTTCAACACTATGCGAGAATATTTAGCATTATTATGCATAGCGATGGTGTTATAAATCTACTTTTATCACTATCAAATGGAAGTTTAGCGCATTACTAAATATTTTTCAAGAGCAAATTATGCATATTATGATTAATTAGGTAAGAAAAATGTGAAGTACCAATGTAAAAATGTATAGATATGAATATAGTTATCTGAAAAGAAGAATAAAGTCAGTACACATTTTTTATTCTTGAATCATAAAGTCAAAGTAAATAGTTCAAATTTAAACAGACTGAAAGTTCATAAAAGGAGTAAAGGTTAATTGCGTAGTATTTTTTTTTGTATTTTTTTTTTTTTTTTTTTTTTTTGTCAAATAACCAGAAGGATTTTCTACATATATTTTCTTACAAAAACATTCATAAAGAGAGATGGTTGGTAACATTTCTTAAAAATTTATAATTCACAGTAGAAAAATCTTTTTAAACGGAGTAACTTCTATGTTTCTATTTAAATAAACAGCATTTTACATTACATCAGAGCTAAAAAAGTGCATATTTCCCCGTAAAGAGTTTAGATTTATTCTTTGTCTTACTGTAGAATAATACTTATTATCTTGTTACTTTTTATATCATGAAACTATCATAATAATAATTATATATATATATATATATATATCATGATAATAATCCTATCTATCATATCTCCAATCTAAGCATTATCAATTAGAAAGCGTAAAAAAATATTTTAATGTATAGTTTACATCTAGTGTAGAGACATTTGATGAACATAGAATTTTTTCAGAAATGTAAATATCCAAAGAGTAAAATAATTTTGGAAGAAATAGAAAGAGCTAAATATATTCTATGAATATATCGATTTTGAATGAACTAATTCACAAAGCTCAGATGCATCGAAATACTGACAATCGATTAAAAGGGAATATGTGTAGTAATTTTATTGTCATTAGATGTGTAAATAATTAACTAAAATTTTATTTAGCATTTTGGTGAAGATAAACTTAATAGAGATAAAAATAGTCATAAAATATTTGAAATCATGGATTTTAATTTTTCAAGATAAAAAGAGTCTTCCGTCTTTGCGATTCTATTTTATTTCATAGTTTAAAACAAATAAAATTTTCAAAAGAACTCTCACAAAATTTTGAACTGTCTTACAAATATTTGTGAATATACACAAATATAATAATAATTATGGAATAGATCTTTCAAAGAACGCTTTTATCAACATAATAAAATAGAAAATTATTGTATTATTAAAATTCTGGTAATCAATATAAAATTTTCAGAAACATGAACAATCATTCAAATTTTCAAATTATTGAACTAAGGTCGGAATCTCAAAATGTATGACATAGTGAAGCACATTTTTAAAAAAAATTGAATTGGCAAATATCGAAAAATTTAAGTAGAACTTTTTTGGGTGTACACACTAAGTAAATACGATATACATAATGTAATCTTGTACTCTAACAAATTTATATAGTTTAATTAATTTTAATTTTAATTTAATTAATTATTGGACATCCATTTATTTATTTTTTTTTAATTTTTATACAGAAGAATATAAACAAAGGCATGCTTACAATATCCATGAAAATATTTATTGTACTTTTCTCATCAGAATCAATGAAATCCCACGTTGCTTCTAATTAATCATGCCAAAAAGAGGATTAATTTAATTAACATTAAATCATATATATCCAATACAATGAAACAGCGAAGAATAATCACACGTTGAATGTTCGGATCAGCTTCGAGGCGTTTTGATAAAATTTGAATGACCAGTCAACGGCTAAAGCACTTGCAGTAACTAAGGTTTAATCTTAATGGTCATCACCGGGCATGGTAAAACACATTTGTGGGTAATACATCTCATCATCTTTAGGTAGTCGACTCCACACAATTTATGTGCCCACCCGGTGATCAGAACCAGCCACGATGCCGAAAGATTCTCATCCTCATATCTGAGGTGCCCTCTTGGCGAGATACAGCGAGGAACAATATAATGTGCAGGAGAAAAACACACTAATAAAAAAAACTTTAAAATGTGCAGGATGGTTAGACTAATCTGCAATAATGCCATAATTTTAATGCCGATTCTGATGATAGAAATGTAATTTACACATAGAGGTTTATTACAGTTTGCAGTTTAAAAATATATATTCATCGATTCATGAGAATTTCAAAGCTACAATGATATTTTAAAAATTTTGTTATATTCTTATAACTTTTCATCAGCAGTTTTTCAACTATGGATTTTGGAATATAAGTGACTCTCATTTTCAAACGTCATAACTCGCTTGCCAAAACAGGTGAATATCATGTTTATCTCGAAAACCGTCATTAATTTCAGCTTTGTGTAGCTTGATGTTAAAGTACATGAAAATAAAATCGTTTTTGACAACATGTTCGAAAAAGATTTCATGTCTTATCTCCTTACAGCCCTCTAAAGGTCAACGAAATTCTTCAAATGTCAATATGTATCTTATTCCTTTTTTATATTTGATTATTACATAGTTTCTATTATTTAAGACAATTAGAAACTTGTTATTATCCTTAAAAATTTGAATTTTAAATTTTAACAAACGTGTTATTTAAAATTACAATGTCCTTAAAACTGTATATTGATTAAAAGATTGTATAAAATTATAAAAGAGTTCTAATATCTAATACCTGCCGATTAGAAAAACTGCAATCATCTTCAATTTGAGGTTTTTTTTTCTATATCGCTTTTTGTCTCTTATGATAAATGCTTGGTTTTGAAATCAAAGCATTATAGATTCAATAACAATTTTATGCTAAACATCTTTACTTGCCGATTATGTCACTGCAAGTCAGATGTTCGTCACCTTGGTGGGATAGGAAAATTTGGGAAGATGATGAAGCAATATAGTTCAAAACATGTAATATACTACTAAACTTTCTTGAACTTTCCAAATCAAACTAATTATAAAGGAATATATCTCATTAAAATACTTCAGCCAAATTTCAGAACAGCAATTCAAAAAAAAATCCGCTGAAACATTTTTCAGATATCTATATGCATTTATAATTTTAGAGTTTTCTCTTTTGGAAGTAACCGAATAATCTCCACAAATATATTTATTAATGTTTAAATCATGTAACCAAGGTATTATTAAAACTACGTGATGAATTTGGTGATAATAATGACGATATTCAACGAATTCCTACCGGGTGTATTAAATTGATTTCATCGAAATCAAACTTCCTTTATGTACATCAATAATTCAAGAAACATACAGATTGGAACAGAGGACATGACTAATGTGACTCCACAATAATGTTTCTCCGTTAAATGGAAGATTTGGAAATCATTACTTGAAGAGACATATTGTAGCTAATTGAGGACTTGTACATGTGTCACTCGTATGGACTGTTTTATTGATCCACTGCAAATATGATTATTCAGTTGAAAATGCAGAAATTGGTGTCTCTTGAGAGTTTTATCATACATTTATGATTTGTACTGATTTGAGACTGATGTAAAAGGAAATTATTCTCAATAATATATGTCTCTGACTATTCGGTTCAATTACTTACTTTCTATTTAGGTTTAGATTTCAGCGAAATATTTGCACTTTACTATTATCTTCACAATTTTAGTCAAAATGTGAATTAAAGTATTTACCTGTTTTATTGCTATTTATTATGATGGTGGATTGAATAATTATTTTTTTTTACTTGAGAGATTAGTAAACAACAGCGACAAATTTTAGCATTTTTTTGACATAATGTCTAAAGGTAATCAATTCTTAAAAAAAAATAACTTCAATCTTTTCACCTTTACTGTAGCTTGGAGACGATAAATTGAATGATTATTGAATTGAAAGAAACATTGAGTGAAATCTTTATTACTTTGAAATAAAGATTTCAAATAAAAGATTAGCATATAAAGGTTGTGATATAAAATCTCAAAAATAAGTTTTTATAATATATTTTTAGTAAGAATGATCAATTGATTAAAAATCTATCTTCAGCTAAAATTTTTTTTAATAAAATATCGTTAGTAAATTAAAGACTTCATTGTGTGTCAGTAACTTCTAAATTATTCGAAAAAATACATTGTAATCCACAGTTATTTGATGAAAAATCATTTCAATTCTAATGATAAATCACTGTTGACTTATTTATAATTTAAGCAAAAGTCCTTTATTTAAAATGTATAAAAAATTGTTCCTTAGAGAGACAAAGTTTCAAACTGTAGACATTTTGATTTAAAAAAACAGTATAAGTCACAAACTTTTAGCAAAGAACAAGGTCTTTTAATAAAATTAATTTGGAGTAGTATGGAAAATCATTTCCTTGTGTAATTCTTAAGGAATGAATTGAAACAAATTATATATATATATATATATATATATATATATATATATATTAGTTCGTAAATTTGTATAAAAATTCTGATGCAAAAAAAATTGCGATATTCCTATTTTTAATTTAAAAGAAGTACAAAATAAAGACACGATTATGAATGACATAATTATTCTATATATTCCTCCATATCTCATCTGACATCGCATATATATGGAAATGCAAGGCGATATTAATTTTTCAACAATCACTTTATGAAAATCCACGATAATTAAATTTATAATAAATGCACTTACTGTGTTAAATAGTTTTGAGCAGAAATTACTAATCGGACTACAAACAATATTTTTCACTTTCACAATGGTTCTTTGCTCCTCAGCACTTTATAATCTGACATAAAGGAAGTTGATAGGGCATTCCCAGACAGTATGAATTCCAACATTAGCTTTCCAGATAAATATATTTAATCAAAAGGGAAATTTGTGAGAAGTCTTTAAGTGATCGTCGTAAATTGATAATATTTCATTAAAGCAAAATATGACTTGACATTAAAAAATTAGCTTTAGCTAAATGAATAGAATCTGTTAACAGTACTGGCTTTGAAAAATATTGTTTTGTTTAGGAATATATATTATAATTTTAATATTTAATTACGAGTTAGTACATATCGCAAAAACTATCTTATTAAATTCAAAAAAAATTATTAAATATTCAATAGAATTTTTTTGAAAGAATTACGAATTATACATATAATATTATTAAGTTTTAAATTCTGTGGTTAAATTGAAAATAAGCGGCAACTAACTTTATCTTTTGAAAATATTGTATTTGACTAAATGATCCAATATATTTATATATATGAAAGTATTTTGCCAAGTATTTTAAGAACAGCTTCACTGCGAGATTATCGTATTATATGCATTCACAATTTAAATTTCAATAAACAGCTATAAAAATAGGAAACATTAGCAGTTTTTGAGAATTTTTTCATGATTTGTAGAAATACAAGCGAATATTTTGCATTATATATATATATATATATATATATAAGATGAAATGATCATTTTAGGAAATATAAGATGCATTTCACTTTCCCATCATATTAATAAATATGCAAATATTAAATATGTATGCATATTTCAAATTTATAAAATTGGTACTTAGCTGAACAATTTTAAAAAATGTTCTATATACTAAGAATATGGCAATGCGTGTTGATTTCGATGCAGTAAAGATTTTAATTTTAAATTTTTGCTGTATCATAATCAAGATATATATATATATATATATATATATATTCTTTAAGACTGAGAATTCATCTTTCCTTCAAATATTATTTCTTACATATTATTTCATATTGCAATCTCTGCTATGTAGAATGTATCAATTCTACACTTTAAAATATTTAAATATTTCACTGGATAGATTGCGAAATTCGGTATTTTAGTATTATAAAATACGAAATATAATGTTAGAAATTCATTATAAATAAAATTTTAACTATAAATATTTTTTGTGTGCTGCATCGCTAAAATTATCTTCTCTAAAAATATGAATGTTTGGAGGAGTATGGTATTTGACAATAGCTTCCTGGTCTTTAGTTTCATATAATAAATGTTATATAGAGAATTTACCCAGTCACAAGTCCAAGATTTTAGAATAGGTACTGAAAAACAATTCTGGAATAGCTAAATTTTTTTCTAAAAATCAATAATTGAAATTGTTAAAGGAAACGCGATCGACAAACATTTCCATTAATACAGGTTAGCATATATTCCAATCTCAATAAACATTTAATCAAAATTGATAAACAGGAAAATCGTAATTTTTTCTTCAAGGAATGCGGCGCACTTAATTATGAATATTGAAATATAAAGTAACTTGGATTAAAAACTTAACGTAAAAAAGTTATATATCTGTTTATTGATCTTCTCAAAAAATTATCTTTACCTTGTTTAATTTACCTTGCTTAATTGAAAAATTAGTTAAGCCCAATTTACAATCTAAAAGGGATGATCTTAACGGGGCATAAATTGTGCATCTGAATAAATTTATTAATGCATCTTTGACTAATTAATTACATAATCCTGAAAGGCTTCGATAAGCTAACTACTCCTAAGTGTTTGAAGGTGAAAAAAAATTAGCTTTACTATCCTAAAAAATAAGCCAATACTGAAGTATCATTAACTTCTTTACTCTAAAGGTAACAAAAATAAGATAAATAAACTTCTTGGCACAGTTAATTTTAGATTTTTCCAGTTTTTGTCTACATTAAGATGAAAAATAATCTTAATAACTAATAGAAAGTATTAAAAGTTGTGCGCGGAAAAAAATATATTTTGTTAAGCATATTTAAGCCCATATTCGTTTTTCCTAAACAGAAAAGATGTATTTTGTTGCTGGATAATTAGATCTTAAGTCTAAAATTAGGCATGAATCTAGGGTTTTTTTTATGAAGATTTCTGTTTTGTTTGTTTATTTTTAAATTGCAATAAGGTGATTAACATGATATAGAAAAGTAGTTTAAAAAGAATAAAAATTTAGACTAAAGAATTTTTCTCTGTCTCTCTCTCTTTGCAAAATACGCAGACACATATAAATTACAAATTGTTTTATGAATGGAAAAGAAAAATACCGTTGCCAAACGATATCGAAAGAAAAGTGCTTATCCCTTTATAGAACATAATCCCGGTGCATTGACAAATAAAAATTTTTAGGGTTATATCATTATAAACTGATGATGTAAATATTAAAACAAAGGTTTTATCCTTGATTTTTCTTTTAATTTATGAAATAAGGGGTAGTTATATATTTACAAGATATCGTTTAGCGCAAACTGAAAGTGGTAAGCATACTTAACACTGAGCGTTAAGGTTAAAAAAAATCATCGAATGTTCAAGGGTAAATATACTTACCACTTAATTTTAGGTAATTTAAAACAACGTTATAAAGTTTTTTTTAATTATAAAACATAGAATTGTTTGGAATTGAAATGCAGTAATGTCTTACATAAATGTTTGAAGATACTTTTGCATTTGCTAGGCTGGGTGGGCAGATTTCTACATTGCATAAAAATAAAATTGTTCCAGTCTGATGCAATTTTATAAATGACATCTTAAGAAGTAAATTAAAATGTCGCAAATTACCATAGAGCTGAGATGCTGATAGAGGGAGTGCAACCCTACTTTGGTGTAGGACAAGATAAAATCGCGTGACATTAGGACATCATTTGTTTTCGCTGTAACCGCATTCACCGTTCCCCATTATATTTCAATGGCAGATTTTTTCTCATTTTTAACTGTTGGATTTTAAAGCCTATTTAATCCATGGTTAACCATTGCTGTGCAATTGGATGCAAATGAAAGGCGTTTAAGGATAGTCCTGTGTCATTTCACAGGTATGAACAATAAACATATTATGTTTATATCCTTTTTAAATCAATTTAAAATTTCGCAACCTCGACCAATCAGTTATTTTGGTGTTATAGCTGAATAATATTTTAGTTTGGTTTAGTTATTGTATTAAATTTATTTAACTTGTTATTAAGCTTCATTTAAACTGATGTAACTGCATTATATTTTGCTACTTGCTTTATTTTAATCTCGAATGTGTTGTAAGTGCTTGGCTGCAAGCTTGGCGTGATTTTTTTTCACCAATACAAGTGTTTACATAAACATTATTGACCGATTAATAATTGTGTATTTATTTTAGTGCAATTAAGGTTCCTTATTATTTCCACTATGCTGTTTCTTTTTTACCATAAATATTCGAATCGTATTATACCGTGAAAGATTTTAAATCATCATTGCAAATGAAATAGTGAAACTAAAATGTATGTTTTATTGAGAATGTTATATAGTAAAATGCCCTAAATCTGCCAGCAGTAATTGCATGTTTTCGTAAATTTTAATTAAGATCTAAAAAGAAACGAGTGGATTTTCTAAAGATAATAAACTATTAAAGAAAGAAATGCTATCTTTACAGATAAAAATTTTGTCTGAATGTTAACATTTATTAATAACTTGCGATATGAACATCCCTAAAATCACCGTTTTCGTAAAAATTTCGAATTTCTTTATTGTTTTGTACTAAATCAACACATTTAAGATTCCAAAAATGATTTAATTTTGTTTCTGCGGTAGTTAAAAGCAAAGTTACCGACAAAATTATAACCCAGAAGCGAAATGTTTAAAGCTTATATTAACAAGGGGAAGGCACGAGATTTAAAACTGAGTTCGGGACAAGATTTGGTATAATGGTAGTATACACTTAAAATGTTTATTCATGAAAAAATTGACTCAACAGCCAACCTTAAAACGTTCAAATTAGCTTATATACTAATAATGTGGTGCCCCAAAGAGCGTTCGATTAATGTACTGGAGTAGCATTCTCGATATCTGGGTTCGATCCTGGGCTAGTATTTTTGGATTTCAGTTTTCATTCTACTTCAAAATAATTTAACAGTTTTAATTAATATTTTTTCATTTTTTAGCAAAACAGATATTTATTCTCGTAATTCTTGGATTATAATTTAATTTTTAGAAAGAAAATTAATTATAAATACGAATGCATTTTTTTAAATATTCAGACAAAAAATAGATTTAGGTTACTTTTATAATCTGCTTTTATAAAAGGTTTTTACTTATCTGTATGAGATAAGGATAAAAGTATTTGAATATGTAATGTAAAATTAAATAATGTTTTTAGGTAAAGAAAAGAAATAAAATGTTTACTTAAAGAAGAAAAATAATCACTTTTAATTAATGCAGAAACAAAGTAAAAAACTGAACATAATTTAAATCAACAAACTCGGCTACTTATGTAAGAAAGAAAACATTATTTTCGAAACCAGTTTGCTTAGTTTTCAAAGATTGAATATATATATATATATATATATATATATATATATATATATATATATATATATATATATATATATATATATATATATATATATATATATATATATATATATATAATTATTTTGGTTGAAGAAGAGTGCAGGTTGCATTTTTAATTTCGTTTTATTTTTTCTTGAATATCCATCTCGGGAAAGAAATTTATTTACAAGCAGACGGAGCGGGACACAAAAGCAGAAGTAAAGAATAAAGGGCCAAAACAAATGATCACTAGTCTTATATAACAGGGGATTCCCGGCCACGCACCGATGGAATACGAAAGTATCACTTTCATTTGATACGTAGTACTGATGGCGGATTAGGTTTACAAAATAATTAATTAAATCGAAAATTGAATTGGATCACGAAATAAGAGAATATTTTTAGAATGACGTTAGTATGGGCTAAATTAAAATAAAATCTTGGAAATTAAGTAAATTGAAATTAGAATTAAAATATCATTACACACACACACATACATATATATATATATATATATATATATATATATATATATATATATGTTACAGTGAAACCCCGAAATCAGTCAAAACGCGAACTCACTAGGGAAAACGCGTTCTAACTGACAGCGCCAGGGAAAACCCGAATGACAGCGCTAAGGAGTTATTACGACGTTAAGGAGATTTTACGATCTCTAGTTATTTACGATTTTATCGAGTTAAAACTGTACGAATCTAGATTTCTTGTTCGTGAAATTTTCGAAACAAAGTGAAGTTATCCAATTTTATTCTTTTTGAAACGTGTTTATGCTGTTGGTTTATTTACGATGAGAAAAGAAATTGTTAATGCTTCCTGCTGTAAAAATTGAAAAAATAAATGTCTTGCACAATTACAATTTTTATAGAAAAAACAGAATAATTTAAATGTGATTACACGTGATCAATACAACAGTCTTTTATCTGTAGTTGAAAAAGCAAAATCTGCCGTTAGCAAGACTTCTGTTCAGTACTGCAGATTAAAAAGGTTTAACATTCTTGAAATCAGTGGAATAAAAAATTTGATTTCTTCAAATCAGCCCATCAAATAATATTTACCAGTTGAAGAAATTTTTGATGTCATCGAATTTGCACATGTGGCCATAGGACTCGGTGGTAGAGACAGATTTAAATTTGAAACTTCAAGAAAATATACAAACATAACCACTGAGATGATACAATTTTTTTATCAATGTGTGAAACGTCTCAACAGAAAAAAATATGAAAAGGAAAAGTTTGGTTTCCAAACCTATCATTCACTCAGAAATGAATAGTCGCTGCCAAATGGATTTTATTGACATGCAATCTCAGGCAGATAATGAATTTAAGTTTATTATGGTTTACCAGGACCATTTAATAAAATTTGTGTTACTACGACCACTTCATAACGAAACAGTGGAAGAGATTGCGGTGAAGTACTTGATATATTTTTGATATTTGATGCTCCTTGCATACTGCAATCTGATAATGGAAGAGAGTTTGTAAATTCAGTTATAGAGCAGTTACGTACGTATTGGCCAGAATTAAGATTGTTCCTGGGAAATATCGTCACAACTAGCCGCAGTGTTCGATTGAGAGGGCCAAGCAAGAAATAGAAAATATGTTGGCTTCATGGATGAAGGATAATGAAACTACAAAGTGGTCCTATGGTCTTCGTTTTGTCCAATTCATGAAAAGCAGAGCCCTCTTTTCAGGAATTAAACAATCACCATACAAAGCTATGTTTGGGATTGAACCAAGAGTTGGAATGACAACCTCAACTTTGCCATCAGATATTATAAAAACTATCGAAGACGAGGAGGAGCTTCAAAACATTTTCTAGGATATGAATGCAGAAAAACAAGAAACTGAGCAAGCATAATCAGGGAAGCACATGCTTGCTAAGAAGTCAACTAATATTTTCCTAATTAGAGAGGAAGCCAAAGAAAATTTAATAAAGCAAGCCAAACGAATAAAAAAGATCTCCGATACAACACATGGAGTTGATATCGGAGGTAATGTTGTTATTTCAATTCCAGATGTTGATAGAGCAAAAGCTAATTTTCGAAATCTCATCTGTGTAGTGCTTGAAAAAATTAAGATGGAATGTACAAAATTCGTACGAAAGATGGAGTTCTGAACAAACTGTATTCGAGGTAATAAATGATATTTAAACTTAATTAGTTTAGTATTTATTCAAATAATATAATTTATTCAATTTATATTAATTTTAAATTATTTTATAAGTTTTTATACAGTAAATTATATATATTCAGGATGCAGGTTTGATACAAAAGTTTAACATATTCCCTGATTTTTAGATCTGAATTCGATGTATTGCAGCATATTTTCTTGATTAAGAAACAATTACAGAATCAGGAAATATCTCTGAGAACAGCAGCAAGAAAAAGAGCTATAGGAACTGGGCAAATGTTCGTCCACTGTTCTTCAGAGATGTTTATGTATGAAAAATGATTATCTTTTCAATTCTAGTGTCACAGTAGTTTGCCTTGTTGAAATAAATAATCTGTAATAACGGTACTGCCTTATACAATATCAAAAGAAAGTATTTTTTTCTTCAATGATAGTAAAACAGTATTTGAGGAAAAATCCTAAGTATAATTTAATATAATAATTTTGGATAGATGCAAATAATTTTGTCTAACAAATGAGTCAAAACATGAATAAAATGGTTATACCTAGCGCTGTTAGTGAGAAAACGCATTTTTTCTTGTTAATTCTGATTTTCCCTGGCGCTGCCAGTCAGAACGCGTTTTCCCTAGTGAATTCGGGTTCTCCCTGGCGATGTCAGTTAGAACGCGTTTCCCCTACTTAATTCGCGTTTTGACTGATCTCCGGTTTCCAGTGTAACATATATATATTGATTCGCTTGCTTTATTTTGTTTCTACCTATTCAGAAATGGGAATTATTTTTATTTGTTTCAGAGAACTCTAACTGTTTACTATAGTATCATCATAGTTTATATATAGTAGCACTAATTTCTATCATAAATGTTTTAAGTTTGATATTTTTCATATGTGCCTGGAAAATAGTGAAAATAGTTATTGTATGTGTATGGATTTAATTTTCATTGACTGAATATTGCAAATATATATTTGATCGGTAATTTATATTACATTTGAAGAAGTTTTTCCATATTCAGAGGAGAGTTAGTTTCAACAAAAATAATAAGATATATAAAATTTAGGGAAAAGTATTTATTTCTATATAAAACAATATCAAATAATTTGACATGATATTAACTAAAAATTAACTGACTTTTTAAAGTTTAATATATATATTTATATATATAAATATATATAAATAATATATATATATATATATATATATATATATATATATATATATATATATATATATATATGCATAAATATATCGGTCAGTGCCCAACTTAGCTTAATTGATGCCCGGGACAAAGGTTTCTTTGTGGGCCCCATCTGCTTCACTACTTCAGTAATGAAAAACCATGCATAGTACAAATTTGCCCATCTTAATTGCAAAAATTTAGCTTAATCCGTCCTTGAAAGTCATAAATTTACGAAATATAGATTTTCGTGTTCATACGATATATTAATGAAGAATCTAACATGGAATTGACAGATTTGGCATTGTATTGATATTTTGTTTAAAAAAAGTTTATTAACGAAGAAGGAAGAGTAAAATAAACGTTATATTCGATTCTCCCTCCCCCCGGCTCTTATGTGGGAGCCCTAAGCAACTGCCCCGTATACCCCTGCCTTAGTCCGGCTCTGTAGCGGTTAAATTCCTATTTCTTTTCATGTTTTGGTATGGGGAAACCCACGCTTAAGTAACACAAATGCTCCTTGTATTTCAAACGTAAATGTTTCTTGGGAAACGTACATAATTCTCATAAAATATAAACTATTTATCCATACCTTTTTAATATTCAAACATTACAAAACATTTTGGAAATAGAATCATTTTGGTATTAGACACTCAAAATTCTTTTTTGGAATTCGTGCATAAAAAATTCAAGCAAAAAATTGTTTGTTTTTTATTTAATTTTACAGATTCACTCTTAAAAAGTATTCGATAAAATATGTATGCTGTGCACTTCATCAAAATTTCACATATTAATAGTTCCCAAAATAACTGTAATGTATAACTTTATAGTTTAATCATTAATTTAATTACAGTTAGTGAATTTATGCCTCAAAATCTAAATGATACATTTTTTGTGAATTATTCATTTATTTCCCTTAATATAAAAATCTTTGATGAATTTTAATTCAAACATTTGATATCAATATTACTTGCCTTTTCTCAGAACAGATCACATCAATTGCCTAGCACCCATTCCAAGGAGTTTGGTGTGTGTGTGTGTGGGTATGCTGACATGACATTACTGTTACGCTTATATCAATAATTCAGATTACTCACTGACAAGGAGTGGTTGCCGAGAGAGAGAAGTCACACCGAAGTTGATGTTAGATGGAAGACTTAGGAGCCCTTATGAGGAGAAACATATTGTAGTTAACTGAGGGCTTGTGCAGCTTCCTAGATTATATACTAGCAGCAGATTACCATTGATCTACCGCAGAAATCATTACCTTACCCAAACTGCCTAGAACTGATATCTCGCAGTAGCATCGACACATATTCTCGAAACCGAGTGCTCTTGGAGTAAAATGAGATCTTTGTGCATGATATATGCCACTGATTATTTGTACGCTGATGCTTATCTAAGTAATTGAGATGTTGACTGGTAAGGAATCGATATCGGCAATAGGTGCTGAGTATTCTGATGTGATATGATCAAATATTTAAACATGTTCGCATTTTAATAATTTTTGAGTCACGAAATCTAGTATTTTTTAATGGCAGCGGAATTTATTTCGTGTTGATGTATAAACTCATGATTGCTCCAATCAAGGAAAATAAGACTTAATGCACTAGGCAGCTAAAAATTCGTTAAGAGGCATATCAAATATTTGGACTCCTGAAATTACATTGTTTAAAGAAAAAACTCACAAATAATCTCTCTAAAACCAGAGATCTGTTTTTAAAGTTGTGTGGGGAAAATGTTTTTTGAATTTCCTTTTAGAGGAAAGTTATTTATTTATAATTCGAAGAAGAGATATCACTGCTGCAACGAAGCTTTTTTCCATTTCTCATTTTTATAATTTTTTGGGTGTAATTTATTGACCATACATTATTTTTTCTTTTAATAAATTATTTATATATTCACGTTCTTCTCAATATAAATTGCATAATTTTAATTTTTTCTTAGGTTATATATCATTTATTTAACAAAGTTAAATTCACTTTCTCTCATCAAAACCGGAAAGGAGCCATGTAATTATAGAAGCTGGAAATGTAATGTAAAGAAATAATTCTGTCGAAAGATACTAGTGAAATAATTTTAATTGAAGTATATGTGAATATTACATTACATTTCAAATAAGGCTTCTAAATTAGATTGGCTTATTCAACTTTCTTGATGGAGATATATATTAAAAGTATTTTTGAAATTTCTCGGAAATAACATAAATCAGAAGTTAGATGTAGAAGCGTATAACGAATATGATGAAATTTAATGATAAAGTTATTGATGGCATTTGGGAAACAATAAAAAGAAATCTTTCTCTCTCTCTCTCTCTCTCTTATATATATATATATATATATATATATATATATATATATATATATATATATATATATAAAAGTTTTTCCATAAGTTTGGGATTAAAAATCATTTTTTAAATTTTCATTCCTTCTTTCATTTAATGTGGAATGCATTACTTCCTTTATAATTGGTGCAGATATTTTACTTAAGAAATGCCTTATGTTTTCTTTTCTTTTCATGGAATTTTAAACAGAAATTAAATATTTATGATAAAATAAATTTTTATAGCGGGTCTAATAAATTATATAAAGTTTTCATAATATATTTGTAAATTAAGGAAATTATAATCTTTAAAATTATCAGAAATTAAGGAATTCGTAAATTTCCGGGAGACTACTTCGTTCATCATTTCAGAAAAAAAAAAAAAAAAAAAAAAAACGTTAAACAGATTTTCTATCAATTATTAATGAGAAAATACTTCAGTCAGTATTCATAGTATTAGATTATTTATTTTCTCGTAATATGAATGCTGAGCACCAGGAAAATCTTACTTTAAATTCAGTCTCTATAAAATTATATTTTATCTTTCAGTGGTTCAGTGGTATCAATAATGAATTTAATATCAGAATAAAATGAAGAAGAAAACAAATATTTAGGGAAAAATGGACTTTAAAATAATCAAAATTGCCGAAAACGCGCAACTTTATCTGTATTTTTTCATCACCAAAATATATATTTATATTTAACTAAAAAAGTGCTATAAAGCACACTGTTCATTAAAATAAATATTTGTAGGTACGGTTAAGAGGATAAAAGTACATCTTAATGAATTTTTCTCAAAATGATATTTTAATTTGATTTAAATTACTTTAAAGTGTCCCAGATGTCTTAATTTTTAAAGAAAGGAAATAAAATCGATAATATTGATTGCTGTCAAACAATAAAAGAAAAGGGATACGATTTTAAGTTTCTATGTTTCAAGTTGTATTAGATCGTTAAAAGAAAATTTTTGTTCAGAACAACATAAAATTCCTATGAAAATTCAGTAAATGCGCATAAAAATATTTCTAAAATTTAACATTTAATTGGAATTATTGAAAAATCATACACATTTTTGTTTCAAATAAATTTACACTGGATGAAAAAAAAAAGAAATACATAATAAGAAAAATTTAAAAAAATTAAGACGCCTGGAATGATTTGAAATTTGAAACACACACACACACACACACACACACACACACACACACACACACACACACACACACACACACACACACACACACACACACACACACCCACACCCACACCCACACCCACACACACACACCCACACACACACACACACACACACACACACACACACATATATATATATATATATATATATATATACAGGGTGTTTATAAAGTCCCGGACCCATTTTGATGTTTAATAACTCATAAAATAATAAAGATAGATTTAAATTAATAACATAAATGGTTAAATAGACTCAAAAAGTTTCATGACCCATGTAAATGAACTTCTACGTGTGCCCACTTCGTCGCACGGAGAATATCAAGTCGATAGTCAATTTCACGCCAGGTAGCGACAAGTATGTCGGCATCCACAGAGCCATTTGCGCACATTATGGCGATTAACAATGCCAGAAACATGAAAAGATGCTTCATCGGAGAACATTATGCTCTTCAGAAAATCAGCAGCATCTTCTATCCTCCTTAGCATATCTGTTGCAAAGGCCATCCTCCTAGGCCTATCGTTCGGTTCCAAAACTTGAACAATTTGAACTTTGTATGCATGCAGTCTTAATTTTTTCTTAATAACCTTGTACACCGTCGAAATTGGCATATCCAATTCTGTTGCCGCTGATCTCACAGATATTCTAGGATTGTGTAAAAATGTCTCTTTGATACGCTGAACAACAAAATCACTTGTGCAAGGACGTCTGAAACGTTTCTTATCTTCGATACTTCCAATTTCTAGAAAATTCTTTTTCCACCGCAAGATGCTGTTTTTGAATGGAGGATCTTTTTGGTAAATTCTTCTGAAATTTCTCTATGCTTGCACTATCGATTTCATTTCTATGAACCACCATAAAATCTGTGCTTTCTCTTGTGGTGTATGCATTCTCATTAATATCCGCTCGAATAAAACATCACATACAAAATTACTACATAGAACAAACACATCAAAAGTAAACATAATATTGCAATAGTTTCCAAAAACAAAAGAGAGAAAAATGCAATTAATAAGCAGACAATATTTAGAAAAGTACAGATATTTAGACTGGAAAATGAAATTATCTGAAATTAACCACATGTGCAGACGATATTTACAAAAGTAAAAATATTCAAACCTGAAAAGGAAAATATATGAGTTATTTCATCAATAAATGCTATAAGTTTGTTTATATCTTTATTATTTTATGAGTTATTAAACATCAAAATGGGTCCGAGACTTTATAAACACCCTGTATATCGTTTTAAAAGATTTTTTTTAAAGAAATTTGACGCATTTATATTTTAATACATATTCATTAAATATTTCACTGATTGAATGTCATTGTGTGTTTTGATGAATTTCAATAATTATCAAAAGTGTCTAATAGAGTCCACTGTCCAGTTAAAAACAATAAATATATGATTTAAAATAATAAAAATCAGAGTTTTATAAACTATTTCTTAGTTTGTTTTATTCATATTTAAAAAAATAACAAACGCAAGAGTATGTATAATCAAATATATTCGTAAAAAAATAACACCAGAATTTGTGTGTTAAAAACTGCTAGCGTTGCGAGTGACAAAAGAGAGAGTATTTGCTGACTGAAAAGTAGTTTATACAACATTTTTTTTTTTCAATTTTCTACTTACTAACATGTGTTTTAATACTATTTATGAATTTCAATGACATTTGCTAAAATTATAAATTTTGATAAATGTTCTCACGTAAACTTCATAATCGAAAATGCGATGCATATTTTTACTTTAAATTGGGTGTAGTGATTCATTAATATGTTTTGTAGTCAGTAAATAAACAGAACGAGTAATCTGTTTATTAAAAATAATTTATAGATTTTTTTAAATAATTTTTAAATAGAAAATATAATCGGAAAATTCCATATTATTGATCAGTTGAGCTCCAGCTATTTATTTGTCTAAATATTGGAACTGCACCTCGTTTCGGAATTCAGGATTCAGGAATAAGATATTATATTACTTAAGTTATTTGTCAAACATCGTTTTATAAAATACTTAATAAGTATGTTCTTGCATTGCAAATTTTTTGTAGACAAAAGAGAAAACCAAATTCCTTCCTTACAAAAAAAAAAAAAAAAAAAAAAAAAAAACTTGATTTTACTTTATATATATTTGAATCATAGCTGTTTTATTGATTTGTTTTAGGCGATAATGCAAAAAAAGATACTAATTTCATAGCATTTAAAAATATAATTTAGATTGCATATTTTAACTTTTTCCATGTTTGTGGGGTAAGAGAAAAATGAAAACTTCATTCTTATCCGTCAATCATTTCATTTCAAAACTTTGTGCAATTTATTCTTATTTATTTAAAAATAAACCTTTTAAAAACAGGAAATTAATTGCAAGCAGTGAAAGATTTCAGACCAAACTTTATTAGTTATTGATGCACAGATATAAGTATTTTGTTTTCTACCTTCATACAAGTGAAAGCACATCCTTATTTTAGCATAGGTTTTCATTCTCTACGACTTCTACGAAATATTTTGCTACTGCGTGATATTTAAAGTTTTTAAATGTTCAAATATAATTTTACCTCTTCAATTTGTCGCCGACTTATAAGAATTTGTGATACAGTGGAGCAGTCCAGGATGCCAAACATTCGATATTTGAATGCACCAAATTTATTCCGGAAAGACGTAAACACTGGAACTGCCTTCTAAAGAACAATATAGCTTGACCTCCTCATTTATCTGCCTTTGTACAGAGTAAATCATCTTTCATTTCCTTTTGTAAATATATTAGTAGTATTTTTTCCCGTATTATTTAAACTTTATTTATGTGTGTTTGCCAACATATATACTTTTATACTTTTGTATTTGCATTATGAATATTTTATTTTTATTTTATCATACTTCTTCAATTGTATTGTTTCATTTACTGTATGTTTCTGATAGTACGTGAGAAATTTAAAAAAAAAAAATGTTTGTATTTGTGTATTTTCTTGTTTCCCCTATTTTTCTTTGTATTGGTGCCTGCGTCCTTATATTTGAAATATATTCTACTATTAATTGTGTACTGACTTATACATTTGTAAGCCTTGTGGCATATTTATTGACACACAAGGAATTATACATCGAGAATCAATTATACTTTCATCCATAATCTTGCATTTTTTTATTTGTAATTCTGCATCAGCAGAAGTCTCACAGCTCTCATTTTGCATCGTTTAGGATAAACCATTAAACCAATTTGATGAAGTGGCTTGGAATTCTCCACGACTGTATAATCCTGAAGACTAAATAGCACCTTAAAGATATTAGATACTCACTGAAAACTATTCTTGCTAATGAGTATCAGTCAGGTGATTTGAGATGTGCACAGGCTCGGTACAAACCAGAGAATAACGATAATCTGATGGAATCTTTCCTCATTTGCGCCCAATGCTAATATTTATAGTCCGTTGAGTACTTTAAACAGTACGAGGGATTAAATATCCAATGAAGTCCATCTATTGTTTTGTTCAGAAAGTGAAACTATCTGTTCATATTCTTTACCTGTTAACTGACATTAGCTTTATGTAATACCTTGTTCTCTTTTGAAATTGCACATGCATAACACTAAGTCTTAGCAGTATAAGGTTGATAACAAGTAGAATATTTAGCAAGGTTTTCTAAATTGCCAATTCAATTATCTTCGTAGATTAATATTGAGAGAAAACTATCAGACTTTTTTTAGTTCTTTTTAGTTTCCCTGTTCTTTTTTCTTTTTTAAGCGCAAACAAATCTAAAGCTATTATAATTTATAAATTAAATAAATGCTCGATAAAAATAATCTTGCTTATTGGTGATAAAGGTAGCATTAAAAAGTAAATTTTCTTTAATATTTCTTTTTTTAGTTTCCATACTTTGAATGATTTATATATGTAACAGCATTTTTTTTTCTGAATTAAACGATAATTAAAAGAAAGTTCATATATGTTTTAAATTTTACCATACATGATAAAGCAAGATTAGTCGATTTTAGAAAAGCTTCAATCTTTAATTAAAATAGATATTTAAAACATATATTATACTGATACATTTTAAAACCCACATGGCATTTTATTAAAATATTGCTTAAAAGAAATGGTATGCTATACTAATATATTATTTAAGATGCATATTATTTCGTATAGCATTTTGTTTTCATTTGCAGTAATCTACAAAATAATTAGTTAAAATAATGGTCCCTTTATACTTCTGCATCATACATTTAGGTATCCAAACGCTTATAATTTAAGCACAAAACTTCAGCCAAAATTTTAATAAAATAAGTCCATGATAAATTTCTATCTACGGTCTTGAATAAAATATTATCTGGCCTCTCATCTTCTTCATTACTAATTAAAAATGCATACTACAAATAGGCGCTATAAAGATATAATTGTGTTTTGATGAAAACAGAGAATTTCTTGATTGTTAAAATGAAAATTTTCTTAATAACTCCAGTCTACTTTTGAGAGAGTAAATTTCCCATTTTAATGAATTTTAAGTAGATAATTATCTTCAAAATTAGATTGTTCTTATTTCATTAGAATAAGTGTACAATGATGCTAGAAGTTTGGCAACAAGAAAAATTATTTTATGTTTAAGAGAAAATACTAGTGTAAAAGTCAGTTATGTGGAATTAACTCATAAATTGTATTAATTAAGTTGTTAATCTCTCTCTTTCTCTCTCTCTCACTCTCTCTCTCTGTATATATATATATATATATATATATATATATATATATATATATATATATATATATATATATACAGGGTGGTCCAAAAAAGAAACTTCCCCTATATATGAAACCCTAGCGGCCTATCCGCTCAACCAATCGAACCAAGATTTCAGACATGGTCGTTTCAAGGTATGCGCTGGAGATTGTGATGATTCTAAACAACGCAAAACTCATGGTTACGGTTACAGTGATAGAATTTCGAAATTTTCGAATGGCAACACCCACTTTTTCCTTGCGCAAATTGATCAGCGTATTAAAAAATCGCAAATGGCGTTGGAACGATTAGCGTGTGACGCAAATTGCCGCCGTAAAGCATATGCAAAGAAGAGTATTATAAAGGAATAATGACAACACAGAGAGGAAAGAGAAAAAAAGTTTTTATTGGAATGGAAAGTTATAATTACAGGTTTTCAACGTGTTCATCTTCGCAGGCGACAACGCATTGCATTGGGGAGATTGTGGACAACAATGCCGAACGTAACATGAAAGGATAAATCCGCATAACTCCACGTGTTATGACATCTTGCAATTCTGACACATCTCATGGACCAGGCGTATACACCTTAGATTTCAGATAACCCCAGAACCAGAAATCCATAGGAGTGAGTCGGGGGATCGCGGTGGCCACGAAACTGCAAAGTTACTAGAGATGACACTGTCACCAAAGTGCTGTTGCAGCACTGGTCGAACACACTGGGCGACGTGTGGAGGAGCCCCATCTTGCATCCATACAATGTCCCTAATGACATTTCGTTGCTGCAATTCAAGAATAATGGAATTCTGCAACTATGTCAGAATTGCAAGATGCGATAACACGTAAAGTTATGCAGATTCTACGATTGGTTGAGCGGATAGGGGCTACTAGGGTTTCATATATAGGGGAAGTTTTTTTTGGACCACCCTGTATACATATATATATATATATATATATATATATATATATATATATATATATCACACTGGTAAGAATATATGAATAAATTGAATAATTGAAAATTATGTGTAGGTATGTTTTGTTTATAATAAACTAAGATGGATAAAGGGCGAAATAAATAAGAATTTTTTTTTATTGATGGTTCAAAATATTTCGTGAACCTAAACAATAAAAATAGTTGATTTAAGCAAAATTAATATATCAAATTAATCATTAATAAGGTTATTAAAAATACTTTTTTATTGCCTTCTTTGTAAAAGTAAGGGAAAAAATTGTTTATTATACGTTCAGCTTGAAAAAATGCAATAATAATGGTAAGATTTAAAAAGAATCTTTCAGAAATTATGACGATAGAAGAAAGTAGTTCTTTATGCATAAAAAATTATTGAAAATTTAAAATAAAGCATGAAATGTGAACCCCTGTCTAATCTGTATAGTGAAAGCCTGTTTAAATTTGCAGAAATTTTATTAATCTTCCTAAGATGATTATAGATATCTGGAGTTTGTGAAGAGAAGTAAATTTCAATCTTTTAGAGTTACATGAAATGATTTATTTAAATGAATATGCGGTTGATGTTTGATTACATTTTACAAAATAAAAATATTCCACATTAAGTGTAGAAGTATGCAAATAATATTATCAATTCAGCTATTTCGAAAATAAAGATTAATTGAAAATTATATAGTAAAAATGGTACAAATATATGAAAAACTGATCAAAAAAAGGACCTGATGTAACTCCTAATTACTCCCAAGTTATTCTGTAAGTAAGTGCGAAGTAAGGATATGCATTTTTTTTGCACAATTTTTATAGAAGTTTGTTATTCTAAAATTTGATATATCTATAGTTTTTAGTGCCAAATTTTTTAAAGATTATTTCAAATTCTTTTTGACTCTGTTACAATCAAGATATCAATGAATTTTTTTTCAATATTTAGTATAAATTATAGCTTTGCATGGTAATCTCTCGTTATCGGTAAATGTTATCATTATTTTATTATCATTTTTAAAAATTATGAATATTGGTGAAAATTGGAGATTGCCAGATAATCTCGAACTCTACTTTTAATTTTTACTAAATATTTCTTGACATCGATTTGGGCTTCGTTCGGCTTACAAGAATGAGACATTTCAGAGAGGAACACAATTTGCCTTTGTTTTCAGCAGCCCTTTACACTTTGCTGACTTTTTATTAATGCACTTTCATGCTACCACATTTTCGAAGCTCCAGCGATATTGCCGATATTTATATTCATTATACACACATAATGGTTATCCTTTAGAGATTTCAATACTAACGAGCTCCTAATCTAATATAAACTTTCATAAAGGTTCCTAGAGTTCTTAAAGAGAAATTATCAGTTTTACTGTGAGAAAAAAGGCGAATATTTCAAGAAAAAGAACCCTCAGTCAGCAATCATTCTCATATCAGTACTAGAAATGTGCATTCTCTATAGTCCCTCTTGATACATGACAAGTTTCCCTGCAAAAAGTAATTAAGTCCTAGTAAACCTACAATATGAGCGCACATGAAACTGTTAGATGAGTGAGCGCATATGCAACAGAGCGCATATGCGACAGAGCGCAAGTGCGACAGAGTGCAAATTTGAAGAGTGATAATATAAGCGAAATAATTTGTAAATACTAAATAAATAGAAAAATCTGAAAATCATATTTTTTCACTAGTTCAGATTTATTTTAATACAATTATAATTTAGAATAAGCTTGCCCATATCACCCGGAGGTACCTTATTATTAATCAATTTGATAAAAAACTACCATTCACAAATTTTGCAGAAAATAAGGCCACCAAATGAAACACACTTGTCACGCTTTATATAAAACTACAACATTTTAAAATGTAAGTATATTTATACATAATTTTCCGACTTCGAGCGTGTCGAATTAAGAAACTGTATTTGTTGTATTTAGCCTTATTTAATGATTGATAGATACGGAAGCTTTATTAAACCTCACTCCTCAAAAGCCTATTAGAAAGTGAAACTATTGTAAAAAGAAAGTGAAACTATTGCCAACTGATTTCAAGGCCGAAAAATTCTTCAGGGGGCTCTTGTAAGTTTATATGATCTTCTTGGAATCGAATTTGTTACAGAGATTTTAATAAAAGTAATGAAAGATATCTTAAATCATACCCACATTGCAGAGAGTATGCACTTTACTTATATCTGTTATAGAGAAATAAACAATACCAGTTTTAAGGAGATGTTGTCTTAAAAATCAAACAAAAGGAAAATATAATATATTTGATATTGGAATAAATTAGTAGGAAATTTGAAATAATTTGAAAATAATACACAACTTAAAACTAAAATATAATATATTATAAGAATCCAGGAAATGTTCAGAATACGCAATATCCTATTCCTCAAATTTCTTTATTTCAGAAAAAAATATATGATGGAAATTGTATTTGGAATAATTTGATATTCTTCGATCAGAATAAATCAAATAAATTCAAAATCGCCTTGTATGCCATGCTGTTCAAATGTCGTATTTTGTATGAAAATTTTAGCGTAAACTCTAAAAATAAAACAAATAACATTACAGTTTTAGTATAAAATAATTTTCTCAAACAAATGCATCAAAAGCACTTCGCCCGTCTTCCAATGTATCGAAGCCAATATACAGCAAGGAACTGGAACAAAGAGCTTCGCAATGAATCAGAAATGATAGAGCCTAACTATCAGTGATACTTGTTGTGGACAGAAATCGCATCACACATTAGAATGTCTCGATTTCGCATTTGTGTGTTGCTAAAGCCAAGAGGGACCGATTTCAAACAATCTGAGTAATATAACTATCCAAATCGATGAATCTATAAAACAATTTACACGTGGGACATCTGTACAAACCCCTCAATTCAGCCCGATATGTTTCTGCTCATAAGGTTTCATGTTTCATCTAAAAGGGTAGCTTTGTAGTAGAATTCGTACATTTTTCCGTTCGCATCACTGTTTGTAATTAACGATAATGGGATGCAAACGAAATGTAACTTGATATCGTTTGTGCCGAAAGCTTAAATGTTATCTAGGAATGAATTATTGGTACATGATTATTATTTAAATATTTCTCTAATATTTACATTATCTCCTCCGATATTTCAAAATCGGAATATTGTTGAAAATATCAGATTAGGTAATATACTATCTCATTATGAAAAATGCTTATTCTTTTGAATTTCCTAAAATTTTACATTTTTGTATCATAGAATATTATTTTTTTTGTATCCATTTAAATTAGCGATTCGTTCTACAATAAAAATATGGCAATGGTTAGCAAATGGTATGATAGGAATTATGGATAACAAACACATTGCACAGGGTTTTGGAAAACAAATAAATTAAAAACATTTGGATTTAATATAAAAAAGGTTCTTTTTGACTTAAAACTTGTCCTTTCAAAGCTAGGCTCCAAGCTTATTTGTTGACAGCATAATTTGATCGACACTAAATAATAGGTTTGGAAAACATTTAAAAATTATTTTTTTATATTAAAAAGTTAAATAAGAATTCCAGAAGAAAAGAATTGTAAACCAAACATACTTGAAATGATTTTACTTACGATGCAATTATATATTTTTTTTCTGTATTAATACAGAAATTTTTTTCATCTTTCAAAAAAGTCTATAAAGTTATATTCAAATAATATATTCACCAAAACATTTTCATGTCTTTTTATTCAGATATTTAGTCATATTTCTTTATTAATATAGATTATCTGTTATCATGTTGTAGTTATAAATTATACTTCATTAGTTATAAATTTAGAATACAGCGTCTTGAGTTATATTTAGCAGCTTTTTTTTCTACTGCCAAAAGAATGTTGAAAAGAATTAACGAAAATATTTTACTTTTTAGAATTTTCCAATCAGACATATTTTAATGTAAATGGATTTGATATTGAGATTTCTTACTAGATTAGATTTTATAAGTAAATGATATATATATTCTGCTTGAAAAATTGGCATTTAAAATGAAGTATAGCTTTTGCAATAATGATTAATTACAAGACTGAATTCATTGCATATCCATATATATTATATTTTGTCATAATATGACTTTTTAAATTAACTCTTAATGCCCAATAATTTATTTTTCTGCAGAAGTGAGATATTCATTAACGACTTTTCCGATTTCAAAGAAAAATTTGGAATAAAAATTAAAAGAAAATACTTTTATATGTTATAAGCAATTGCCTGTTAAAAGCTTTGGAACAAAATCAAACTTTTTCAGAAGGTATCACTCCACCTTTCTGTACTTTGTTGAATCTTTTCTCTCTTTTTTCATTTAAAGTGCGTAATTATTTCTTACTTTCTGTTTAGTTACAGACACCGATATTCCTGATCTAAGTTCCAAAGTAAACTGGACGCTGATTTACTTAAAGATACCACATACGCTAAACATTTCTCTTTGAAGCTTCTCCATCTTTCTGTCTTCTATAATAATTGATTTCCAATTTCTTTCTCGCACATTCTCTTTTCCACATTCCGTTATTTTAATAATAAAAAAATGTGTTACTCAGATAAACGAAACTCTGCGATTGTTAGTCATCTCAAACTTCACTTCTGAAGGTGAAACTAGAGATGCAGGACAAAGAACTGTTACTCTAAAGAGACGAGACGTGAAAATTGACGATTATGAAAGGTTTTTCAGAATAATCTTTCTTCGAGGTCTTTTATTTCATATCAATTGAAAGAAAGATATCTTGTTGATATTTAATCCCATTTGCATTGCTATCTTTTAAGGAAACGCGGAAATACATTTTTTTTCTCTTTTTATTAATTGATTTGTTAAATGGACTTTCCTACACACTCAAAAGAATGAAACGCAATAACACAATTACAATTTATCCATTAATGTGTAACTATCGAAGTTAATGTACATCCCAAAATAAAATTTACCATTTTTAAGTAGATTTCTGTTATCTGAAGTCTGATTTTCATTATCCTAATGAAAGTATGAAAGGTAATAAAACCTAACAAAACAAATAAGTGCAAGTCGAAGTAAAAATCATAAACTCAATCATTTCCTATATTATAAAAGATTGAGTTACTATTAATTATTTCCAACTAAGCTATATTCCATATTTGTAACGTTGTTTCAGGATAATTATGTGGGTTTTTTTTCAGAATTATGTATATTTTTTCCTAAAATTATATGAAAAGAAACCTTTTACTACTACGTTTATAATAACACGCTTGAGACCAAATGATTGAATTTGTACATGCAGAATGTTTAAAGAAAAGGGTGAAAAGTTTGGAAAACCATATATTTCTTTATATGGAATATTATAATTTATTTTGAATTCCGAAATGCTAAAATTCATTTCAAATTCATTTACTGCTAAATAATCAAAAATAATCCCTAGCATGAAAAGAAATTATTTTTGTAATGAACTCCAAAAGCCTTCAAATAATATAAATTAAACAACTATTTACAAATCACGAACTTTGAAAAGAGAAATATTTCATAATGTCACCGTAGTAAATAACGAAAATAAGTTATTATTACATAAAAATGTAGCTTTCGAATTTCATTAATTATTTAAATTTCTCAAATGGCAAGTTTTAAAAATCAAATATATCAGGGATGAAATTATTGATAAATTTGAGATTATAATTTGTGTACCTATCCTTTTCTCCACATAAACTTGATTTTAAGGAAAGTATTAATTTAATTTAAATTTTATTTATTTAGAGAACGTATTGTTAAAAATATTAAATTAGATTTTGAAGAAAAACATATTTTTTTATGAGTGAACCTCTATAATTCAAAACAATCTCAGATAGATGTAAGGTTTCAAGTATATAAGACTTATGCATTGATAATTAACTGTTTAAATATGCAAAATATATGTAATTTAATTCAATAAAATATAAAAGGAAAGCATGATATATTTTGGATGCATTTTCTTATCATCTTTGAAGGTAAAAAATAAACTGCTTTACAATCATGAAAGGAAAGGCTACGTTGGTCATCATCAATAATAATAATAATAATAATAACCACTATTACAGATACATTTAGATATCGTTTTTTCCCCCAGCATATACTGTCTATCTCTTCAGTGGTAAAATATTCATCAAAATTCTCATTGAAAATGTTTAAATTTTTCGAGTCGAAAAGATATATTTCAAAAAAGGGTTTTAGAAAGGGATACCTTTTATACAAATAAGCAAAAATGTTTGTTTATTTTAAATATTTTAACTTTGCATTCTTCATTGAAACTTCATTCTGTTTGAACCATTCAGAAAGTAGGAAAAAGAATCTTCATTACCTCGATCAATTATTTAGTGGTTATATGAGTTCAAATAAAGATGTTTAACACTATCATTGTCAATAACTTCAGAAAATATTTTAGTTCAACACTATGCGAGAAACCTTAGTATTATTACGCATAGCGGTGGTGTTATAAATCTACTTTTATCACTACCAAATGGAAGTTTAGCGTATTACTAAACATTTTTCAAGAGCAAATTATGCATATTATGATTAATTCAGTAAGAGACATTTGAAATACAAATGTAAAATATATCAATAGGAATATGGTTATCTGAAAAGAAGAGTGAAGTCAGTACACATTTTTTATTCTTGAATCATAAAGTCAAAGGAAAAAATTCAAATATTCATAAACAGAGTGAATGTTAAATACGTAGAATTATTTTTTATCGAAATTCCAGCTGGACAATCTAGACATATTTTTTTTTACAAAAACATACATAAAGAGAAATGCTCAGAAGAATATCTTATGAATTTATAATTCACAGTTTTGATGCATTGTTTAAACTTCTTGTTTTCCCTGTAACTTCCATTTTTCTTTTTAAATGGATTGAATTTTACATTGGATCAGAGATTAAAAACGGCATGTCTTCTGTATAAATATTTCAATTTTATTCTTTTTACATCCATGGAATAATGTCTATTATTTTTTTTTCTGTCATGATAATATCCGCATGTTTGCAATATAACTAGTATCAATCAAATAATGTTAAAAACTATTAGACTATATTTGAAATGTAGTTTACATCTAGTGTAGAGACATTTGGTGAATAACGTTTTCAAAAATGTTAATATCCAATAGTAAAATATTTTTGGAAGAAAGAGAAAGATCTAAATATATTCAATGGATATATTTAAATTGAATGAACTAATTCACAAAGCCCAAAATATTGCCAATCGATTAAATGGGAAGATGTGTAGCAATTTTATTGTGATTAAATGTCTAAATAATCAGCTGAAATTTTATTTAGCATTTAGGTGAAGAGCCACTTAATAGAGATAAAAATAGTCATAATATATTTGAAATCAGGAATTTAATTTTTCAAGATAACACGAGTCTTTTGTCTTTGCAATTATATTTTATCTCATAATTTAAAACAAATAAAATTTTCAAAAGAACTCTCACAAAATATTCTGCTTTCTAAGAAATATTTGTGAGTATGCAAAAATATAATAATTTTTATGGAATTGATTTTTCAAAGAAGGTTTTTATCAACATATTAAAATATAAAATTATTGCTTTATTAAAATTATGGTAATCAATATAAAATGTTCAAAAACTTGAACAATCATTGCAACTTTCAAATTATTAAACAATTATCGAATTAAGGTCGGAATCTCAAAATGTATGACATCGTGAAGCACAATTTTTTATAAATTTAACTGGCAAATGTTGAAATATTTAAGTAGAAATTTCAGTGTACACTCTAAGTAAATACGATGTATATAATGTAATCTTATATTCTAACAAATGTATATAATTTAATTATTTTTTTATTTTAATTTAATTAATTATTAAACACTCATTTTACTTAATTTATTTTAATTTTTATACAGAAGTATATGAACGAAGGCCTGCTTACAATATCCATGTAAAGTATTTATTGTACTTTTCTCATCAGAGTCAATGAAAACACATGTTTCTTCTGATATATCGTGCCAAAAAGAGGATTAATTTAATTAACATTAAATCATATATATCTAATACAATGAAACAGCGAAGAATAATCACATATTGAATGTTCCGATCAACTTCGAGGCGCCCTGATAAAATTTGAATGACCAGTCAACTGCGATAGCATTGGCAGTAACTAAGGTTTAATCTTAAGGGTCATCACTGGCAACAGTACAACCAATTTGTGGCTAATACATCCCATCATCTTAAGGTAGTCGACTCCACACCATTTCTGTGCCCACCCGGTGACGAGAACCAGTCACCATGCCGAAAGATTCTCATCCTCATATCTATGGTGCTCTCTTGGTAAGATACAGCGAGGAACAATATAACGTGCAGGAGCAAAACATAACAATAAAACAAGCATTAAAATGTGCAGGATGGTTAGAATAATTTAATCTGTAATAATATCATAATTTCAATGCCGATTCTCATGATAAAAAGGTTATTCACGCACAGATGTTTATTACAATTTGCAGTTAAAAAATATACATTCATCGATTCATGAGAATTTCAAAGCAACAATGATATTTACAAAATGTTGTTATCTTCTTATAACTTTTCCATCAGCATTATTTTAACCATAGATTTTGGAATATAAGTGACTCTCATCGCAAACTTCATAACTTACTTGCTACAGCAGTTAGGCTAATATTAACTTTATCTGGAAAACCATCATTAATATCAGCTTTGTGTAGCTTGACGTTATTGTACATGAAAAGAAAATCGTTTCCGACAACCGTTCGAAATAGTTCTCATGTCTTATTTCCTTACAGCTTTCAACGGTCAATGAAATTCTTGAAATGTCAATATATTTGGAGCAATTTTATTCTTTTTTCACTTTCTCTTTTGTATTTGATCATTTCATAATTTCAGTACTTTAAGCCAATTAGCGACATGCTATTTTCCTTTATAAATTGAATAAAGAACTATATCAAACTTATTATTTAAAATAACAATCTCCTTTGAAACTGTCTATTAAGGAAACGATTGTATAAAGATATATAAATTTCTAATATCTAAGAACTGCCGATTTGAAAAACTGCAATTCTCCTCTACTTACCGTCTATTATGAGAAATACCTAGTTTTGAAATCAGATAATTGTATATTCAATAACACTTTTATGCCAAACATCTATTCTTGCTAATTCTGCCATTGCAAGTCATATCTTCTTCACATTGATAAGGTAGGAAAATTTGAGAAGATGTCAAAACAATTTAGTTCAAAACATTTAATTTACAACTAGGCTTTCCTGAGCTATCCATATCAAACTAATAATAAAGGAATATATCTCATTAAAATACTTCCGCCAAACTTCAGAATAGTGTTTAAAAATTCAGTCGAAACATTTTTCAGAAATCCATATGCATTTACGATTTTATAGTTTTCACTTTTAGAAGTAATTGAATAATCTCCACAATTATATTTATTAATGTTTAAATTATGCCCCCAAGGTATTATTAAAATTTCATGATGAATTTGGTGATAATAATGACGATATTCAACAAATACCAACCAGATGGCGGCATTAAATTGCTTTCCATCAAATCAAACTTCCCCTACGTACATCAATAATTCAAGAAACCTACAGATTGGAACAGAAGACATGACTAATTTGACTTCAGAATAAAGTTTCTCCGTTAGATGGAATATTTGGAAATCATTACTTGAAGAGACATAGTATAGTTAATTGAGGACTTGTACAGGTGTCACTCGTATGGATTGTTTCATTGATTGTTGGCGTGATTATTCTACTGAAAATTGGTGTTTCTTGAGACTTTTAGCATATATTTGAGAAATCAATTTGGTAATGATGTAAAATGAAATTTCTCTCAATAATACATGCATCTGACAATTCGGTTCAATGATTTATTCTGTATTTAGGCTTAGATTTCTGCGATATATTTGCGCATTACTATTTTCCTCACTATTTTAGTGAAAATGTGAATTAAATCTTTACTTTAGCAATTTATGATTTTGGTAAATTGAATAATATTTGTTTTCTTGAGAGATTAGCAAATAACATCGCCAAATATATATATATAAATATAATAAAATTGCTAGTAAATTAAAGACGTAATTGTTCGTTAGTAGTAATAAAAAATTTAAATTTTAATGCTAAATCCGTGTTTAATTAATTATAATTCAAGCAAACCTTCTTTATTGAAAATGCGTAAGAGATTTTTAGTTCGAGAATATAATGTTTCAAGTTTTTTCAAAATTTGTAGATATTTTGGTTTTAAGAATAGTGTAAGTACAAACTTTTCACAAAGAACAAGAGCTTTTAATAAAGTGATTTGCAAGTAGCATGGAAATAATTCCTTTGAATAATTCTTAAGGAATGAAATGAAGCAAATAAAATACTCCATAAATTTTTATCAAAATCCTGATGTAAAAATGCTAATACAATTTTAATATTTTCAATTTGAAAGAACTGTAAAACAGAAAAACCATTACGATTGACAAAAATAATTTATATATTCCTCGGTATCTCATTTGATATTGCATATATGGAAATACAAGGCGATATTAATTTTCTAACGATCACTTTATGAAAAGCCATGTTAATTAAATTTATAATAAATGTGCTTACTGTGTTAAATAGTTTCGAGCAGAAATTACTAATCAGACTATAAACAATATTTTTCACTAATGCAATTGGTCTTTGTTCCTCAGCACTTTATAATCCGATGTAAATGAAGTTGATAGGATACTCCCAGACATTATGAATTGCCAACATTAGCTTTCCAGGTCAATATATTTAATCAGAAGGGACATTTTATGAGAAGTCTTTACATGATCGACGTAAATCAATAATATTTCATTAAAGCAAAATATGACTTGACATTAGAAAATTAGCTTTAGCTAAATGGATAGAATTTGTTAACAGTATTGGCTTTGCAAGGAATAAGGGATATATTTTGTAATTAGAATATTTAATTATGAGAAGAGTATATGAGTTATTAGATGTCACAGAAAATTTATATTATTAAATTCAAATAATTATTACATTATGCAATAAAAATTTTTGAAAGAATTACTGACAAATTATAAATATTATATTGTTAAGTTTTGAATTCAATGATTAAACTGGAATAAGCTGCAATTAAATTAATATAACTTTTGAAACTCAAAGATACTATTTATTTGCATTGTACGCTAAGAATCCCTCTCCAAAAAATATGCATGCATTAAAAAATATTGTATTTGGCAATAATTTCTTGCTCTTTTTCTCCATAAAATAAAGGCTGTATTGTATTGAAAATTTATCCAGTCAACAATCCATGATTTTAGAATAGGTATTGCAAAAATTATTTTTGGAATAGATTGCAATTTTTTTAGTTTAGTTTTATTAACGTCCCAGTTTTTTTTTTTTTTTTAAGCTAGGCTATATTGGGACAGACGTCGTATTTTGAAATATGGTTAAATGACGAGAAGGATGCAGGGATTGGTACTTCAAGCTCCCGCGCCACATAAGCAGGAGGACGTTTGAGTCCATACGGAATTGGCGTGCACTTGATCCACTTACATGCCAGTTCTTCTGTGGAATCAGGTCTCGAACTTGAGGTCCACTGATTCGAAAGCCGATACCTTACCACCAGGCCATCATGGTCCCCTAGGAATTGATTTTTTATACTTTTTATACATTTTATTATTTTTTAAGCATAACCAAAATTGTGAAACAAATCGCATCGCCAAACCCTTTCATTTATTATTGGCTAGATAATATAGGCTACAATATATAGCATTCTAAATAAACGTTTAAACAAATTGAAAAACATGTAAATTTCAATTTTTTTTCTTCAAAGAATATTATTCACTTAATTCTGTCTATTGAAATATAAATCAACTTGGATTAGAAGCAACTTTTCTTTAGATATTTATCTGCATTTAAAATTATTGACCTTCTAAAAAAAGTATTTTTTCCTAATACCTTGTATAATTCAAAATTAGCTAAGCTCAGTTTACTTCTAGCAGGGATGATATTTATAGCTCGAATATTGTGCATCTGAATAAATTTATTAATGCATCTTTGATTAATTAATTAAAGAACCCTGAAATGCTTCGATACGCTAACTACTCCTAAGTCTTTGAAAGTGAAAATAAATTAGCTTTGCTGTCCTAAAAAAATAAGGCAGTACGTAAGAGCCATTAACTTCTTTCTCTAAACGCTACAAAAAAATATAAATAAACTTCTTGGAACAGATATTTTTATATCCTTCAGTTTTTGTCCATATTAAGGTGAAAAATATTCTTAGTAACTAATGAAAAATATTAAAAGTTGTGAGTGGAAAAAATATTTCTTCGTTAAGCATATATTCGTTTTATTAAACTCAAAAGGTATATTTTGTTGCTGAATAATATGATCTTGAGTCTATAATTAGGCATGAATTTAGGATTTTCATGTAGAGCCCTGTTTGATTTTTTTATTATTAAGTCGGAATAAGGTGATTAACAGAATGTAAAAAAAGAAATTAAAAATAAAGAAATTTTCTCTGTCTCTCTCCCTCTTTGATAAATATTCAGGCACTATGATATGTAAATTATAAATTGTTTTATGAAAGGAAAGTAAAAATGCCATTGCAAAACGATATCGAAAGTAAAGTGTTCATTCTTTCATAGAGCATAATTCCGGGGCATTAAACATTTATTTGGGTTATATCATTATAAATTGATGATGTAAATACTAAAACATCAAAAGTTCGTTGATTTTTTTTCATTTTATTTATGAAATTAGGGGTGGTAAATATACTTACCTTATATGGTTTCTGGGGAAACTGAAAGTGGTAAGCATACTTACCACTGAGCTTTTAGATATAAACGTATCATAGAATGTTCCCTGTTAAATATAATTTACTTTTAGGTGATTTAAAACAAATTCATATAGTTTTTTTAGTAAGAAATCTTAGATTTGTTTGGAATTCAAATTCAGTAATGTCTTACATTAAAGACTGAAGTTCATTTTGCATTTGTTAGGCTGGTTGGGTGATTGCTACTTTGCATAAAAAGAAAACTCTTCCACTCGGATGCAACTACATTAATAACATCCTAGTTACATTTTATGTGTGAAATAATCTAAAATGTTGCAAATTGTAATATTCAAATAATCGAAAAATCAAAAATAGAATCAAAATATGCATAAAATAATTAACAGGGAGATTTCAAATTTTAAGAAAAGCCAACTGCATCAACAGTTTTTCTCATTTTTAAAAATGAACGTTGAATTTAAACTAAATAAATTCAATAAGAAATAATGATAATTAAATATAAGTATATCGCAGATATAAAGAGCACAACACAGGGATGTTTCATTTGTGAAAACTTTTACAGGAGTAAACATTTAATGACAAATGCTGGAACTTAATGTCTCTACGAAAACCCTTGCATCGTGATCGGGCAGTGGTAAGCATATTTTCCAATTTTGAATATAAATGATATTTAGTTACAGATTGATAGTATTTCTAAACTTTTAAGGTATCTCCAATTTATCATTTTGCAATACTTTTTCATAAGCCCTCCTTAAAAATCTTCTGTAAGTGGAAAGAAGTATTCCAGTTCACTTTTTAAACTATTAGGCAGAGTAATTTATATATAAAAAGGGAAACCGTTAATAATCATAAAAGGCGAATAAGGCGAAACCGCACTCATTAAAATTATTATTTTCTTTGAAAATTCCTTTAAATATGAAAGCAAAAGTTAGCATTAGCACTATAAAAGAATGAATTCTTGTTTTCTTATAAAAATAAAAATAACTAACTAAAAATAAAACTAATTTCACACTGTCTAACAATATATAATATTATATCACTATATGAATATTATTGCATAACATTGTTTGTGAATACATTTCATTTGGAAGAAGGATTTTGGAAGGAAAAAGCATTTGGATTTTGGAAGAAGCACGATAAATAAGTATAATATTCAAATCCTCAATTGCTTAAAAAGGTTTTCAGCATTATGATACAAATATATATAAACGTTTATATCACATTTATTATTAATAATAGATTAATTTTAAAGGTTACAAAATATATGTGGAGTGATATTCCTTTGATAAATAAAGCAGGTGGTGGGACTTTTGATAGGATTTTTCTATTGTCGTCCTGATTTTATTTGTTCATTTTAATTTCAGCCAGTCGAGCCTTATCATAGAACTAAGCCGTATAAAAATTGATTATTGTGACTGCATATTATGCTCTTTAACTATTAAAATTTTTGAATAAGAAAACAACGATCAACAAAGAATCTTCAGACTGTTGATAAAAGGCTAGAAATCTTTTCCATCATTTCTTTTAAAATATTTAAATTTCCAGGGTATTGTAATATTATGTTAAAATTACTATTCCCCCTCTAATTTCTTTGTGGTGCTGGATTGAGCCTATTTCATCATATACACATGATATTCAGGAAATCACCCATGTCTGTATGTAATTTGCACCATCATCGGGTGAAATATTCTTTCCAAAATTGATGGTTCCGATATGAATTCATATGTTATGCATCCTTTGCTCGATATGATCCATTTTTCCGTTCAACTGCATAGTCATTTCTCTACTAATTTCCGTTTTTAACATTTGGAATGACTTTGGAACAACAATATCTATTTGGTGTTTCAGTGCAGCCTTTTTTGAATATTCATCTACGCTCTTGTTTCCGCATATTCCGAAGTGAATCTTAATCCAGTTAAATCTAATGCATTTGTCTTTTAAACCTTTCTCAAATTTTTGTCGTCCTGATGTTAAGAAAGTTATCCTATTTTTAGAATCTTTTAAAAGTTGTTTGTGTTAAATCCACGAGTAGGTAGTTTTTCAATTCAAATATAAATGCAGAAAGCAAGAAAAAGAAACCTCGAAAATACATTAAGGATTTATAAAACTTCAGATGGCAATTTAGCTTAAGGAAGAATTTATCTTTTTTTTAAAGCTCGCTTGGGCTCTGAAGCGTGGGAAGGAAAAAAAAATATCGTCGCAACTCAGAAATTAAAGTTGGTAAAATTAGTTCAAGTAAGTAGAAAATAATTATTTTCAGACAAAGAATAAGTTACATATATATATATTACATATATATTAAGTTACATATATATATTACGTATATATATATATCGATTCGCTTTGTTTACTTTCTACCTCTTCAGAAATTGGAATAATTTTTATTTGTTTCATAGCACTCTAAAAGTTTACTATAGAGGTAGATAGTTTATCTATTGTACCCCTAATTTCTATCATAAATGTTTTAAGTTTGGTATTTTTTATATATGTCTCGAAAATAAAGAAGCATTCATTATATGTGTATGCATTTAGTTTTCATTGAATGCATTTTGCAAATATGTTTGATCTGTAATTTATACAGCATGTGAAGAAAATGTCCGTATTCAGAGGTAAGTTTCAGCAAAAATAATAGTAGACGTAAAGTCCAGGTACAATTATTTATTTTTATATAATAGAATATCAAATATTTGAAGTAATATGTATTTAAAACTAAAAAAAAAATGTAAAACTTTAAAGAAATACATTTATTTAGCTGTCTAAATTCTTATCAGTTTCCTTGTTTCGGCATGATCGAATTCAAGTATAAGTAACAAAAAAAAAACACGTCTTTTGAAGCATGAACATTTCTCAAAAAATGTATACTTTTTGTCCAAAATTTTATAATATACAAACATTACAAAATATTTTTGAACTAGAAAAATTCCGGTTTTATGAACTCTAAATTATTACTTAGAAATCATGTATTAGAAATTCAAACAAATAATTTCTTGCGTTTATTTCATTTTGCACATTCAGTCTTTTAAATTATTCGATAAATTCTGTATATCTTACACTTAATCAAAATTTCACAAATTAATAGTTCCTAACAGAGCGGTGAAGTTAAACTTTATATTATAATGATTGACTTAATTCTAGAAAATAAATTTCTGCCTCAAAACATAAATGAATTACATTTTTAACATTTTATCCTATTTATTTCGTCCTATTATAGTTTATCCTATTTTATATTACAGAGGTCTTATTTATTTCCATTAATATAAAAATGCTTGATGAATTTTAATTAAAACATTTAATATCAATATTACTAGTTTTTTCTCAGAAAAGACCGCAACAATTGTCTAGAACCCACTCCTACTCCTACGAGTTTAGTATCTGTGTATATGCTGGCATGACATTACCGTTACGCTAATATCAATAATTCAGATTACTCACTGACAAGGAGTGGTTGCCGAGAGAGAGAGAAGTCACACCGAAGTTGATGTTAGATGGAAGACTTAGGAGCCCTTATGAGGAGAAACATATTGTAGTTAATTGAGGACTTCTGCATCTTCCTAAATTATAGGTTGTTTCATTGATCCACCGCAGAAATCATTACCTTACCCAAACTGCCAAGAACTGATATCTCACAGTAGCATCGACACATATTCTCGAATCCGAGTGCCCTTGGAGTAAAATGAGATCTGTGTGCATGATACATGCTACTGATTATTTGTCTCTGATGTTGATCTAAGTAATAGAGACGTTGACTGGTAAGGAATCTATTTTGGCAATTCGGTACTGAATGTTCTGGTATGATATGATCAAATATTTAAACATATGTCAATTCGGATAATTTTAAAGCTTCGCAACATCTTTCATTCCTTAATGACTGCCGAACTTATTTCGTGTTGGTCTATGAACACCTAATTGCTACTCTCAAGAAAAGTTTGATTAAACACACTAGTTTGTTAAAAGATTCGCTAAGAGACATATGCAAATTCTTACATTCCAGAATAAATGCATTGTTTAAAGAAACAAACTCACAAATAATGTCTCTAGAACCGGGCATTTGCTTTTAAAGATGTGGAGAAAAAAACAATATCCATTTAGAGGAAATTTATAAGATACGAATTCGTTCGAAGTAAAGGTATCACTTTGTCTAATTTTTTTTTCCTAACTCTTTCTTTATATATATATTTGAAACATTTTTGGGTAAATAACTGATTTTACATTGCTTTTCTTTTTAAAAAGTATTCATATATTCACTTTCTTCTCCATATAATTTGCATAGTTATATATTTTTTTAAGTTCTATATAATGATATAATTCGCATAGTTGTAATGTTTTCTTAAGTTCTATACGATTTCCTTAAAACATAAATTACCCTTCATTCACCAAAACCGGAAAGCAGCCATATCATTATAAAAACGTAGATATTGAAAATGTAATCTAATGAAATAATTCTATTAAAAGACAATGGTGATTTTTCTAAATGTAAAAGTATGCGAATATCCCATTATATTTCAAATAAGATTTCTAAATTATGTTGACAATTGTCTGGCTGAAGTTATATAATAAAAGAATTTTTGAAAGTCCTGGAAAGTAAATTAAATAAGGCATAAGATGTAGAAGCGTATAACGAATATTATAACGTTTAATAATAAAGTATTTGATTGCAGTTGGGAAACAATAAAAAAAACTGGCTACAAAATAGATATTCCTGGAAAGTTCGGGAATTTTAGACATTCAGCCAATAGAAATCGAGATACGCCTAATTGGTCCAGAGCCTTCTCGGCCCGCCTTTCCTGAAACTATATAAGGCCGGCAGTCTCAAGTTGGAGTAAGTCAGAATCGTACACAAATATGAAGTCGAAAATGGAACAACAGGCGTTATTTGGATGTCAAGCAATTGGAAAACTGAGTTGTTTGCAGAGTCCTGGTATGTATTTTGGAAGCAGCATCAAGTTGTGTGTGAAGTAGCCAGGCGTGTGGTAGTAAAGCGGCAAGTATATACAGCAAAAGCGACGAGACAGTGGATGATTTCAGCCCTCTCCTGCTGAAAATTGTCTGGTCGCTTAGTTTATATATATATATATATATATATATATATATATATAATGCATTTCAGTCATTGTGGAATAAATTCATTCTTTTTTATTAGATACATATGTTTTTATTAAAAAATGAATTTTGCTATTCTTTTTTATTGCTGATATTTTTAAACGGAAATTAAATATCCATTATAAAGTAAATTTTTATATGGAGTCTAATAAAATATTTTTTTCATAATATATTTGTAAATTTTAACATAAGTATTTCTCAGATTTCGATAAGTGCATTATTCTTAAGCGATAATGATAAAAAAATTTAAAGTGAATTATACGAAAAACAAAAGACATTCTCCTTCTAAATATTTTCGCTTAAAATTAATTAAGCAGTCCTCAAAATAATTTCCCAATATTTCATTTAATCTGTTTCCCAGAATAGTTTATAATCCTAAATTAATGAAGTTGCTAGGATATTAACAGATATTATAAATTTCTAACAAGTATTTTCCAGACGAATCTGCTAAATCAGAAGGGATTTCTCTTATTAGTAAGGCTTATATGAACTTTGAGAATTATTGATAATACTGGAGTGAAACAGAAAGCGACTAGACAACTCTAAAATTAGCTGTCATAAAATGTGCAAAATTCATAAACGAAGCTGGTTGCAAATTCTTGCATTGTTAGTGAGTCTATATGATTAAACAAATTGGTTTGTAAATTTCATAGTTTCCTGAATGTATTAGATTATTGAATTCCTCGTTATATGAATGCAGTTCATCAGGATCCTATTTTAAATAAATATAATAATATGCGTTTTCTTTCAGTTATATATATATATATATATATATATATATATATATATATGTGTGTGTGTATATGCATATTCGTAAAATAATTCAGAAATTCGGTATTAAAAACTGCAAGCATTATGAGTGACAAAAAAGAAAATGTTTTCAAATTGTGAAAAGTAGTTGACACTGCATTTTGTTTTATTTTTATACTTGCATAAAATACTTTTCATTGCTATTTACGAATTTAAATGGTATTTTGTAAAATTCTAAATTTTGGTAAAATGTTCTCACAAAAAACAATAATTAAAAATGCAATGTATATTTTTGTTTCAAATTAAGAATAGTAATTTATAAAAAAAACTTAATAAATAATATGTTTATTTAAAATTAATTTATAGTTTCTTTTAATGCTTTTTAGTATGAAAAAATCCGCAATTCCTTGGTACGCATTAATCGAACTCCAGCATTTAAATCTTGGCAAGGAATGCAATCTGTTTGTAAATTCAGGAACTAGATAATATAGTTAGACAGAGACTGAACTGGTAAAAGCAGGTCGGAAACATTGTCTTATCATCTCGCACATTGTAGTACTTTCACTTTTTGAAGGTGGCAACACGTTTAAAAAAAATGAGAGTCAAAATAAAAGAATAGAACGAAGTTGCTCTCAATTTAGATGTCTGATCATTTTACTTTTTAAAAGTTTTATTCGGAGAAAGAGAAACAATTGGTTTCTGCAAATCTCAACAAATATATGTCTTAAGTTAATTGCGGGATTTCCAACAGATTTTCAACAAATCGTCTTACAGACTTCAATGCGGCAGCTCTTGTTTGATGTCACATTTTTAGCCAAAAGAGAAATCTCGTTTTTTTCTCCTTTTTTCCGAAGACTTTGAATGCAGCTTATATATATTTGCTTTAGAAACACTTTATTAATATGTTTTAGGCAAAAATTTGAAAATATATATTAATGTCATGGCATGTTAAAAGAATCAAGAATATAGATTCATACTTCAACCTTTTTTATGTTTATGGTTTAAGAGAAAAATGAAAACATTATTCTCATCCATCACAAATCTTATTGAAAATGCTTGAATTATTTATTTTTATTTATTTAATAATAAACTTTTTTTAAAACTTCAAATTAATTGTAATGATTGTAATTGCAATGTAATTGTAATAATGATGATTTTTAGATGAAAATTTGTTAGTTATCAATACATAGATATATTTATTTAGTGTTCAGCCTTCAAACATGTGAAAACATATCCTTATTTCCATATCATTTTCTATTACTTAATTTCAAACAAATATTTTGCTACTGCATGATTCAAAGTGCTCTATGTTCATATATTATAACATTTACCGACACTCCAATATTATACTTGTATTCGTTTCTTTCTTTGCATATATCTTTTTTGAAAGTTCACAGCTCACAATTTGCATCGTTCAGGATTAATCGTTTGACCGATTTGTTGAGGAGGCTTGAATTTCTCCACGACTCTATAATCCTAAAGACAAAATATCATCCTAAAGATATTAGACAGTCATTGAAATCTATTCTTACTAATGAGTTGTCAGGTGATTTGAGGTATGCACAAGCGTGGTGCAAATCAGAAATTACAAAATAATAATGACAAAATAATGGAATCTTTTCTCATTTGCGCATATTTTTACTTTGCTCGATGTTGATACTTACAGTCCTTAGTTTACTTTAAATAATTAAATGGATAAAATATGCAAGGAATTTCATTTCATGTTTTGTTCAGAAAGTTAAACCGTCTGTTTATACTATCAATTATTAGCATTCATTAGCTATAAATAATATCTTGTCGTCGTCTTGTAATTGTATATACATAATAGTATGCCTTAGCAATATAAGGCAAATAACATTAAGCAAGATTTTCTGAATTGCTAATTCAATTCTCTTCATAAAAAAATATTGATAGAAAATTTGCATATATGTCACACAATTTTTAATTAATGATTTTTTAGTTTCTCAGTTCTTTTTTTGTGAGGACAAATAAATCTAAAGATATAATATTACATAAATTAAATGAAGTCTCGATAAAAAAAAATAAGAATCTTGCTTATAGTTAATAATGACCACATTGTTCTTCCATATTTAATAAAAATTTCATTTTTTAATTAATTAAGAATTAGAATTTATTTGATTGTAATTAATTAAATAACTGATACAAATATTTTTGCTTATTGCTAATAATGGCCATACAGTAGTATTTATATATTTACTGAAAGATTAATTTTCCTTAATATTTCTTTTTACATTACATACTTTAAAGGATTTATATGTGTTATAATATTGTCAAGTAGATACTTTAGTGTGGAACGTAATGATACACACAAGAAGTAGAGCTAAACTAATTTATTAACTCAACTCAGAACTGAGAACACAGTGACTGACAAATCTTCTGCTTTTATACTAACAGGGAAAGTTCCAGAATACTTTTCTGGAGACAGTAAGAAAAGTCCAGAACACTTGTCTGGTAAACTAAAGAAATGTCCAGAATCTTCTGGAACATGAAATAAAGGGAAACATAAAATCAAGGAATTAAATATTTACACAAACTGTGAATCGCATTATCTCTAGCGGGACTCGAACTCACAATCTATTGGATATGAGATCAGTACTATGACATTCGGCGATGGAGAGTCGACTGCCTCTTTTCAATGCGGCAATATATTTTTCTTAATCAAGTATAATAAAGAAAAAGTTCATAAATGCTATGTACTTTATAAAATGCAGAAATTGTTCCGCAGTACAAGATTCTATTTTTAAAATGTTTCATTCTTCATTTAAAATTGTTATTTAAAAGATATATTATATTAATATATTATGTAAAACATGTATTATTTAAAATATATCTTATACTATATTAATAATATATAAAATATATTATTTAGTACAACATTTTTTTTTATTTATAGCTCTCTACGAAATTATAAGTTAAGTTAGTGATATTTGCACTTCTGCATCCTACATTTTAAGTATTCAAAGGCTTATAATTTAAGCATTCAACTTCTGATAATGCTGTCATGATTTTAATAAAATACTCCCATGATAAATTGCTATCTAATTTCTTGAATAAAATATTAGCTGGCCTCTCATCCTCTTCAATATTAATTAAAAATTCTTTCTGCGAATAGATGCTATAAAGATATAATTGTGTTTTGATGAAAACAGAGAATTTCGTGATTGTTAAAATGAAAAACTTCTTAATAACTCCTGTTTACTTTTGAGGGAATAAATTTTTCATTTTAATGGATTTTAAGTAGCTAATTATCTTCAGAATAAGATTGTACTTATTTTATTAGAATAAGTGTACAATGAGGCTTAAAGTTATGCAACAAGAAAAATGATTTTTAAGCTTAATAGAAAATACTGTTTCAAAAGTCAATTATGTGGAATTAACTCAGAAATTGTGATAATTAAGTTGTTATGTATATATATATATCAAACTGGAAAGAATATGTGAATAAATTAAATAATTCAATATTATGTTAATTATAATTAGTTAATTAACCAAGTTTTATAGGTAATAAAATGCGAAACTAAATAAGAATTTATTATTTATTTTCAAAAATAATCAGTAAACCTATGCAATAAAAATAATTTATTTAAGTCAAATTAATAAATCAAATTAAATTTTAATAAGATTTGTAGAAATTTTTTTTATTGCCTTCTTTATAAAAGAAAGGACAAAAATATTTATTAAAAGTGCAGTCTGAAAAAAATAAAAAAAAATTGCTATAATAATGGTAAGATTTAAAAAAAAATCTTTCAAAAATTCTGATGGAAGAAATATAAAAGCTCATTATGCGTAAAAAAAAATATTGAAAATTGAATGTAAAGCATGAATGGTGAGCTGTTATCTAATATGTACTACCGAATTTTCATTAATTTTTGTAAGATTATTATAGCTACCTTAAGTATCTGAAGAGAGATAACTTTCAAACATATAGGTTTACGTAAGATTATACAATTAAATGAATAGGTGGTTAATTGTTTGATTATATTTTATAAAATAAGAATATTTCACATTAAATAAAAACGTAAATAATACTATCAATCAGCTATTTTATAATTAAATATTATTTAAAAATATGTAGTAATATTGAAATATATGAAAAACTAATCAAAAAAGGATTTCCAATTACTTCCAATGTATTCTATAAAACAGAAGAAAGTACGATGCAAGGATATAAATTCGCTGCAATAACACTCTTATAAATTTCATTATATGAACAAAAACGTAGGAATTATTGAAGTAGTTGATATAAAGAAATTTTTCAGATTATAAACTGATTAATACTAATTTTTAATTGTAGATGAATTTAAGAAACGACTAATAGCATTTCATAATTAAGAGAAAAAATGACGCTAAAATTCAAACAATATGATATTTGAGAGTGGTATTTTGAGGTCCTTTTTTCTATATAGAATTCCACTAATAATATGCAAGCATTGTCAGATAGCGAAAGCACCATTTAAAGTTTCTGTAGAACTTTGTCCTAAAAGTTCAATATCGAATAACAAAACTGTTATTAAATTGCTACTTGGAAAAGTAATGTCATCAGTATGCCTTTGAAATAATATTTTATACATATATCACTGAACCAAAGCAGGCTAGGGAAGTTAATGGAATAAAAGTTAAGCGTTGTGTTTTATTCTTCCAAATAAAAAGATTTTATTATTTACGTTATTTACTTTAATGCCACGAATTCTATTTTTAAAATGTCTTAGACCCCGAAAAGTTTTCGAATTCAGTTACATTTGGACGCACTAAGCATAGAACTTTCGCTGATATATTAGTGAACAATTTAAAATTGCTTTAAGGCTTTCCTTAAGCATTAAAATTACCCTATGGATACTGATTAAATTAAAGAAACTCAGATAAGACGGTTAGTTTTCACTAAATATTTTTTTAATACGTCAATGATCATTCTTAGTTTGCTAAATATAAATATTAGGACCGAAAGCTGTATAAAAATTTAATTTTTGTAAATTTCAACAATATATTCACTGACTCATCCAATATATTACTACGGCATGAAAATGCTTTATTTCATTTATATTACTTTTCTATCCATGAATATGTTCTTATCTCTAATGGAGCAGGAAACAGCTATTGGCAAATGATTTGAACAGATAGCTTGTGTATATCATTTTCTGATTAGAAATAAAAACAAACTAGATAAAATTACAAATATAGATTACATAGTTATTATAAGTTATTTATAATAGAAAATCTATCTATATGGAGCATAAAACAATCATGCGCTATGAATTTTTATGAACGACTTAACGAACAAAGTAAAAAGAAATAACTGAGTATAAATATGCATGAATAGAATTAGATCCGAACACTCCTCAAAAATATTCCTGGTATTTCTTTCTTATTTGGATTGCAATTTTATTTCATCATTCTTATAAAATTATATTTAATTCCTGTACTGTTGTTTGAATTGTAATTTATAAAATGTTAAAGAGCCTGTTATTGAAATCTGTTACTACAATTTAAATGCCATTCTACGGATTAATACTTTATAAGTGTTTTCATGCAAAAGAGATAGATTAAAATAAATAGAAATGAATGGAATGCAGTTCGAGATATTTGCTAAAAGTGTTTTACAATATTACTTTTCCTTTCAATTGTAATTTTGTTTTATTAAAAACATTTTATTTCTCTTAAAAATATAATATAAAATAATTTATATCATGTTTTTAGGTACTTATTTAAATGCTTATGTTAAAATAGCGTATTTAAATATTTATCATATTTAAAAAAAAATCATTTGATATGGTATGTTTTTTTTTCTGTATCTCATAACGTTTCAACTGCCATTGCCAGTAATTTCAGCTGAATTACATACATTTTGACAGTTTATATCATTGATAAAATTTAATTTTCTTGAAAAGAAAAATGCTTTCTCAAATCCAATATATATATATATATATATATATATATATATATATATATATATATATATATATATATATTGGTTATATATATATATATATATATATATATATATATATATATATATATATATATATATATATATATATATATATATATATATATATATATATATATATATATATATATATATATATATAACCAATCTTAAGTAAGAAAAAGTTTGAAAACGAAACTAAAATGAAAATAAAACAAAAACAGTTTCGAAATTGCAACTAAAATTTATAACCTATTTAAACTAAAACCAAAAAAAAAGAACTTCATAGTATTTAGAGAGCGCAATTGCAGCTACTTCTAAAACACTGATGAATTAATACAAAAGTATTAGAATCAAGTTAATAGGAAAAACAAAAATCAAAAAAATTAAACCAAAAAAATTATAAAAAATATAAAAAAAGAATCCGGCCTGAAGACTTTTTCAAGGGTCACCCTCAGGCAGGGATTCAAAGAAAGGGATTTTTTCTGTGAGGAAAAATAGACATTGTCTAAAAATGATTCCTCGGTGACCCTTGAAAAAGTCTTCAGGCCGGATTCTTTTTTTATATATTTTTTAATTTTTTTGGTTTAATTTTTTTGATTTTTGTTTCTCCTATTAACTTGATTCTAATACTTTTGTATATATATATATATATATATATACCTGCCCATTTATTTCCTTATATTTCATTTTTCTCAAACAGAAGGACATGATGTTCATGATATCAAACGCTTTTTAAAAAGCAAATTCATGCAACTGTGATAAAGAAAAATGGTGTTCACTCTACTCCAGCATCTTATTCAGCAGTTAATCTTATTTAAACATCACCAGTTATGTCCAAAATATGGCCAAACGTATCTTCAAAACGGAACATTAACTTAAGTTCATTATACTTAGATATATAATAAGTGTAATGTGTTGGCCAATTTAATATTGGAATCCATTGCGTATTTTGCTAGTGAAAAACGAAATATTACACCATGGGGTGTAATAAAATTAGCAAGAGTAATTCTTTATTTAATGGCGTCGCATAAATCGATTGCATTCTACTATTCGAATAAATCTACAAAAAAAAATTTGAAGAAAGTTCAGATTTATGAAACATGTATGATACGTATAGAAATAGAGTAATTTTTAAAATTAGATCCATATAGTTAAAATATTTATTATTAAATTCTTTATGCTGTGAATCATCCTCTAAATTATTTTATTTATTATATTTCAATAATAATATTTCCACCGTTTTGGAAAATTCGCTCAACCCTTTGCATTTGACAAGTAATTATCGATAACTACTTACCTTGTTGCCAGAAGGAAAGCGACACACTCACTAAATGTAAAAGGTAAAATATTGATTTTTTTTTGTCTTCCGGTATGTTTGATATGCTCTCCCCAAATATAGAAATAGTTTTTAAATCTGGACTTTTTTTAGATGATGAAAAAATAATGTTATATACATTCTAATTCACTTGTTGATATGCAAAGATTTTGATCGTGGACCGATGAAAAACCGATCGGTCTACAGATATGTAAGCTAAGGAAAACTATTAAATTATTAATTTCAAATAGGAAGTTAGGAACCATGCATATTAGTATAAATTATATCTATATCTTATCTACCTATCTATCAATCTCTCTCTCTTTATATATATATATATATATATTTGCGTGTGCTGGTACGAGTTCATGTGTTTGTGTGTATAAATAAATCAAAGAAAGATATTGAGAAATATTCTCCCCACTGGTGGTTACGTCAAAATTAACGATGAGGAGTTTCCGGCATTTTGGCTGATTCTCGCCACCCTTGTGGGTACAGAAAAAAGGGGGTGTTGGTTACCTCCTATCGATGGGATGTATTTCTCGAGGGAAGGGTTGTACCATGTCCAGTGTTGGCCCTCAAGTACAGGTCTTGCCTGTGTTGTTGTCGCGGTGGTTCAGTCTTTCAATTTTATCCGTGTGCCTTCGGGCGTGGCAGAATCGTCATTTTGTGATTTATAAATATTTTGCTGCATTTATTTATTCTGATTAAGTGCGTATGGGAGAAGGTGCAAAATACCAAGTACCGAAATACCCCCAAAAAATGTAACAAAAAGAAGTGATATTTAAATTCAAATGAATAATTTTAATCAATTATTCTAGATATTTAGCTATAGAATAAATTATTATTTTAGTTTTCTTGCCGTAATATATCGTCTTTTATGTTTTATTACTGAGTCTAGACATAATTGGTATTTACTTTTTTATTCACGGTTCATATTTTATGGCATGAATATCTTAAACCTTATTGCCAGGCTATCCGCTGAACACTCTATACACTTTCAGTGGGTCCCCTCGCATGTTAGTTTAAATGGTAATGAGATAGCGGATAACTTAGCTAAGATTGCCTCATATGACATTTTTCATGGTGATGCAACACTAACTTATTTTGAATTTTCTTCTATCAAAAAGATTGAGTCAAGTGCACTTTGGAGAGCCCCACCTGCTCAACCTTCGTACTTTGGTAAGAGTCCCGGTTGGTGTCACCGTCTGAATATCTCTAGCAAATAGCAAACGGCTCTCTCTCGCTTTTTGAGTGGACACATCAAATCCCTCCTCACCTTCCAACACTTACAGAGGATCTTTGCTGAATGTCCTTGATGCAAGGCAGATCAAGCCTCCCCCAATCATATTCTTAAATGTTTAATTTTTATGATTTTTGAGATTTTAAGGTTTCCGCTTTTCTGTTTTTGGACTTTTTTAGAGATTTTTGGCTTCATGGAAGGGGTACAGCTGCGCTGTACCACCTGGGATCAGAAACAACAACAACAACTTTTTTATAGGATATTTATTATTTTGGAAACAGTTTATATGACAAAACTTTTTAAGTAAAATCTTTCAGTATTTTAAATGTTCCAAATATTCAGGGAGTTTCATGGAGAGAGGAATTATTTACTATTATTTGTTAATTTAATGTTTGAACTCTTTTGAAACGTTTGTAGGTGTAATTTAAGCTATTCACTAGTGTTGATTTAGATAACATTTGCACCATTTTTCATTCCAAAATCTGAAAAATAAAATTATTACAGTATGATTCAGTCAGATTAGCAGCTGTTTTATAAAGAAACTTTTATAAATATAATAAGGAAACTCTTTTCATATAAAATTTTTACTATTTATGTTTAAAGTCATAGAATTTTTATAAATCAATTTCTTCTCTATATACTATTCTAATAAGAATAAAATTTATTTAATGCAACTAAATTTGTATATTATAATTTATTACTAAATTTTTATACTAAATTGTAATTGTACAAATTTGTATTTGTATTCTAAATGTGTACTATTCTAATAAAAATAATTAATTTATTGTTTTATTCCTTTCAGTGCTTTAATTATTGTGTAACTGAATCAGACAAAATATCACTTCAAACTTTGCTAAAATTAATTAGTTTTTGGTTAAAGTCCTGTTTATACTTAAATTCCCGGAACAAACGAAAACAGCATGTTTCTTTTCTCACAAAACAAATACAAAACGTATCTAACATTAGTTAATCTAACCTTTATTAAACATTTATGGCATTTCGTAGCTGTAATGAACACTTCTGGCTTCTGAGTAATCATTTAGGCTTGATTTCGGTAGAAACCTTAACGAAGCTAGGAAGAATTTCTAGGAAATCTCATAAAATATTAAGCTACGTTTAGGGATATAAATAGTTGCTGCAGAAAAATCTCGTGAAATTTTCTCTCGTTGCTCGAGTAGTAATCAATAACTAATATCAACCATGTCTGCTAAGAAACCGGAGCCACATTTGCGGGAAGATACATCTTTGATGAGGTTTCTGCAAAGGTTGTTGGTTGTGATTAGAGTTGTAATTGGAAGCTGTAGTTTGTTTGGAAGTATTTTTTATTGCGTAGATGTTATTTATGTTATGAAGCAGTCACTGTTACTATATCTTTGCATGAAAAGGTAGCAGGTGCCTGTGGAAAGATGTTGAAGAATTCGTAAATGGAGTCTTCTGACTTCAACAGATGACAGAAGACTCTATTTTATATGCCGAAAGAGTATAATTCTCTTTAAATATAATTTGTTGCTTTCTTTGATCTATTCTGTACGGAAATTTTACATTATATTCGTCAGATAATTCCGATTTTCTATCTACGATAGATAATCTATCTGTTAAGATATGTTAGATAATCTATGTCTTGAACCTTTATTTAAACACCGTGGCAACCACTACATTTAAAATATCTACATATGTATGCATGTCAATGCCAATTATAACCCCTTTTCCTGTCCATAAATTAATTTTAATAATTTAAAGAGACGATATATTGAAGAAACAGAGAACGCTGTGTTCAGTTCAAAGTTTCTAATTTGTGGCACATTCGGTATCAAATCTGTTCAAAAGAAAGCTTTTATACCTAATCTAAACACAACTTCGTTTTTTTACAGTGTACCAGGAAACTATAAAGAAAATAATCATATTGAAAAAAAAATTAATGATATTCGCCAATTATTCAAATCTTTCTTTGCATCAAATTACACATTTATATTAATTACAGGAGAAGAATTTATTTTATGCATTTCTGGTAGTTGATATTATTTAATTGTCTACTGACTTATTTAATTAGACTATATTGATTGTATTGATGGTATTATTTATTTTCGCATCTAGTGGCACTTAGATTCAACGCATTGTTTACCTTTGCATTAAGTTAAAATATTAAGTACATGCATATAGAAGCTATTATATTTGTTGCTGTTGTTGTTGAGAATCAATTCTGAAAATTTCGTGAAAAATTTCACTGTAGAGGAAATCATACAGAAATCATCGAAAAAGATATGTATCAATTGCACGATGGAGTAGTTTCCTTCAGAAAATGCTGACATGAAATCTACAGAAAAAAGTAATTGATAGACACTTTAAATAATGATAATTAAGAATTAAAATCAAAGTTTAAATCTATTAAAATATTTTACAGTGTGCATTAATTCATATGTATTTATAAGAAAAAGAATATATCCTGATTATTTGGTAACTATTCAATGAGTCTAAATCCTTTTAAAAAGTTTAATCTGCTATCACAGCGTTTTAATTGATGGTATCTTTCTTGCTTGAAAGTGATTTGCCTTATTTTTTTCCTAATGTAATACGCCGTTCGCCAAAAAATTCGCTTGAGTGAAATCTATTATTTGGCTTTGCTTCATATCGCCAACAGTAGCCAAATTGCCTAAACCACAAAACAAGATGGAAGAAGTAATTTAGTATCTATTGACGATATGGAGAGGTATCAACAAAAGTAAATAAATTTATCGCCATATTTCAAATTTATACCTATTTTATGTTGCTATATTTAACACATAGAATACTTTGCAAAATCAAACTTTATCCGTTGACAATTTTCCGTTTTGTATTTTGTTCTCACTCTATATTTTTACTTTTTCTTGTACGAAGTATTGAATAAGTATTGTAAGTGTCAAAAAAATCGACCTCGAGATTCTGACTAATTCCAATGTTTCAGACTTCCCTATTGAGAAATATACATTTTTTGAATTATGTCTGTCTATCTACGAACATGAGAGCTCAAACACGCTTTGAGAAAAACGAATGGAATTCATTAAATGATGACTAAATTTCTAGATTTTTTACCATATTTTGAGTAAAATAAATTCATAAGGAATCCATTTATCTGATTATTCGTGTACAGCTGAATTTGAAAATTACAAAACATAAGGGGCTGGATAAATTAAATTTGATACAAAGGCTTAGCATCTAAATTTTGGAATTTCATCAAATTGTGAATCAAATCTTTCAAAGAGCTGAGAGTTTATTGACATGTACTTTTCTACATATGCATGCAACTCATAAATTCACTGAATTAAGTCAATGAAATTTAGAACATTGTCTTGTGATCACAATTGTAGTTTTGAGTTATAATTCGGTTTCAATCAGGTAGATAAACAGTGTGAAAATGAGGATTGGCATGATAGATTCAGTAGCTCTAAAGGTCTAAATCTCGTATCTGTTATTTGTGTGTGTGCCATGCAAGGTATATGCCACCATTCTGAAATTCCATAATTTTACGGGATTGGAGGATGATAAGACTTCATTTCGAAATTATGAAAAAAAACTTTGTAGCCAGATAACAGGATTTTTTAATGACTTGTCATGTCAGCATTGATTTGGAATACAATTTCATGAATTTGAACGTAAGTTTCTGCATTAATAACACCTTTTATAAAACTACTAGGACAAATTAAATATCATATGTTTCCTTATATTTTTATCTTAAGAAAATATCGAAGACGGAAATGTAGCGGCCAAATATCATTGAAATTAAAATAGATGGGTATTCAAATATACACTCAGAATGCCATAATAAAAATGTATCGTATTGTTCGCATCCTTATTATAAATTTAGACACATAAATGAATCATTAATTGATGACAAGAAATCTAAAAATTATATAAAATAAAATTTAAATTTGCTTTTTTAATTCTTTGTTTTGTTTTCTTTGTCAAATATTTTTCACATCCTGTCTGAAACCTTTAAAAGAAGACTCAACTAATAAATAATTCCAAAAAAAATTGAATTACATGTTTTCTAGAATTAAAATTTCAAATGAAATATTTCTATACATGTAATGTATAAGTTTTTTTTTTTTTTTTTCAAAATTATTTTCGGAAAATTTGTGAGAAAAATGAGGCTATAAATAAGAGTAAAACAAGAGTAAGAATTAGTATGTTCACCTTTCTTTATTTATAAAAGTTCACACTACGCTTCTTCGAGCATTTCCACTTAAGGAAAATCTTAACAATGAATGAAAATTGGCTGACGTTATTCAAATTAAAACGTCATACTTCCAGATAGCTAATGAACTGTTAACTCGGCATTTTGCATACATTAATTTACACTGCAATTAAACTTTGGCCCAGTTCAGTTAATTTTCAGTCCAAGGCGGTGTGCCGGCTTATTAATTACTGTTATACTTTCGCGTCTTCACGACGCACATATGAATAATATGCGACGTCTTAGATTAAGGACATTTTAGTCACCTTTCCAAATATTCCATTCCTTGTAGGTTCCAAATTTCTCACGTAGTCTCAAATTAAAAGAGACTTTAATCAAAAAGTACCGTAAATTAAGAAACATATTTTTGTCTAATGTAATAATATTAAATTGCATTCTAAAACTTAATTCGGAAAAATCGGTGGTAAATTAGTTTACATTAAAATTATTTCCTGAATATATTCTTGAAAATATTTTAGTAACTTGTTTAAAGATCCTTTATTTAAAGCTAATTTTATTTTATTTTGTTTCAAACATGAGTAAATTAATTAATATCTTTAGAGAACAATCTTCATTTCTTAATTTTTAAAATTGCATTTGCGAATAAAAATACTATATATATATATATATATATATATATATATATATATATATATATATATATATATATATATATATATATATATATATATATATATATATATATATATATATATATATATATATATATATATATATATATATATATATATATATAATAACAATATAAAACTAAGTCTTTGTTCTAAACATAAATATTTTGACCCGCGAAAGCATGCGAATTACAGATCCATTTATTAGTGAATACAATCAAAAATAAAATTAAAACACTCACACAGAAAACTTTTTTAAATATGTAACGCAATTTCACTTTCATTATTTAAATAATCAATGTATTAAATAAAAAAAATCTAAGTGGGAATATTCAGATTCGCGAAAGCTTAATATTTTACGGCCTTAACACACAATATGTAAATAATTTTGTGATTTCAATGTGTGTTTCAATGTGTGCTAAGATTACTATTTGAGAAATAAACCATGATGCGTAGTCTATAGGTACTCTTGTTTCAACCGAAAATGCCGCCATTTTATCAATAAATGAAAGGTGCTTTGATTATTTTAATAGCAATTTTAAAAATAATTTTAGATAAGTGTTGTTTCTTATGGCATTTAGACAAGCCCGCTGTTACTAAGACAGCGACTTAAGCCGATTGGAAGGCAGGTCTCTTGTTTTAGTAGCGTAGCGCCAACTAGGCACCAAGAGTAAAACTTTGCCACTCGCGCATCATTTATTCGCTTGCACAACCCCTTTTTACAGAAGGGCACATTCACACAACTCACAGAAAGAACAGAGGAAGTACAACCACGCCCGAATCGAGACTCGAATCCAGGACGTCCAGATAACGGGGAAGACGCGCTACCCCAATGCCAGGACACTTGCAATTTAGATAAGATCTTGATCTATAAAACTAACATGATACTTATTATTAATTAATGTATTTTTGGGAGATATAGTCAACTGTAATTATCACATTTATCCAAAAAATGCAGTCGAATTTAGAGAATGCTGACCGTTATGCCAAAAATAAATTATAGTTCAAATTACAATAATGAATAATTATTTCATGACTTTAAATATTCTTTCCCAAGTATTCAAGATACGTTAATATTGGATTCATAATATTTAACTAAAGTCGACACTAATGCCCTAATAGGGAATTTCTGAACAATGTGGTACCTGATTTTTGCCTTAATAAAAAACTAACTGTCTTTGGCAACCAGCTGGTTCTCTAGGAATATTACTTAGATTTGATTTCAGTTAAATCATTCATATACAACTTCATATTTATAATTCTATCAAATTGTCAGACATTAAGGCTATGATATTTTACTTGTTTTAAATGCGCCCTATTTACTACGCTCATGAATATGTATGATGTATGCTAGACCTTGACACTATAGCTTATTAAAAAAGTAAATGTATTGTTCATCTATCTTCTAAATTTCATGATTTTTTAACCACTCTTTTTATGCATCTTGTAAACTAACAAATCTTTAAAAATATATTTTTTCTTTAGCTTTCAACAATGACAGAAAAAATTGTTCAAAAAAGGAAAATTATTTAAATTGCTGAGAAATAATGTAATTTAATGGTAGAAGTAAGGGAAAAAAATAATAATCATTAAAATTCATGAAAATTGCGTAATACTATTAAAAGGGTATCTTTAAAATCATATTTAATTTAGAATTTTGAAGCGCTGTAAAATTCATTTTTGTGCAATTATATTTTCGGAAATTAAAGATGAAAAATGTCGGAATTCAGGCTAATTTTTAAATTTTAAAAACATCGCTAGGGTGTTTACATTACCACCATTGAAGGTATATATTTGCCAGTTTTCAGGGCCTATTGAGCCCCAACATGCTCATATAGAAACCCGCATCTATATTATTATTAGACACAAACGATCTCCTTGTTTTCTTTCAAAATTATTAAAAAACAAATTTATGAAAATAAAAGCGTAAGTGATTTTAATATAATTATGAGCAAAACAATAATCTCTATACAAAATAAAACCAGTACCTTTATCCACCCAATCAAATAATGTTTTCTTAAAAATATTAAAAGGATTGCATTATGATTAGGGAATACATATACACTTTCAAACACATTAGTTATAAATTAAACGGATAGACAGATGATGGAATATTTAATATTGCGATCTTGCAAAGAAGCCCATCATAAAAGTTCAATCATTCATGATTATAAAAGGCCAGGTATTCGGGTTTCTCTCTGTGTGTGTGTAAAAAGCTATGATAAATCTATCGCATCAACAACCATGAAATTTCGTGGGCAGTTATGTTATATTCACATTCGTTATGGTGATTCAATACACCTCGTTGCTCGAATTTCAAAATTTATTATAGAAACAAATTTCATTTCATGTTTTGTGTTATTATGGAATTGTTTTATTACGTATTTACATTAATTAATATTTCTAATTATAACAAATAAAGTATAACGCCTTCGGAAAAAATAAACAATTGTCATTTTAAAGAAATGTATTTCGTTCCTTTTATATTATTTATTAAATTTCGAGATTTTTTAAATAAATTTCTTGAAGTATCTGAAGGATTGAGACTAATCTCTAAAAACTCTTGTCTCCCATATTTTATTTCCGTTAATCTTTTTACACTTTTGAGGAGATTACTCAAACATTAGTTGCGAATTAAAAATAACAGAATTAAAAATACATGTGTTCATGGATTTTTTTTAATTAATTACTTTCACTTGAATTCAAACTTTTTTATTCTTAATTCATGGATAATTCTCTGAGAGATGTTTAACTTTGCAAATTTGACAAAGGAGCCAATATTTTCTTAACTGATCCACCAATACTGAAAGAAAATTTATTTGTTTCCCGACATCTCAATGAGTCAAATTATGACTCATGGAAATTATTGCTATATTATTTAAATTTTAAGACCGTTGTTTGCAGCCCACATTCTAATTTAATTTTTTCTCTTCGTTTTCAGTTATTATATATATATATATATATATATATATATATATATATATATATATATATATTCCATCCCGGGAGGCATAATTTTTGTACAAGCAAGAAGCGACAAGCGACGAGGGATATCAATCTGCATCGCGACACAAGAGCGAAAAGAGCGGCAGAAATAATTTCCCCGATGATAATATACTGTCAGATTCAGATAGAGATTTCTTTACACGTGTCGATTAAGGTAAGGGAATTATAAGCATCTTTTAAAATAATTTGTTTAGGTTGACAGATTTTTATCCCTTCACTTCGACTCTGTGTAAGTGCAGATGTAAGCATTTTTATAGAGCTCGTGGTGTATTAATGAAATAAAAAAGGTATAATTGGATCAGGAAATAAGAGAACATTTCATATTAGTTTAGTTATATTAACGTCCCGTTTGAAGCAACACTAGGGCTATTTTGGGACGGACCTCGTAATTTTGAACCGCGGTCAGATGACGAGGACGACACCTGAGCTGGCACCCCCTCTCCACACCAGCGGGAGGACGTTTGGTCAGGACGGATTTAACGTGAAACTGACCCCCTTACACGACGGTTCTTCGGTGGAATCGGGTCTCGAACCTGAAACCTTACGGTTCCGAAGCCGAGACCTTACCACCAGGCCACAGCGGCCCTAGAACATTTCAGATAGAAGTTAATATGGGCTGAATTAAATGAAAACTTTAGAAATTAATTATTGTTTTATTTAGATTTTAAAATATCATTACGTATATATATGCAAACACACACGCATATATATAGAGAGAGATAGATAGATATTCATGTACTGATTCACAGAAAATTCATATAATGATGTGAAAACGTTATCTGGACATATAAATTTTAGAAAAAAAATCTATTTCAAGTATAAATAAAAAGTAGAAAAATTGAATTACCTTAACGGTGAAACAGGTGAGTATGTGGCTAAACCCATATAAAGGCTATCTCTATTCAAAAGACATCGGTTCAGAATAAAGAAACAATATTCTTGAGGAAAAAGATATAACGTAAAACCTTCTCTAATAAGAATGTATTCCATTTACGTAACTGGAAGATAAAAAAAAAAATATTTATTAGTTTGCATTTTCACATACTTAAATTAACTTCGTCGATAAGTCATATATTAAAATTATCTAAGCATTTAACCATTTTAAACATATTCAGGAAATTCTGTTTTTTTATTTCTGAATGTGAATGTAGATTATATTGCAAAATAATAGTCATAATGTCAGAAAATTCCAACTGTACAGTTTGAAATGTTTCCTTTCTAGTTTTAAAAATAATAAAAGGAAATGTTCTAAGCTGAAATAATTTCTTCAAATCAGAATCATATAACGGACTATCTCAAATAAAAATGAATTTCAATTATAAATTTTATCTACGTTTCTTTTTTCTTTTTCTATATTTAATTAAAATATTTCCTTTTGTCAAATAAGGCAAAAACGATAACTGTTTTAGTTTCTCAAATAAAGATCAAAGCTTACAGAATGAAACGAATTAGTTTAAAGATGATTAAAGAATTTTGCAATGCATTTCGAAATTCAATTTGACAAAAACTGGTTCTGTATCTCTTTACGAGCGCTGAAGATTTAAAAGTATAAAATTGTTTTTCGAAAGTCATTTCATAAAAGGCAATTATAAACATAATAATATGTATCGTTTCTATTGAAAAAATTATTAAAAAAAGATTATTAAACTTAAAAAAAGAAAGCTTTAACACAAGAAATAATATTTAAACACCAAAAACATGATATATTTATCACTTATTATCTCTTCAACGGGTCCATGTTTCTAAAGAAAGGAAAAAAAAAGAATGTATTTTTGGCTGTAAATGAAGCATTTTTATGAAAATTTGGATTGAAAAAAATATGTATACACCACATTAACGATAACAATGTCAAATTATATTTTTATGAGCAAATATTAATTTTTTTAATGAAGCTTGTCAAAAATAATTTAACAGACAAAAAAAAATCAGGAAATTCCAGTTATAACAAAAGTTTCCCAGTAATTTTACTTTTACATAGAATGGATATATTTCTAATGATGACATTAGGTTACACGTTGTTTAATGTTTCTAAGCTTTATCTATCATTTAAAGGGATTTTTTACAAATTAAGTTTTTAATAGTTTTATAAATTATCTGTTATTAAAATGTCTCCACAAAGCCATTGGTTTTTTATCAGAAAATGGACAGAAAGTATTTTATAACGTTTTATCAATTTTGATAATGAGATTTTATGCTGGAATTTTCTCCTGCAACAGAATTTTTTGATGTTCTTTAAATAGAAACTACAAAATTTAGTTGAACCCCTGTTGGGTGTTTCAGAAAAGAGTATTTAAAAACATTTAGTTTCTCGTTTTGAAAAATAATTATTCAACAATGATACAGAAAATTAAAATATGAAGACAGAAAAATAAACCTTTTAAAGACCGTCAATATTTCTAATGATTTTTTTTGTATGCTCTGATATATACTTAAAAAAATTATGAATACATTGTTAGGAATTAAAAATATTTTTTTGAATTTATTTTCTTTCAAATGTGAAATGTGGAAACAAAATCAATCTCTGTTTCGCATTTTTTGTTGTTATGATAGATACTTATTATTTTCAGTCTGATATAATTACAGTGACATATTTTAGACACGCATTTGTTTTTTAATTTCACATTTTTTTTGTTATTTTAAAAATGAATTTGTTGACCTTATTTTGCAACGAACAAATGATATTGTATTTTTAATATTGTCATTCAAGACTGACAATAAAAAAAACAATCGTTACAAAAATTGAAGTTATAAAGGATAATTATTTTTAACATCTCATTCTAAACAGCTAAGTCGAATTCAACCAGATTGTTTACTTAAATTAATTAAGAATTGGGAAAGAACGACGGAGGCAATTTAAATGTCCAATTAAAAAGTATTTTAATATTCAATAAACTATTTAAATGTGTAATTAAAAACTGCTTAAATGTACAATTAAAAATATTTAAATGTTCAATTAAAACAGTTTAAATGTTGAATTAAAAAGCTCCATTAATGATAAATTAATGATTTTTTTGTTCACTTTCCCACAGTTAACATCGGATATAATTTGAGAGTTAATCCATAAGATGTTGTTTCATACCAATTTTTTGTTCAAAATTGGATCTTTCTCGTATAAAACAAATTTTTTCTTGCATTTTTATTGCTTTTCTAAAATTTTATAAATATTTCAATAGACGCAGGTAATTCGCAAAAAAAAAGAAAAGTTATTCTTCTGCTAAGTAGAAATGAATGAAATGAAATTTTAAATTATTAAGCTTTATTTCGTTGATATTTTTGTTTTATGTTTTAAGATATTTTTGACTACGTTTTTTATTTATTTTAAAAGAGTTCCAAAATTTACTTACTAAAAATAAAATTAAAGTCAAAAGATTTTGTGTATTGTAATATTTTATTTAAAATTAGCTTTTGAATTAAAAATCAGTTAAGTCAAAAGTGTTTGTACACGAACTCGTGATTTCATCTAGTGTTAATCTTAGATAGAATCTTGTTTTTATAATTATGAGGCAAAATTAATGTTGAATTCACAACTACTGTTGAACAAACAAAATTAGCACTCAGTTTTATGAAATGCGTTAATCAACTAATTTAAATGTAATTTCTGTATTCAATTAGTCAGAAAGACAAAAGATTTCGCCTCAAGTAATGTTGGTATTTAAGATATTTAAGTTAATACAATTCAAATTTTGACGAATACGAACTGAATTAGTATGTACTGAATAATACAACTTCTTCTAAACTACGAAATTTTCTGAAATCAACTATGTTATTAAAAGTAATTAAAATTCTAAAAATAATTTTATAATTAATAGCAATTATGAGTAAAATACTTAAAATTCATCACTTTGATTATTTGTTGGAGACACCACGCTTTAGCCATGCCAATATCCTTATTAATGTAATACAAAACTTTAAAAACACACAGACACACACAGACACACACACACAGACACACAGACACACACACACAGACACACACACACACACACACACACACACACACACACACACACACACACACACACACACACACACACACACACAAGTCTTTAATTTATGACAATAAAAAAGTCGCTATAATTGGCCAATATTTATTAATTAATTTTCAATTTTAAATCATGGGAGTGTTTTCTAATATGCATTACCTACAGCTTTTGATATATTGTCTAGACGTAACGTATTTATAAAATATGGCAAACTGTATACTACATTAATACACAATTTTAATTATTGGGAGAGTATAACTAAACCAATATGATTTCATTTTTTTTTGAAATTATATTATTAAATATATCAATTCTTAAAACAAATTCTATGTTCATATCATTTTTAACTTCGCCTTTTCCCTTTAAATAAAAAAAAATTCACAATACGTTTTTGAATCTAAAATATACATGATGCTGCGCATAGTTCGACTGAATGTTAACAAAACAAAAACAAAAAATTGCTGACAAATGAAATTTTTTCTTAAATAAATGTTAATGAAAGCTGAAAAAATAGCCTTCATGCGTATTATTTTCTAAATCCTTAAATATATTCAGGAACTTCTCAATATATAGAAAAAAATTCAGTATAATTTCTTTTCTTTTCTATGAATACATTCAAAACTGATTCTGACTTCATTCTGCTGACATCGATTAAAGTTTGAAGAAAAATAAATAAGGAAGATTAATTGCTTGTACAAAAACTTTATTCTTTTATTGGATGTACAATATTTTCACTTTTTTCTAAATGTCTCATTAATTCGATTTCAATATTTCCACTAAAATCTAATAATAATTAATAAAATATTAAAAAAAATATTTACAATGAGTTTCTCTTAATTCTTTACTGTGATTTTCCAAGAATGAAAGAAAGAAAAATGCATTTTATCATTATTCATGTTTTAGCATTTTTTATATTGATTTATGATTTCTTTCTGTTTCAATTTTTTATGTTGCCAATGAAAAACAACTAACAGAATATTATTAATTATTATTTTAGAACACTAAATATTTTTTTATGATTATTTATTTATGAAGTTTTATTTTTATTCTATGAACCTACATTGTATCCAAATCATTATATAAATATTTTTTTTATAAAATATTTTTATGCAGTCTTTCGTAAACTATTTAATGGATTGAAATAAATGTTTCTTGAATTATTTATGCATTAGAAATTTTCAGTACCATTGGATATAAAGTACTCGAACTCATTTCAACATCAATGTCTTTATTTGTTGTATTATATATTTTAGTTTGTATTCATTTGTTCGAGTTGTTAAACACTTCATTTCTAATAAGAATTTTATGTTTATTAAATACAAATCGCATTTAAAGATCAACTAGCTCTCCAGGATTAATGTTCGCTCAAGTTTGCATTTAAATGTATTAAGGAACTTGGTCGTAGTTTTAACAAAATATTTTTACGTTTCAAATCTTGCCAATATAACTCAATATTTTAAAGCCTTAAACCCTTCTGTTCGTTGTACCATGATTTTCCATAAACATTTTGCAATTTCTCTCCAAAATTTAAACTTTAAATTAAATTTAAAATATAAATTTCAATTTTAACTTTAAAATGGAAATATTGAATTTTAAAAGAATACAAAATCTGTTTTCCTGTAAACTATTTTTTTTAAAATTATAAGTGCAGAAAGTTGAATTGTTTTCAATGAAGTCTCTTACTTATACTGCAGAATATATATTTAAATATTTTCGAGAGGATTTAAATAATATAAAAATAATAGTTTATTTTGTTCCATTTCAATAAAATTACTATTATTATTATTTTACATTATGATGTCTGAAATAAACAGAAATTTATTCACATGTTCGTAGATAACTCCATTTTGACAAATGGTTTAATTTCAAACATTTATGAATATTAAATATAGACTCCATTCTTAAAATTGACCGAATATTCTCAAGAAACAAAGCGACCTTTGATAATCACAGTAAGCATTCAAACTCATTTCTTTTGAAATTATCACCAATATATTTCTGATAAATAATTTCTTCGATTTCACATTTTCCTTTGAATTAATATTAATTGAAATTTCAACAGCTACTATGAATTATTTGTAAAATTTCAAGTGAGGTGAGAAAAAAAAAGCCTCTTAAGAGATGGTCTCAAATCCCATATTAGAGGACAGAGCATTTTCACTTCATCATATGTCTGGCGTAAAGAAAAATGTATTTCTTGTCGCGGATGCATGTTCTAAAGAAATTAATGAGGGACTATCGAGTAGATTATTAAAAAAAAACAATATTCAATCTTTTTCATATATCTGAACAATCAATAGCAGTTGAAAGGTTTTTATTTTATTCATTACGCTTTAGCTAATTAATTTCGATCTATCAGCTGCCGGATACGTTCTGAGAAGAGAAGAAAGAATCTGATGATAAGAGAGGATATGCTGCAATTTGATTTTCTTGAAGGAGAATATCAAAAAGTGTTCGAGTCATTCTTGCATTTGTCAAGAATATTAATGAGGGATTTAAAAAAAAATCTAAAAATACTAACGTTCTCTTCTAAAACATTTGTGAAATATTACCTAAAATCTTTCTATATTTTAAGAAAGCAAAGCCAGAAATGCACGTATCAATAAATGCGTAACCTATAACCAAATGATATTTAGCGTTTTCATTTGTTATTAGAACTTATTCGTTGATGGAGTTCTAGATTTCGAAAAAGTTCATGATTGATAATGAGATTAAATTCCTGCTTTTTCATACATGAAATACAGATAAAGTATTGAATTCTATTCGAACTCTAGATTCTAAAGAATTTCTGAGTTCGAAAACCACATTTTTGGTATTATGTCTGTGCGTTCTATCCCTAACAAATATAACTCAAAACGCTTCGAGTTAGACGAATAAAATTTAATATATGGTCTTTACAGTAAAAGTATCAAATTTCGAGCAAAAAGCATTAAGAGGAAATCTCTTTGTCAGGATTTTCAAAAATAAGTTAACACAATAACTACAAAACGAAGAGAGCTTGGCGGATAAAATCCGGTACACAAATTCAACATCTATAGAATAGATCCAATGAAATCTTGAGCTAAATCTAACAAGTGTTTTGCATCAAATTTTAGTTTCAATCGATTCGTTAAATCACAAATTAGCGTCTGAAACACAAATTCAATTTTCGCACATTTTAAACTGCATGCTAGGGATTAATTGCTAAAACATTTGCCAAGAATCAGTAGATAGATTCAGTAAAATAATTCATATAATTCATAGTTCAGATAATTCATACCAAAAGCTAATATTCCATGATTATAGTTCGCCATTCCTATATGCAATTCGTCTTCTGAGATAAGAACCTTATTAGAGAGTATGCGATAAAAATTTGAAGCGATTACTCTCACTGGTTTTATTAAGGAGTACACAATTTAATACAATTTTTATGCTAATTATTTCAATCTAAATACAAGGAATTTCCAAATTCCTCAATAAAATATTTTATAAATACTGTAGTAGCATATTTAAATTTTTAAATGAAAAAGAATTTTTTTTAATACTGTTCAAATGGGAATCATAAATTTGATATAATTTTATTGAATTAGTATTAAAAATATGCTACTTTATTTCACATTAAAATGATTTTTTTATTATACACTTTTAACAAAATCAATCCGTGAACTCAGATGTTTGAATTCCCTGCAGATCGTTTCGATTTCTTATATGAAATCATTGATTTTAATACCTAATTTAAGCATTTTATTATTATTTGACTAATAAAGTTTTAAACTATAAGAAGTCTATTGGAATAAAGTATCTTAATTCTCAATCATGGTTATATGATGATCACATATATTCAAGCGCCAGTGACTATGAAACTCAACACGAATAAAACGAACCCTTTATCTATACTTATAATAAAGCTCAATGTGTGTGTGTGTGTGTGTGTGTTGGCGCTCTACAGGCCAGGCCATTTGACCTACAGCTACCAAATTTGGTACATGTATACCTTAGAGGTCGGGAATGTGCACCTGGGGTCCCTTTTTTTGAAATTTTAATTATTAATTAAAAACTAACTTTCCCGCCAAAAATATCTTCCATTTTCCCCACCGCCAACTTTTCCGCCAAAAAAATCTTCCATTTCCTCCACCGCCAAATGAGTAAGGCTTCAGTTATTTTTTTTCTCCCAACAGTAATGAGGCTAGGGTTCAAATTTTTCGGCGGATTATTTCAAACGATTCTGTTTATTTTCTTAATGTTTTATGCATTTAAAATTAAGCATTGTTAATTAATCCATGTTTCAGATTCATTCTGAAGTACTTTTGAATTAAAATAACACAGAATAAAGGAAATTAAAAATGTATAATCTGCATAGCGTTACCCCAACTGGCGTAGAAAAATTCACGCATTTGCGTTACCGGAGCTGGCGAAGAAAATTCACGCTTGCCCATTCTGATTGTTGCCATGACAAACGTTATCAACGGATGATTTAAATTATTTTTAGGTTAGTTGCATGCTTTTGTAAGTAAATTGTATTTGTGTTAGTTATATATTTTTTGTATATGCTTATAGTTTTAAGTACATCGTTTTTTAAGAAGTTTTTTTAAAACTGTTTTCGACCGATTATTTTAAAAGGTTCATTTTATTTTCTTAAAATTTGATGCATTTAAAATTAAAAATTTTTAATGAATTGATCTGTTCATGACGAATCTGAGAAAATTTTGTTGACAAATTCTTGAGATATGACATAACTTAAGATAGATATTCTTTAGTGTCCATAAAGTTTAAACGCTCAGTGACACTATTATCAGTAATCATATTATTAAAAAAAAATGCTTTGTTTCAGTAAAAAATATTATTATTTTAATTGCAGTTTAGTCATTTCCATTTTAATTTTAAGCATAAATTCTACCGGAACTAACAGAAAATTAGAGAGATACATATGTTATGGCAGAAGGACTTTATATTATTATGAGTTAATTACAAGGACTATCAAAATTTGAAGCTTTAAAATATTTGATGAAGAAGCTATTCAAGTAGGAATTACATAAAATATTTAATTATTAAAATTTTAACGAGCATTAAGATTGGCGAACCGGCTGGTCGCCCAAGGCGGCTAGTATGAAATAAAACAATATATTAACTTCAGAAATAATTTGTATCAGAACCTGTTAATAACAAAAGAGGATAATCAATACAATAAATCTGGAAAAAACTGTTTACAGAAACCAAAACCGCTTTTATCTTGAAAATTTAGATGTTTCCTACACACTTACTACATTTTAGATATACCAACCTTTATCAAAGAAAGATATTTCGTCAATTAAAAATATCTTTATTCTGGGATTAATATTAAAATGTATTTCGAAGATTAATTGATGAATCCGTCTTTTAAATGAAACGACACAAAGAACCGCTAAAATTGGATCACAAGGATTTTATATGTTAAAATTCAAAATGATTAATTAAAAAGTCTTTCTAGTATTCTAAAATGGGATTTAATACTTGTATTTATCGAAAATAGATGTTTTCTTTTTATTCTAATGCTTAAATCTTTTGAAATCATCTATGTTTTTACATGCTTTCGCGTTTCCTACTCTAGGTTATTATCTAAGCTCCTACTAAATCATAATCAGAATAAGTGACATATATTAAAATAAAAGTCTGAAAGGATCAAGATTTTATTAAAGTAACGCCATTTTAAATTTTAAGCTTCTCTTCCAAGTAAAATTAGAGGCGTGCAATAGCTCTTATTTCAAAGTTTCAATATCGACGGTAAATTTAACACAAATGAATTTGAGACGATTCGTTTTGATGAAATGAAACAGATATTCAGCACAAAAAAAAAACTAATCCTTAATTTGAGTAGCACTCGATAATTTATTTCTATGTTTCTTCCAAGGAAATATAGCCTTTGATGTATTTAATTAATCCGATTTTTATTATTTTACTCTATTATACATTTTTCTCACTTATTTTCCATTACATTGAAAATATTTTTGTCATTAAGTATTCACTGGATTTCCATGCAAACGAAACCTTCCTAGTTTGTGCATTAAAAAATTTATTATTCTAGTAAAACTTATACTTCTCTCAGAAATGTGTTGAAATTAGAAAAATGCTCTTTAATCGCGATTTCAAACATGTAGAGAAGTTTTCTAAATTTATATTTTACACGTAGTCAACATTTATAAATTCATTATATATGTTATACAGACTTTAAAATCTCATTCTTAAGTACGCAGAAATGAAAGTGTTTTGAATTAAAGGTTATTATTTGTTTCATCAGCTAAGGCCGAAACTTAAATTTGATTATTAAATTATTAAAATTATTAAAAAAATGAATAATTAGAATTAAAATTAAATATTTCATTTATTTGTTTCGTTACTTCTTACTTTAAGCTTTTGAAATTGTAAACGATAGTAAATTATTTTCTATATTGAAGTTCAGACTTTAGATTCACGAATACTTAAAACTATGTTGCATTCATGAAAGCCTTGATATAAATAAATTAGAAGATATTAGAAGACTTTTGATGTCTTTTCCTATGTGTGAGAAAGTTTTAAATTTAATGTCTCAATTGAAAGTTTTAATAGACCCTCGACTTTCTGAATTTTTTCCTTCGTTTCAAACTGATCTATAGTAGAGGTTAAGTATTTTTTTTAATTCAAACGCATTGCAGATTCTATAAATTTGTATTATTTTAGTTTCATGAAAGCCTTGATATAATTAAATTAGTTTTTCCATTCAAGAAAGGGGAATGTTGTAAGCAAGTAAACATAAAATAAAATTAATGACAAAGAGTTTTTTTAAATATCTGGCCAGAAAGTCTCACATTTCTTATGCAGTGCAATATCTTCTGTAAGGACGGTCCCATTGGAAACTCATAACTGCAACGGCAAGTTTTTTTTCCCTTTCTATTCTCTTGTAATGTTATTGGTCGTTTAATATTTCTTCTCTCCAATTATCTCATTGTTTTTCTCATCTCATTGTTTCAATTTTCTTCATTCGTAATTGGTTCCAATGCTAATTATGGATCTACAATGTGATCCAAAATTTCAAAAGGAACAAAAAATGAGAATATCATTCGAGCATTATGAAATTTGTTCACTGTAACCGTAACCCTGAACCCTCTATAACTTTCTATTATCGAAAACTCTATTGCATGTATTCATACAACAAAATATGAAATTTTCTTTGGACTGGTTGAGTAAATAGTACATTAGTATTTTATATATCGGTGAAGTCTTTTGATGAGCTCTCCTATATTTTCGAGATGTTGTTGAAATATGGTATGCTTACGCTTCACCATAATTACTTTTAATAATGCATTTTTTAATCATTTTCTAGTTTTGATTTAGTTTTTTTTTCATTTCAAAATGCCATTTAAATTTATCATCTAATATTTATCTATTACTTTTTTACATATCAGATAAATTCATCTTTAAAATTATTCTTTCCTATAATTTCAGAATATAAAATTATATTTCTAAAATAATTAATTATTTATTGGTAAATAAAAATTGGAAATATTTAAATATTCATATAATATATAAAGCTACAATATACAGTGAAAAAATTGTAAAATTCGCTCTCATCTACTTTTAATAACAAAACATCCATACTTACATTTTCCACTTTTGTTGTTTTTATTCCAAATTTTGATACTGATTTGGAATTTATTGTAAATTCAATATCCTAAATTTCATATATCTACTCCCACCCATTAGTGTTTTGAAGCAAAATCTTCTTACAAGCACAGATTAATTTAGAAATTCATTATATTTTTTATAGGGATTGCTCCAAATTTTACTGGAAAAATAATATTTCAAATTATGCCCATCTCTTTGGATATCATAAATAACATGTTCATCGCTTAGGAGTTAGAGTTATACTCACTGACTGCTTCAAAAAACATTACAATACAATTGAATTATTTACACTAAACCCTATTACATGTGTTTTAATTAACGAAAATCCATAAGAAAATAATTTCTGTTATTTATCAAGGGAGCAGTAACCGGTATAATCGAAACTACTTTACGATTACAGAATCCAAGAATATAGTTATTATCTAGTCCCTTCTTATTTTCATAATAGTATAATAGTCAAGTTGTAACCTTTCGTAGATTAATCACTATTCATTTTATAACATGCATTAATGATTCTGAAATCCATAAGAAAACAATTTCTGCTATCGATGAAAAGAGCATTAACGGGTTTTGCCGAAACTACTATACGATAATAGAACCCGAAAACATGAATATTATCTAGTTCCTTCTTATCCTCGAACCTTTAGCATATTAATTACACATAATTTGAGAAATATGTGTTGATGATTCATTTCATCAATAATAAAATTATAAACGTGTACTACATTTCTTTTTGGGTGAGTAGTAGTTAAATTATATAAAATTCAGTTAAAATATATTTTAGACCTTAACTGATTAACAGTTGTTCATTATCTAAACCGATTGCAATTTCCATTTTAAAAGTAAGGTTTCTTATAGATTTATTTAGAAATCCACAAACTGTTTGGTGTTTGTGGATTATATATATTGACTCATACCTTTTGCGAATGATTTAATATAAGTATAAAAATTATCGAGAAGTGATAATTCCCAAATCGCATACGTGTAAGACGATAAACATTTCTGAGGAAAGAGCAAAAGTATAATAACATGTAATTCAAAAAGATTTGATATCAAAGAGCCATGTAGCCTTACATCCATAGCTTTATGTGTGACCATTTAATGACTGTTACTAGAGTTTCTTAGAAAATTGGATGAATGAATCAAAGCAAGCTTTAGTAGTTACTCTTCAAATTGGCATATCCATTCTTTACAAAAAAAATATTATAGCAAGAAGAATTCAGCTATAAATAAACCGAGAAATATGTTAGAAAATAAAACGAATAAACTAAGCATTGTTTTTTCCGTACATATTATATAAAATCTTAGATCCATATTAAAATTTAAAAAAAAACAGTGCATTTCACATAAACGTGAAAGTTTACTACAGACTGTACCTTTTCCAATGAAAGAATATATGTTTAAATTTTTAATGACTTTTAGCACCTCCTAGCAAAATAAACCATCTAATAAATTGATATAATTTCCAAGATATACTACGAGTGAAATGAATTGGAATTAAAATATGCAACCCCAGACGAAAAATTCTAACGATTTATTTTTAGAAGAAGGAGTCTATACAATCCGATTATGAGCATACGTTTTAAGCATTTAACGCTGAATCGACTGTTGGATTTCTTCAATTCAATTTCTCCATCCTATTTTGTAATGAAGAAAGCAACAAGGAAAAGCATCAGTAACGATGTCTGCTCTGAGGCTAGTCCTCCCTTGTGTAATGCCGAAAATGGAATGTTCTTGGGAGAGACATATTTTCTTTTATCAGAGTAATTCAGGGACCGGATTCTCTAGGGACTTGTGTCACTTTCGTTTATTAGAGCTTCATCTATGAATACTCAGGCGGTTGGCTTTTGAAGAAAAAGAATTCAAGTGAAATGTAATCTAGTTTCTTGCAATATAAATAAATAAATGATTGGATGAATTAAAAATAAAATAACACAACAACCAACCTACATATATATCTGACAGTTCAGTGTTTTAGTGACGTTATTTTTGAGGGCAAAAACTTTTTTATTCACAGATATTGAATGGTAATACAACTGGGATTAAACTGCAAAACAATATATTTTTATGATATTTTTTTGCAAAATGTTGTATATGTATATCATATATTGCAACATAATGAGTTTTAGAGATCATACTTATTTTCATATCAATTAGAAGATCCAATGTTCTTGAAATGATAGATATATCATTATAAATATAAACAAACTAAATGCATTATTTATTTTTCCATTGTTTATCAAACGTCTCATTATTAGGTAAACCCAGTAATAAAGTCTCACAAAGAATTTTATTATTTAACAATGGAAAGCCCTTGAAATTTAAACTGTATTTCCTTCAGATGCTAAGTATATCAATATTTTGTTAAACTCCTGCCAAAGCGTTCAAGCTAAAGTGTTCAAGTTGAATGGTTGTATTTTGAAATTCTACATACGGGATGGCCAAAAAATGCCTTTCCCTCTTTGGAGGCATTTGTAGCTAAACCGACTTTACGAAATGAAACCACATTTCATATACAGAAGAAGAATTCTGTAGGAAAAAAAAAGTGAGTACTAAAATTTTCCTATAGGGAAAATATTAGAAGTGAGAGTACAGTTATGAATGAATTTATGTAATTCACAAAAAAAAATTATTCATCAATATTATTGTCACCTGGACGCTGCACAACAGTTTCAATATGCTGACCTTCCGTAATTACAACATGTTGCAGCATGTGGTGTATGACGTTCTCCACTACTGCGTGTAATTTGTCAGTTTCAAAGTTCATAACATTTCATCTTATTTTCTGTTCCCAGACATGCAAGTTTGCTTAAAAGAGACCACGACAATGCACTGTATAGTATAGAACAGTTTCACCAGTGTAGCATGCTGACGTAAGGCAAGGCCCATATTTAGCACGCATCAACAGTCAATCTCGAACAACAGTCAAACACACATCAATAAACAAGAATGAACAGCTAACAGGCTGTTTGAACTTTTCTTTTTACAAGAAATGCATCTATCTCCTGTCACGCGCGCATCAGAAATTTTACACAATCCATCTCGATATGTAAATTTCCTCGTTCGTATGTGACAGCAGCCCCAATATTTCATATATCGGCAACTATTGGTACTAATGTTTTCAGCAGAATTCATCTTACCATGCCTTGCACAGTCTGCATATGAAATGTAGTTTTATTTCGTTCATTCATGTTAGCTGCAGATGCCGCCAAACAGGGAAACCTGTATAATGATTATTGGTGTAGAATATTGCATCTATGTAATTAGTTTTTTTTAGTATTTTAACTCAGTAGTGATATCTGTAATGACCATGTTTCTTTATAATTACCTTGGATGAATTTATGCTTTACTGAAATCAATTCATCATGTCTATTCATGTATTTTTGAGACAAGGTTTGGATAGAGTTGCTGCACAGTAATTTGAAGCAATGTATCTGACTGAATGAGAACTATTGTCCATCTTATAAACTGATTCTGTTACCATTGCGGAATGTCTCATTATAGAAAGTCCCAAGCAGTAAGCCCATCAATCATGTTAGGTATTTTCGCATGAGAAAGGGATTATTTGTCTGGGAGCAGAATCAATTACCGTTTGTTCAGACGAATAGTGAATTTTTTACCTATACAAAGATATATCATTCGTTGACTCAAATTGGCTGTATACGGAATTTTTGAATCATGCAAACATGACGGTATATTAGTCTGTTATGAAACATTCTTTTTTGAAGAGATTCAAGTAATGATATGGATACAATGATCCATTCAATATTTAGTCAATAAACAGCATTCCCTGTTTTCGATCCCTCCCAAAAAGTATGTACCTTTCTCGGTAATAGAAACTTTATTCAATTCACGCCAGAGGAATCAATAACAACGATAATAATTTATTGTTTAAATAAGAGATTTTTCAATCTTTCATTTCGATGCTTTAATTAAAACTAAATTAAGGTAGTAAGAAAATAACATTAAAACATTTATATTTTCAAAAAAAAAAAAGGTAGAAAGATGAGCATCTGATTTAAAATGAAAAATGCATAAAAGAACAGTACATAAGTGGCAATGGATAATTTATAATTTTTTAGCAATTTTGACTTGCATCATTCTAATAGTCTTATGACTTCCGAAGTCACTCAAAGTCTGAGTATAGTTGGTACAGTTGTATGCAGAAGATACTTTGCAAGTGGAACGAACTGACCGGCCATTTTATCTTCCCTCCTCCCTATGCATGTTGGTAATAATTCAATAGAGGCGTAAATTGACTGATCACTTCTCTCTTGACTGCCTACTGGTGCAAGTATATCTTAGGTAGTGAAAGATGGAATATGTGGATGACAATAACAAATATATATATATATATATATATATATATATATATATATATATATATACTTATAATAAAGCTCAATGTGTGTGTGTGTGTGTGTTGGCGCTCTACAGGCCAGGTCATTTGACATACAGCTATCAAATTTGGTACATGTATACCTTAGAGGTCGGAAATGTGCAGCTGGGGTCCCTTTTTTTGAAATTTTAATTAGAATTTTAATTATTAATTAAAAACTAACTTTCCCGCCAAAAAATCTTCCATTTTCCCCACCGCCAACTTTTCCGCCAAAAAAATCTTCCATTTTCGCCACCACCAAATGAGTAAGGCTTCCGGGTTTTTTTTCTCCCAACAGTAATGAGGCTAGGGTTAGTATTTTTCGGCGGATTATTTCAAACGATTCTGTTTATTTTCTTAATGTTTGATGCATTTAAAATTAAGCATTGTTAATTAATCGATCCTTCAGATTCATTCTGAAGTACTTTTGAATTAAAATAAAACAGAATAAAGGAAATTAAAAATTTCTAATCCGCATAGCGTTACCCCAACTGGCGTAGAAAAAAAATCACGTATTTGCGTTACGTAACTGGCGTTGAAAATTCACGCATGCGCTTTGTGTTCTGAATTCCGCATTGTGTTGACGAATTATTATCAACAAATGCGGACTGGATTAAAAATTTTTTTTAGGTTCGTTGCATGTTTTTGTAATTAAAATGTATTTATGTTAGTTATATATTTTTTGTATATGCTTATAGTTTTAAGTGCATCGCTTTTTAAGTAGTTTTTTTAAAACCTGTTTTAAACCGTCTATTTTAAACGATTCTTTTCATTTTCTTAGTGTTTGATGCATTTAAAAGTAAACATTGTTAATGAATCGATCTGCTCATGATGAATCTAAGAAAATTTTGTTGACAAATTCTTGAGATAATACTTAAATTGAAAAAGATATTCTTTAGTGCCCATAAAGTTTAAACGCTGAGTGACTCTATTTTCATTAATCAGATTATAAAAAAATTCTTTGTTTCAGTAAAAAATATTATTATATTAATTGCAGATTAATTCTTTCTACTTTAATTTAAAACATAAATTCTACGGGTGCTAACAGAAAATTAGAGAGATACATATTACGTTATGACTGAAGGCCTTTATAATATTATGAGTGAATTATATGACTATCAAAATTTGAAGTTTTAAAATATTTTGATGAAGAAGCTATTAAAGTAGAAATTGCATAAAATATTTAAATATAAAAATTTTAACGAACATTAAGATTGGCGAACCGGTTGGTCGACAAATTCTTGAGATATTACATAAATTAAGAAACATATTTTTTAGTTCCCATAAGGTTTAAATGCTCAGTGACTCTGTTTTCGTTAATCATGTTATTAAAAAAATTAACATTTATTGACGAACACGAACACACTGATATTCACCGTTACTCTGATTAGATGTTATAAAATCTGAATAGATAAACATAAACGTGTAAACAGCTAAGCGACGGTTTCTATGGCAACGCAGCTGGAAAGGAACATCTGCTTTACACAATTTTATAGAATAACTTTTCCCCTTTTTCGTTTCATTTTTTTAACAAATTACTTATTTAATAAGAACACATGCTTTACCCAGTTTTTTAGAATAGTTTTTTCCCCCTCTTCGCTTGCTTTAAAAAAACATCTATTTTTATATATAAAGTTCAACGTGTGTGTGTGTGTGTGTGTGTTGGCGCTCCACAGAAAAGACCATTTGACCTACAGCTACCAAATTTGATACATGTATACCTTAGAGGTCGGGAATGTGCACCTGGGGTCCCTTTTTTTGAATTTTGAATTAGAATTTTAATTATTAATTAAAAGCTAACTTTCTCGACAAAAAATTATTCATTTTCCATACCACCAAATGAGTAAGAGTTCAGTTTTTTTCCCAACAGTAATGAGGCTAGGCTTAAGATTTTTCGGCTGATTATTTCAAAGGATTCTGTTTATTTTCGTAATGTTTGATGCATTTAAAATTAAACATTGTTAATTAATCGATCTTTCAGATTAATTCTGAATTACTTTTGAATTAAAATAAAACAGAATAAAGGAAATAAAAATTTCTAATCTGCATAGCGTTACCCCAACTTTCTTAGAAAAACTCACGCATTTGCGTTACCGTAACTAGCGTTGTAAATTCACGAATGCGCATTGTGTTCTGATTGTTGACATGACAACCAATATCAACGGACGATTTAAATTTTTTTTAGGTTCGTTGCATGTTTTTGTAATTAAAGTGTATTTATGTTAGTTATATATTTTTTGTGTATGCTTATAGTTTTAAGACCATCGTCTTTTAAGTAGTTTTTTTTAACCTGTTTTCAACCGATTATTTTAAACGATTCGTTCGTTTTTTTTTTTTTTGTTTAGTGTTTGATGCATTTAAAATTAAACATTGTTAATGAATCAATCTGGTCATGATGAATCTGAGAAAATTTTGTTGACAAATTTTTGAAATATTACATAAATTAAGAAAGATATTCTTTAGTGCCCATAAAGTTTAAACACTCAGTGACTGTTTTCAATAATCATATTACAAAAAAAAAAATACTTTGTTTCAGTAAAAAATATTATTATATTAATTGCAGATTAATCCTTTCCACTTTAATTTAAAGTATAAATTCTATGGGAGCCAACAGAAAATGAGAGAGATATATATTACGTTATGACTGAAGGCCTTTATAATATTATGAGTGAATTATATGCCTATCAAAATTTGAAGTTTTAAAATATTTTGATGAAGAAGCTATTAAAGTAGGAATTGCATAAAATATTTAATTATGAAAATTTTAACGAACATTAAGATTGGCGAACCGGCTGGTCGCCAAAGGCGGCTAGTATATATATATATATATATATATATATATATATATATAGAGAGAGAGAGAGAGAGATTTGTGTACTTAGTTAAATGAGCACTGTATAAGTAAATACAAAACGCGTTTCTTTTCCATACACTTACTTACACATTCGCACTGCACAATTCCTATGTTTATAAATCCAACAAAAATTATTCTTAAGCAGACTGTTATTGCCATATGTAGCATTTATGTTTAAAGATTTAAGAATGTTTCTGGAAAAGTCATTGATTACAAATGTATACATTTTAAAGCAATGTCTTTAAAATGTATACATACCGACAATTCGAAAATTGATTTGATCATACGTGATAATTTCTATCTTTACAATAGTAAGATTCAAAAGATTTTTTCGGGAGAGATATTTCTTCTATGAAAATATTTTTTCCTACAATAAGTGAAAGGCGTTTCAAATGCCACTTTTCTGCGACCGTTTTATTATTCCGAAACACTACTTTGAAGTGTTTCGCGTACATGCAATATGTTTCTTTTCTATGCTCTGAAAGTTTTCTTTTGGGCTTTCTGTGGCTATGAAAGGACACCGACAACGGGTATGATACTCTAGTAGTGAACACGGCTACTAGCATATGGACTGAACTATTCGAGTGCAAGTGACCCCGATAAAAACTTTGAAGTGTTTCGCGTACATGCAATATGTTTCTTTTCTATGCTCTGAAAGTTTTCTTTTGGGCTTTCTGTGGCTATGAAAGGACACCGACAACGGGTATGATACTCTAGTAGTGAACACGGCTACTAGCATATGGACTGAACTATTCGAGTGCAAGTGACCCCGATAAAAACACAACAAAAAGAGCTAATTGTATAACATTTGGCGCACATATTTTTTATCTAAAGTATATATTCATATCAAATTGTGAGCCAAATCTGTCAAACAGTTAATCATTTCCATATATGAAATATCGTATATACGTGTAAGCGATTACACGGAAACGCAGTGAATTAGATAAAGAAAATTTGGTACATACTGTTTAGCATTTAAAGTGAAGATTTTTATACAAAATTCTGATTCAAATCTTACAAAGATTTTTCTGTATATCTGTTTGTATTACAGATACACTAAACGGGATAATTCTAAAACGCATTGATTTATACAAAAATTGATATGTCATCTAGCTGCTAAAATTGTATTTCTGCCTCAAATTTTGGTTATCGTTGGCTAATAACAATGCCTGTTAACAAAATGCATATTCGATTTCTTTACAGTTCTATATCTACCAAGTGCACTACTTTGATTTTAAAAATCTGATTGATTTTGATTTTAAAATTTTCCTGTGGCATTTACGTTATTGCCCGAGTTCTACAAATATATGTCGTGGATTAGGAGCAATTGTTTACAGAATATGACATAAAATTTTAAGAAAATCATTCCAGCGGGTGTTTTATTGTTTGCGAAAATTTTATATGCATTTATTAAACAATAATTTTTTATTTCATTTTAATGAAAAAGTGCAACATGGATTCGTCTATTCTTAAAGTTTTGAATATTTTTCGTGATCATTACATTAAATCAGTAAAATTAGAAATAACAAATTTAGAGTGAATCGAAAAGTTATCATTTTTTTCTTATAAAGGAAACGATAAAAAGCAATTAAAATAATAAAGTCTAAATGTTTTTTTTTTTAATATTTCGATCTAAAACCTTTTTAAGCTGAAAGTTTAAACATATCCTCTTCCTTTATTCTACACTTAATAATTCAACGACATTTTAGAAAGCATTGCTTATATATACTGTAAAGAAATATCATCACAGTTCAGTTTGTATCATTGTTAAACTTTGTTAAATCTGAAGATTTTTTAAGACTACAATTCAATAAAAAAGATAGAAATATTTTCTCAAAAACAGTTAGAATTGTTTTTATATGTAAACTATTTAAAGTTTTATTATGTATCACATTCAACAAAGCATTAAGTAAAAAACAAAAGCAGAAAATAAGAGGGGAAAATGCATTGATATTTTTATTTTTTTACATTTACTCTTTAAGCAATGAAAAAAATTGCTCAGCCGGTCTAATTAAATTTAAAGATGAGAGGTTGCCTCCTCTGTTTTATATTTAATGTTATTCATTATCGACTTTCAGTTTTTTTTTTTAATTTCAAAAAAAAAAAAAAAAATTCTGAAGAAATCATTGAGAAACATGATGACAAATAATATTAAGATAGCTAAGAGATAAGAGAAAATTCTTATCACTGTAATTAAAACAGTGTATTTGTTTCTATAGTTGAAGATAATTTATTTATAAGGAAGCGTATTTCAGTGATCAGATATATCTAGTTTTACATAAACATTTAGTTTTAAAGAAAGGAAGTGAATTCGATGTTCTAAATATTTCATCAGTGTCTAATCTGTGACCTTTGGCAATACGTAGATTCGCATGGAATAATAGTAGACAATATTATCAATGAAATATTTTGAGTAACATGGTCTTACTCGCTTGTGAATCTTGGGCAAAGACATGAATGTCATGAGTGCTCAGATAATTATTTTCTGAGTTTCGCAAATGAAAGTCCTGTACTTAAGAGTATAAAAAAGAAAACCGGTACTTGTATAATAGTGGTGAACGATTGCTGTGAAATAGTGCAGTCATTAGTAAAAAAACGTACAGTCATTAGTGATTTTCTTTCCGATTAATCGCTTGGATGATGTCATTGAACAAGCATCAGAAAATCAAATATGTATTTTTGGCACCATTTTTCTACAGAAAAAAAATTAGAATTTAACATAGAACTGTAATTGTAGTCATAAGTTAAAATGCAAATTTCATTTCACCAAAATGCTATGTTTTTGAATTTATAGCCCTTACGTACACACAAAAGTACAGACTAACACACGGTCAACCCCTAGACGGATTTGGTTGCAATTTTGTTACAAATCTACAATTTAGATGCCAAAACTTGTACTGAATTTTATCCGTGTAACATTTTTGCTATGTTTTATCATATTAACTTATAATAGGACATCCAAGCAGAGGATTTCTGAAATAATTTTGCTCCGAATTTGTGAGAAATCTGGTAATATGCTGTTAAAGACCATATGCTAAATATAATTAGTTTTAGCTATCTTTTTGAGTTTTCGAACTCACAAACAAATAGACATAATTCTAAAAATATATTTCTTGAAAGTGGTGAAAATTGTAGAATTTAAACATTTGATGGCACTATATTTAAAATACTTATTTCACAAACTAGAAACTGTTAACGAAAAATTATTCATTTCGAATCTTTATTTAAGTATCACCCCTATTAAAGAATAAGACCCTTAAATTAAAAAAAAAGATACAATTTTTTAGAGACCACTACTACTGGTTTTATTAAGGAGAATAAGATTTAATACAACTTTTTTTGCATGCGATTTCAATAAAAATACAAGGAATTTCAAAATGTCTTCGAAATAAAATAATAAGTTTTGTGATAATATATTTCAATTTTTAAAAGAGAACAGCAGTTGCAATATTCTTATTTTTGATGTTATTTCATCGAGAAATGTTAATTACATACCCTATGATTGAATTAAAATTGAAACCATATTGCTTTATTTCATATTGAATTGATTTTCTTTTTACCGTATTATAATTCCTGAAATAGAATCAATCTTTGTTGCTTAAATTATATGATTCTCCGCAGATCCTTTCAATTGATCTCATGAAATCACTGATTTTCATACCTAATTGATATGTTTTTAGATTGTTTGACTGATATATAGTTTTAAAATTGTAAGAAGTTTCTTTGGAATGAGGTATTTTAATTCTGAATCATAGTAATATGATAAGGAATAACACACTTACACACATACACTGACGTGCGGGCGGGCGGGCGTGACCGTGGAACACATCACGACTGATATAAACAATTTTCATATATGAAACAAAATAAAACATTGTCTTCAGAAATAATTTGCATCATAGCCTAGAAATAATAATAGCGCATTATCAGTATGACTAATCTTGAAAAACAGTTTTCCGAAATCAAGCCGTTATTATCTAGCCAACTTAGATGTTTACCATACGCGTACTACTTATTAATCAATCCATCGGCTTTCAAAGAAAATATTTTATAAATTAAAAATGTGTTTATTCTGGGATAAATATTCAAACGTATTTCAAACATTTTTCGGCGAATCTATCTTTTAACAGCAATGACATAAAGTAACCAATAAAATCGGATCACAGGGATTTTATACGTTAAGATTTAATATGAATAATTAAAAATTGTTTAATGCATTTCAAAATGAGATTTAATATTTGTATTTACCGAAAATAAATCTTTTCATTTTATTCCAATGCTAAAATCATTTGAAAGCTTAGAGGTTTGTTCATGAGTTTGTGTTTCCCCCTCTAGGTAATTATACATGCTCCTACGAAATCATTATCCGTATTTTCAAAATAAGTGAAATATTCTAAAATAAAATATGAAAAAAAAATATTTTTAAAAGAAACAACATTTAAAATTTTAAGCATCTTTTCCAATTAAAATAACAGGCGTGCAATATCTTTTATTGCAAATTTTCAATATCGAAGTTAATTTTAACAAATTATTTCAAGTCCATTCGTTTTGATGAAATGAAACATATATTCAACATAACAAGTAATCCTTAATTTTCGAAACACTCGACAAATTATTTCTATGACTTTTCCAAGGAAATATAGCCTTTGATGTATTTCATTAATAATATTTTTATTATCTTACTCTATTACGCACTTTCCTCGCTTATTTTCCTTTACATTTAAAGTAGACATTTGCTTTAAAACTACATTTGCGTTAGATATCCGCTGGATTTCCAAAAAAAATGAACATTTTATAGTTTGTTCATTAAAAACAGTAATTAATCTAGTGCATCTCTCAGAAATGTCATTAAATGTGAAAAATACTCTTTATTCAAGTTTTCAAGCATGTAGAAAAGTTTTATAAATTCATACTTTATACGATGGCAACTTTATAAATTCATTGAATTTGCGATACAGACTTTAAAATTTCCTTCTTAAGTATGTAGAAATGAAAGTGTTTACATGGTATTAAAATTTAAAATGCTTTTATCAAACAAGGCCTGACTTCAGTACAATAATTATAATTAATAAAATATTTAATTTATTTGTTTCTTCACTTCTTACTTTAAATCTTTGAAATTATGAATGAAAGTAAATTACATTCTAGGTTGATGTGTAGAATTTAGATTCATGCATACATAAAACTATGTTGTGTTCATGAAAGTATTGATATAAGTTAATTAAAAGATATTAAAATATACTTTTGATGTCAGTTTCCTACATTCATAAGAGAAATAATTAAATTTAATGTCTCAAGTGAAAATGTTAATGGATCTCCGAGATTCTGAATTTTTTCTTTTATTGCTGACTTCTGTCTGCCTAATAGTTGAGATAAAGTATTCATTAATTCAAAAGATTGTATAAATGCGTAGATTGTATAAATGTGTATTATTTTAATTACTACCCATTCATGAAAGAAAAATGTCGTTAGCAATTAAATATAAAATAATATAAATCATAAATAGTTTTTTTTTGTTTTTTTTTAAGTATTGTTCTACAAACATTTCACATTTCTTAAATATAATAACTCAAAACTCTTTAATTTCCATTGCAGAATCTGAATATCATTAGAGATACGATATAATATTACATTTTAAAAGAATTTTAGTTAGTAATAATTTGTTCAGTAGTTTCTTCAAACATTAGTCAAAAACTTACCAATCGGGAAAGAACCAAAAATCCTGCTTATTTAGTAATAAATTATCATCCTCGTACATCAAGTGGCACCCTGCAGCAGATTAATCTCACATCATTTTAGAAATGTGCATTGATGATTCATTTCCACAATAGTAAAGTTATACACCTGCACTACATTTCTTTTTGGGTGAGTCGTAGCTATATTTAAAAAAAAGAGTTAATTGAATTTTTAGCCTCTTGGCTGTGTTAGAATTTTTCATTATCTAAATGGATGGCGCCTTCTATTTTAGGAATGTGGTTTCTTATAGATTTTATTACTAATCCATAAATTACTTTGTAGATTATGTTTAAGCTGTATCGTGTTATATCGTTTCAAAATGATGTAATATCAGCTTAAAATTTACTGAGAAATGATGATTCGACGTCCTCATGGCATCCAGGTAAGACGATAAGCATTTCTGTGGAGAAATAAAAATTATAACAACATGTAATTCAAGAAGATTTAATATTCTATTATTCCGTTGCATTACATTCCTAATTTTAAGTGAGAATATTTAATGTTTGATACAAAAGTTTCTTAGAAATTGGAATAAAAATAAATTTAAGCAGGCTGTGGTATTTTTTCTGAAATTTGACATTGACATTATTAGTAAAAAAAAATCTTTTAGCCTGAAAAATTAAGCAATAAATAAATGGAGAAATTATAAAATAAAATAGAATAAACTAAACATTCTTTTTTTCCATATATGCTATATACAATTTTAGATCAAACATGAAAAAAATAGTGCATTTCATATAAAAATAAAAGATTACTCCAGATTATGCTATTTCTAGTGAAATAACAGATTTTTAAATCTTAAATGACTTTTAATACCTTGTAGTAAAATAAACCCTCTAACAAATCGAATTTTCAAGAAATACTAGAAACGAAATAAATAGGAATTAAAATATGCAATCCCAGACGAAAAATTCTAAAGACTTATTTTTAGAAAAAGGAGTCTATATAATCCCCTAATGAGCATACGTTTTAAACATCTAACACTGAATCGACTGTTGGATTTCTTCAATTCAATTTCTCCATCCTATTTTGTATTGAAGAAAGCAACAAGGAAAAGCATCAGTAACGATGTCTGCTCTGAGGCTAGTCCTCCCTTGTGTAATGCCGAAAATGGAATGTTCTTGGGAGATACATATTTTCTTTTATCAGAGTCATTCAGGGACCGGATCCTAGAGGGTGTTATGTCACTTTCACTTATTAGAACTTTATCTAAGAATACACAGGCGGCTGACTTTTCAAGAAAAAAATCAATTGAAATGTAATCTAATTTCTTCTAATATAAATACATATATAAATGAATGAAAAATAAAATAAGAACGCAACCAAAATATAAATATCTCTGACATCTCAGAGCTTTAATAATGTTATTTTTGAGAGGAGATATTTTTCTATTCATGAATATTGAATGGTAATACAGCTGGGATTAAACTGTAAGAAAAACTATTTTTCGAGGATACTGTTTTTGTAAAACTTTATTTAAAAAAATCTATGTGTTTTTTTTATAATAGCTATTACATTACATACAATTAGGTATACTATACAATATAGCATAATCAATTTTGGATTGAAGATTAATATCCGTAGGAATAAGAAAATCTAATGTTCTTGGAAAGGCAGTTCTCGATACTGCCCCTTTTTATGAATATAAAAAAATAAATGCATCATTTTCATTCCAGAGATTACCAGAAGTCTCATTATTAAGTAATTACAGCAATAACGTATAATGAATAACGAAATTTAATGTTTGATAAATGAAATCCTCTGAAAATTGAATTGCAATTACTTCGAATGTAAATTATATCAATATTTTTATAAACCCCGGCCCAATGTATCAAGCTAAACTTTTCCGTCGATAGTTATATTTTAAAATACTGCAAAGAATGAAAATTGGCGTAAACTAATGTATCTATGTAATTAATTTTTTTTTTAGAATTTTAGCACATTTGAGCAAATCTAATATGACCACTTCTTTATTACTATGTAGACTGAATCATAATATAGATTAAACTGATTCAATTTCATCACCTATCAGTTATTGAAATCAATACATCTTGGCTACTCATGAATTTTTGAGACACGGTTTCAAAAGAATTACTGCACACAGTAATTTGAAGCAGTGCATCTCCCAGAATGATGGGTATTATGAATCGCATATACTGATTCTGTTACCATTCTGAAATGTCTCATTATATAAAGTCCCAAAGAATACGCTCGTAATCATCGTATTAAATATTTTCGGAAGATAACGGGATCATTCTTATGCTCAAAATCAACACCCGTTTCATCAGAAGAATAGTAAATTTATTTACATATATGAAGATATTTCATTTGTATATGCGAATTAATTGCATGCAGAATTTTTGAATCATGTAACCATGTATAAGTCTTTTCCAGTAATAAAACATTTGTATTGAAGAGATTCAGGAAATCATATGGGAACAAAGGACCATTCAATATTTAGCCCTTTACAGCATTCATCCTTTTCGACATCTTCTAAAAGAGCATGCTCATTTCTCGGTAGTAGGACCTGTATGCAATTCACTCAAGTTTTAAACCGCAGAGGAACAACGATTGCTTATAAAGAAATTTTTAATTCTTGTATTCAAGAACGATGGGCGTTTCATAGAAAGTAAAACAAATTGCTAAAAGATAAGTACTCAACTAGTAATGGACAATTTTTCAATTTGTAGCATTTTTCACTTGCATTATTTCAATAGTCTTCTATTTCCGAAGGCATCAAAGTCTGAGTATAGTTGATACAGTTGTACACAGAAGATTGCTTATTAGTGGAATAGTAGAACGAGCTGACCCGCCTTTTTATCTTTTTTCTTCAATATAAGTGGTGGATCGGTGGTAAAAAACACAACGGAGGTGCTAATTGATTGATTACTTCCCACTTGAGTGCAAGCAGATGCAAGTGTATTTTAGGCAGTGAAAGAAGGAACATGGTGATAAGAAGTACGACAGAAGCATCCGTATGGATAATTATGTGCCTTGTTGAACGCGCCTTATAAAAGAAAATACATGACATGATTCTTTCAGCATATCCTTCCTTAAACCTTATTTTACGATTACTATTTCTATAACAAACAAGAAAAATTATTGATTACAAAAGCAACATCTTTTAAATCAATACCTGTTATTCGTGTGACACTTAGAAAATTAATTGATTATTTGTGATTATTTCAGTGTTTACAATTAAAAGGTTAAAAACAAATCATCTTTTATTTCTCTATAAAAATATTGTTTTCTAAAATAAATGAAAAAAGTTTCAAATGCCACTTCCAAGTGGCCACTGAATTACCCCTAAACATTAGTTTATAATATATAACATACATGCAGTATGATACAAATTATATACTGGTTTAATTTGTATCATAAATTTGAAGAAACAAGGCCGCTAAATATTTGACAACGCAAAAGTAAGAATTCATGCAATTCTTGCAATTTACTCGAAAGAAGTCTAATATTTTTCTTAGTTTTTTTAACCATTTGATTAACAAAAATTGATATTAAATTTTGTGTTTCAGAAGGTAATTTCAAAATGGAACATATCTTATTTTCAAAGAATCTTCTATGTGCAATCCAAAACCTCTTCTCCACAAGTTGCTGTATACTACGGTATATGAAATTTCAGCGAATTAAAAAAAAAAAAAAAAATCGGAAGTAACTGCAACATTTGAAAATTGAAAAATCGCCATTTTTCTTTATTTGAAATAACTTGTTTGTTAATAAGTAAATTTAAATGCGTTTGAATTTAGTTAATAGAATGCTTTAAAAAAAGTTAAACAATAACATATGCAGTTCTTTAGTATGATCTGATGAATATTTAATTTTAAATATAGTAACGATTTTAAAATCATCTCGTCTATATCACTAAGCCGAAAAATGCTGCATTATCATTATTAAAAAATATTTATTAATATAAATTTATTAAATTTTAAATAATTTCACATCATTAAAATATTAAAAAATGTACTTACTTTATCTGTATGAATGTGGGCGTGACACTTCATTTACATATTTAAGTTCCTTATAATCCTTCTAAAAATTGCCGAAACATATAATTTTTTATTTAGCTACATTTATCATCAAAAACTTGATATAAAAATAATATTTTTCATCCAAAACCTAACTTGAGAAACCCCTTTAAAATATTGATTATTATCGTTGAAACGCCGTTGATTAATTCGAAAAAAAGAATTCGTTCAAAATTACAAAAGGCAGTAACATTGTCAATGCTCATTTGAAATCTTCTGTTATGTGATTTGAAAATGTAATTTGAAATTTCTTCCAAAAACGAAAAGCATTGGTATTAGATCCATAAATTGTATCCATGTTTGTCATAAAACAAGAGGATTCCATGCTGCTTCTTTGAATTCTGGTAACCTCTACTTACAAAAAATGCATCAAGATATGACTTGATATTGCAATAATCACGAAGATTTAATCATCCTAATGCATTGTCCTATCATTATTTCCGAACACATAATGTAAATGGTAACATATATTCTTACTGTGGATGCAAAAAATTTATACTAGTAAATGATACTCCAAGGTAGGAAATGTATTCCCTAAATTGATATACTATCCAACAATCTGATATCTGGAAACTCCCCAAAAAATTCAGATTCTAATCGGATACTATCAAGTGAATGAAAGCAGCGATTATGAAATTTGGTTGATAAATTTCTATGATAAAATATCTCATTACCATAGAAAATTTTAATTATGAAAGTGAAAAACTATGGTATGAATTAATTAATTCATAATTTTTTCCAATTCTATTAGATTTTCTTCTTGTAAAATGTAGTTTTCATATATGTTATCAGCCATTATGAAAATATTTTTTTTAATTTGTCATAAACTTTCCAATGTCTGATATATTATACCATACCTAGACAAATCATTATATTCACGGTTTTATTCCAATATTAAAAATATTTTTAATAAATTTAAAAAAATTAGAAATATTATAATTTTTTTAACAATTAAAAATATTTTGATTTAAATGTTTCATCATTAAGGAAGAGCTTTATTAACAGACTAAAATATTTTGACAAATAACATTTCCGTTTATTTGTCAATTAATCTTTCTTTCAACTTTCGGTACTTTTTCAGAAAACTAATTATTAGAAATATTCCTCTTGCTTTAGGTTTTCAATTTTCCAAAGTTCCACTATGACTGCATACAAATATCTTAAGTCTATCTTTAAAAGTTCTTTCATTGGATAATATGAAATTGATGTGTCTGGGAGTCAAAATGCACTTCGACTGCAAAAACAACTTTAAGAGGAGACAACATGTTGATATCACATATTAATATGTCTGCATTTATATCGGGGAAAAATATTTCTCTAGTTCGCTTAAAATCAATAAATCAAGTATCTGCAACTATTATAGATACATATATTAATATAAGAAATTTCATCTCCTTTTACAGTCTACAGTATTATAAAAATTTTCTTTCTTTGATAGTATGTAAAATATCGATTTTACATAAAGTAAATACATACGCATAAAATACCAATTTTTTTAAAAATTCGTTGTTTTATTTCTTATAATTATTGACAGAGAGATATAAAATTAGTAATCCATAAGTCTGACAACAGTTACTACTTTTTTGTAAATAATATTTTTAATTATAAAAGCGTTTTTTCATAATAAAATTAAACAATAATCTGGTATTAAATTGCCATAATTTCGAATTCGGTCCCATAAAAATCTTTATTCATCCATTGCAATCAAATTCCTTGGAGCTTGTAATCATTTATTCAAGAATATCAAATGAATGAAATGAATTTAGTTGCTTCGCCATATTAATTTTTTTATACGATGGAGTTCATATCAATTGTATTTAAGAAACAAGAACTGGTACGAAGGAAATATAATTAATTTTCCGTTTCAGCAATTTGCTTTATTTTTATCCAATATTTAAATGAGATACATTTGGAAAATGAGATACATTTGGCGTTTTACATAATAATTTTAGCATTCTATAAGCAAGTGTTTGCCAAGGGACAGAAAAGGAAATATTTTCATCTAAACCGCAAGTTTCATATATATATATATATATATATATATATATATATATATATATATAATATAAAGTTTAATTTAATTATTACAATATCATAGAATTTTTCTATGATATACTAATTTTCTTTGTATATTTATAGAATATGATATTATTTTTCTTACTGCAAATCTATAAAAATAAGGTGCTCTGTCTTAAGATACGATTACCCATTAATGAAAAAGAGAGATAATGCACATTTTACTGTTTCTTTCTGGAATAATCCATTTGTTTCAAAATGAAACCTATTACTATTAAAAAGACTTTGATATGTTTTTCTCAAATCACATTGGAAGAAATCTACTTCTATTTATTCTAATAAATCTATTGAATAAATTCTTTATAGGCATGGTATACTTATTCCATGTTTTTATGACAAGACTTCAGAAAAATGTTTCTTCAAAATTTCCTTTATCGTTTTTCTACAACATAACATCCCTCATCCAATCCCTCATCCAAGTATATTTGATAAATGTTGAAACTATGATAGATATAATCCAGCTAGAAAGAATAATAAATAAGTTGTTAAATGTGTAAATTTCTAGACCAATTCGTAAATGATCCAGCGAGCTCATTGGGCATAGAAATGATTTATGTTAAAAATATTAGCTTCTGCAACTTCCTTATGATCGAAAGTATAAAGTTAATACACATCAGATAAATAATCACCTTACTATATGTAAGGAGTTTTGTGTTAATATTTTTTCGAATCTCTGCCACGAATAAATTAAGAACATATTGCTGGACTTTCCTTACTTTAACGGTTTTTTAATTTGAAATTTAGATGCATTTTTGGAAGAATCGCCATCACTTTCATCTTCACAGTTTCAATGCATTTGAATTTAAGGGAGAAAATGAAGAGTTTCTTTGTATTTCAGTATTAACGAAAAGCATGTAAGTATTTCTTTGTAATAAACTTGTTCAATAAAGAATGCATTTTTTTTATTAATAATAAGTCAATCCTTGTGCACCACAAAGTACAGTACAAGGCTTACAGAAGTAAGTAGAAACAACTACATACATAGATAAAAATATATACATATAAAAATAAGGATAAAAACAACAGGACAAAATAAACAACAAAACTAATTAAAATTGAAGCAGCAAAGGCAATAAATTTACAGAATGAGAAAAAAGCCATTTTGTGGTCGACCAAAACATGAAGCGGAGGTGGAAACTTAATATTACAGGCATCTAGATCCACAATAAAATCTCTTCTCTCTTCAGTAAGTTTGGAGCAATCAAAAAGCAAGTGTTCGACATTTTGTACTCCACCTACGCTGCAAGAGCACATATCAGTTTCAGTGTTCGATAATCCAAATTTTTTGAGATAGTAATTGAAATTACCGTGTCCAGTAAGAAATTTTGTTAAGTGAAAATCACTAAAAAAATGCTTGTTATTCAACCTTTGAAAGATTGTGGGGAAAAATAATTTGGTTAAAGAGGCATTTGACGAATTTTGGTAGAGCTCGTTCCAAAAGAGAATGGTTTTTTTGTGATTCTCATTACGAATGTGAGATTTGGGAATGCTCATAGGATCAATGATGTTTAGTTTTGTAGCTTACTTTGCAAGCCAATCGGCTCTTTCATTCCCTAAAATGCCAGAATGTCCTCGGACATGAGAAAAACATACGCTAATTACTCTCGCTTTAAGCTCGTAAAGAGTGATGTGAAAATTCACTACAATTTTGTTTCAGGAAGAAACATTACTAAGCAAAAATAAGGATGAGAGAGAATCAGTACAAATAAGGAACCTGGGTGACAGAATACAGTGGTTTACGATCCATTTGAGCGAGTTACTGAGGCACAGCAATTCTGCTTGGAACACACTACACTCATCAGGAATTCTAAACATAAAGTGTTCCATTTCAATTGCGTCTTGAAACACAACAAAAGCAAGTCCAACACGGTGGTTGAGTTTACTGCCATCAGTAAAACACACTACAGGAAAATCGCCAAGAACATTGTCCTTATAATCGATAATTTCGATAGGAACACGTTCAGCAGGATGTGGAAGATTGGAAAAAGACACTTTGGAATCTTGGTAATTTTTATAACGTTATCTTTGAAATCTTTATTTTGCAGGACGAAAAGGTCAATTGGGGGAAACCCCGCAACGACAAAGCAGGCTTCGTAGCTTACAGTTCTGTAGCCACGTATAACTCTAAGTAAAATTCTTCTTTGAATTCTACGAAGATTTCGGAAGTTAATCTTTTTTTTTCAAAGCATCAACCCAAACGCTAGAGGCATATCAGACAAAAGGAATAATTCCCTGTTTGTAGATCATGCCAATAACGTTGGATTTCAATCCAAAGGTGTTGCAAGAGACACGATTAAGTCCGTTAAGAATGTCTTCACATTTTTGGAAAGATATAAAATATGATTTGAATGCATTTACATGATACGAAATACGATATGATACGATAGGATTTACGAGTGACATTATTTTAAAAATGCGAGAAGTTTTGAAAAAGTATTTCAGGACACGTTACATGAAGAAACAATCTTAAGTAACACATATGAAGAAATTATTCGCATATTAAAATATTTTGTAGACGAAAATAGATTCAAATCTCTAGTTCTTGAGTTTTTGAGGACGATCGTAAAAAATAATTTCTTTGAGTAAGAGGTGTAGAAATTGGCTATAATACATCGAGGCATTTGTTAAAAATTTCACTATCGGTTTTTCAAAAACTGCGCTTTTTTTCAGGATTTGTGGATACTCTATATTTGATCCCAATTGATTTCAGCGATATACACTGACAGTGAAAGAACTTAAAACTCCCAAATCTTGGGAAGCAGCAAAAACAGTTTCTATATATTTCTTATTCTTGCATGTCACAGCATTTTTTCCCTTGTTTTTTCAGACTGATATTTTATTTACTATACAAATATATAATTTATAACATATTGCATGTACGTGATATACTTATAAATAATGTTTGGGGATAATTTAATGGCTACAGAGAAGTAGTATTTGAAGCGATTTTCCCTTGCTATAAGAAAAATTATTTCTTAGAAGAAATATCAAGAGAAAAAAAGATTAATTTAAATGAGAAATTACGACGAATCCAGAAAGTTTATGAAAAAAGGAAGACAATTTTATTTCTTCTAAACACGCACTGAATTTAGATAGTTTTACTCGTATTTATAAAAACAAAAAAAATCTTTGTTTGGGAAATAATAAAAATAAACTTGGTATTCAATAAAATAATTTTGAATTATTTATTAGTTGAAAATTGCTCTTATAATTATGGAATAAACATGTATTAATGTTTTAATAGGAAATTAGTTAGAACAAGGAATATATTTGAAATTAATTGATTTTTGAAAGTAGAAATACTTCAGCAATAAAAATGCCTGCTTATTTATGTTTATTATATTAAATGCAATATAAAATAATAAAATAAATCTTGCTAATTAATGAAATTAAGAAATTATAAGAAAATTACCTTAGTTTTACATCATATCTTTCATTTTTCTTTCAGCGAGAATCATTAATTTGGATACTATTTTTTCAAGTGTAGGTTATGTATCATCCTAATTCCATGAATTAAGAACTCTTGATAAAAAAATGGCTTTCATTTGTGGTCGTCAAACATATCTTCGTAACACAGAGCCTTAGACTGAAGAAAGGCATAGCTCCAAAATATGGCAATATATTGCTTTCCTGTATGACATTTCGGATTGGTTAGTTCACATTTGAGTTTCTATTAGCCCAAAAACACAAGCGTTTATTATGTGTGCTTTGGTACATGCCTCGTGCTGCTGATAATCTGATTTACTCAATTAATCATAAATGTTTTAAAGTGTACACACTGTGAAGTGGCTCATAAATTGTAAAAATAAACACATAACTTCCGATTAACAACACTATTTAATACCTGCAAAAGTATAAAAAATGATGTAAATTTACTTATATAAAGTTAATAAATCCTAGAAATTGTTAAAACGTATATCTCATTCGAGATCTTTAAACTTAACTTTAATTCTTACAGAATGAACACAGGGATACCTAATTTCCTTGAAAACAAAAAGACTCATAAAATTATCAAAAAACAGTGTAGGAAAAAAAAATCATTTGACTTATTATTTGAACTAGGATACGATGATAATAAAAATATCACAAAACTCTATTCAGAAGCATAATAACTCCTTGCTTCTATAATCTTTATTGACTCTGATTTTTTCAATATATAGCATTTTCATTACTATCATTTCCTTAATAAACCAGTATACAAAAAAGTGCAAAATTGCAGGCTTACATATTGACCACTTTTTTTTCTTGAGTAGTTAGTGTGTCTTGTATTATTCTGCCAAGAAGATTGGCAACGCTTTCATTTCTTTGGGATAAGAGACATCACAACTTTTTTACAATGAAATAAACAATTTAAAATAAGATTTAAAAAATTAAGAATTTATATGCACCGTATCTATGAGATAAAAGGTTTTATAACTGATTTCAAAATAATCTTGGCGAAGGCATTGCTCAACTGAACCATAAAACAACTTGAGTTAGAGGAATAAGAAAGAATGGGATGAAATCTACCAGTCGTTGGTTATCTCGACATAAAACACTCAAACTTTTTATCTGTCAGTTATGAGACATGCACTTGAGTGCTTAAGTGAAGACTCTAAAATCCACTCTGCCCTCAGCGAGAAATTTGTTTCCAAAACACACATTGATATATCATGTTTTGAAACACATCCAGAGGACAAATACATGACTCGGAGCTTAGTTTCTCAGCCGTGAATGCAGTCATCCATTTATCATTTGTGGGAAGATTCGTGAGTAGAGTAGCTTATATTAATATTCAAACTATACATGGATACAACCTGACTATAAAAAAATTCCTCAAAAATGCACAATTAAGTCATTCTGCAATTCATTGGTTAGAAAAATCAGCAGTTATTATCAATCTCTTTTAATAAAAAGTGTTTTCCTTTTTTTACTTTATAAAAGTGCCGGCGTCCTGGCATAGGGGTAGCGCGTCTTCCCCGTGATCTGGGCGTCCCGGGTTCGAGTCCCGGTTTGGGCATGGCTGTTCTTCTGTTGTTCTATCTGTGAGATGTGTGAATGTGCCCTCCTGTAAAAAGGGGTTGTGCAAGCAAATGAATGATGCGTGAGTGGCAAAGTCATACTCTTGGCCCTAGTTGGCGCTGCTATAAAAAATGAGAGACGTCCCCCTCAGGCTGAAATCGCTGTCTTCGTAACAGCGGGCTTGTCAGTGGCAAGTGCCATAAGAAACAAACAAACTTTATAAAAGTTTTTTTCATAAACATGTCTATTATTTTTGGATAAATAATTATGATTTAGATAACTAATAGATAACAGCAGAAAGGATTCAATGCAATATAACAAAATATTATTATTTTTGTTTTGTTTTGTTTTTGAAGTATACAAAAAAAAAAGCAAAAAAGAACGCATTGTTATCACCAAAAAAAATTCGGCATACAAACTTTGGCAAATATTCAAGCTTGAAACCTCTCAAAAACCATGTTTCTGAAATTTTATCTGTTTGTGAAATGCCAAAACATTTTTAACAGCTGAAATTTAAATGTAGTCCTTTCGTCAAACTTATAGGGTTGTACCGAATTTCGAACGATATCTCCATACATCTGGACATTTTCGGTTTGGCTCTCTGTGGCTACGAAAGAGACACGGAGGTGGTAGACATGACTGCCAGCATATTGTCTGAGCTATTCGTGCGAGATTCCGAAAGGACAAAACGCAAAGATCTAATTGGATAAAATTTGGCACATAGATTTTCATCTAAAATGCAGATCCATATTAAATTGTGGACAACTCTACCCGTTAAGCATTTAATTATCGCATTTCCGAGCTATCGTGTATACGCAAACATGATAACTCCCAAACGCAAATTTCATCAATATACTCCAAGAAGTTTTTCTTTTACTGTCCTTCAAACACTTGCATTTTAATTATAACCACCATGCACTTAAGTCTGAATGCTTTTTTTTTTAATATTTCGATCTAAAACCTTTTTAAGCTGAAAGTTTAAACATATTCTCTTCCTTTATTCTACACTTACTAATTCAACGACATTTAAGAAAGCATTGCTTACATCTATGTACAGAAAAGTGATCATAGTTCAGCTAGAATCATTGTTAAATTTTGTTAAGCAGGTAGATGAATCAAGACTGCAATTCATTGAAAAAGATAAAATGATTTTCTAAAAAACAGTTAGGATTTCCTTTTGTTAAGTAAACTATTTAAAGTTTTATTATGTTTCACATTCAACAAAGCATTAAGAATGAATGTAAATAAAAGGAAAATATGCTGATTTTATTTTCATTTTCTAAAGTTTACTCTCTATGCAAAGAAACAAAATGCTCAGACAGTCTAATTAAATTTAAAGCTGAGAAGTTGCCTCCACTACTTTATATTTAATGTTATTCAGTAACAACTTTCAGTTTTTCTTTAAAATTTCAAAAAAAAAAAAAAAAATCAGAGAAAATTCCTGGGAAATAGAATGACTAAGAACATTAAGATAGCTAAGAGATAAGAGAAAGTTCTTATCATTGTAATTAAAACAATATATTTGTTTCTACACTTAAAAATAATTTAATTATAAGGAAGCGTATTTCAGTGCTCAGTTATCTCTAATTTTACATAAAGATTTAGTTCCAAAGAAATGAAGCGAATTTGATTCCTTATATTTTTCATCAGTGATTAATTAGTGACCTATGGCGACATATAGGTTAGCCTGAAATGATGTTAGGAAAAAATTATAATTATATATTCTGATTTCTTTTTCTTAATGGTTTGTTGATCCTAGGTAAGGTCGCCAACGCCATAACTGTTTAGAAAATTATTATCATAGTTCCACACATGAGAATCTTGTATTTCAGAATGCAATGAAGAAAACCGGTATTTGTATAATACTGTTGAACGACTGATATGAAATAACTTAAGAGCGTGCATTGATTGGTGTTTTCTTTGGCGATTAATCGCTTGGATGCTGTTATTGTTCAGAAAAGTATCAGAAGATCGAATATATATTTTGAGCATCTTTTTTGAGCAGATAGAGATTAAAATTTAACATAGAATTGCAATTGTAGAAATAAGTTAAAATAAAAATTTTATTTCACCAGGTTGTTATGTTTTCGAATTTATCGCACTTACAAACAAACAAGGGTGCAGAGTAACACATGGTCAACCCCTACATTTGGTTGCAGTTTTGTTAAAAATCTACAATTTAGATGCCAAATTTTGTACCAAATTTTATCCGTATAGCATTTTTGTTATGTATTATGGTATTAATTTATAATAGTAGAGCCAAGCAGATGACTTCTGAAATAATTTCGCTCAAAATTTGATAGAAATCAGCAAATTTGCTGTTAAAAACCATAAGCTAAATATAGTCCAACTTTCCTTAGGTATCTTTCAAAATTTTCACATTCACAAACAAATAGTCATAATTCTAAAAATATATTTCTTAAACGTGGAGAAAAGTGAAGAATTATAGAAATCTGTAATTGAAATATTTCCAGATTTAAATCTAATTTTTCTCTGTATATTATATCATAAACGAGAAGTTGTTAACGAAAAAATAACTAATTTCTAAACTTCATTTTATTAGAGAATAGACCGTTAGAGAATACTTAATTAGAGAATAAGACCGTTAAAAAACGTTATTAAAAAATAACGGTGTTTAGAGAGAAAATTTTTCATAGACCACTCTCAATAGATTTATTAAGAAGTATGAGATTTAATTCCACTTCTTTGCATACGTTTTCAATAAAAATACAAGCAGCTTCAAAATGCCTTCTCAATAAAATAATTAATAAGTACTGTTACAATATATTTCAATTTTTAAAAGAGAACAAAAGTTGCAATGTTCTTATTTTTGATTTGTTATTAACAATTATTTTATCAATAATTGTTAACTGAATACCCTATAATTAAAATAAAATTGAAACCATGTTATTTTACTTTACATTGAAATGATATTTTTTAACTTAATATGAATCCTGAAACAGAATCAATGCAAAACTATTCAACGTAGGGCTTTGACCTGAAATATATTTTGAAATGTATCACAAACTTCAAACATTATATATATATATATATATATATATATATTATGAAATAACATATTATTAAAATGTCACTGTAATAAAAATGTTTCTTTATTTTATTTCATTCACTTCATTTACTTTCAATTTCGCATTTTTTTTTTTTTTTTTTTTTTTTTTTATATCGCGACAATTTTATTACAGTATATTCAGATACTATAAATCATAATAAGGTATAAATTTCGGCGTATTTAAGTATGATATTATATAAATTTTTAATTAAAAGTAGGCTTAGCGGGAAAAATCGTCCGGGCCTATGGGTGCGTACACTCTCGGAGCGTGCTGGCCTGGGGGAATGCTTTTTTCTCCTTTCACCGGTCCTGAAGGGGTTAATTTTAAAATGTATTTCAAAAATTTATTTTCGAATCTGTCTTTTAACTGAAATGCCATAAAGTAACCTATAAAGTCAGATCACATGGATTTGATATGTTTAGATTCAGTATGATTAACTAAAAATTCTTTACAGTATTCCAAAATGAGATTTAATATTTGTATTTACTGAAAATAAATCATTTCTTTTGATTACAATTCTTGAATCATTAGAAATGATTGAAATATTTTTATGCTTTTGCCTTTCCCTTTCGAGGTTATTATCTACGCTCCTACGAAATCATTATCCTCATTTTCAGAATAAGTGACATATTTTAAAATAAAAGTATGAAAGGTTCAAGGTAACGTCACTTGAAATTTTACGTATCTAGTAAGATTATAAGCGTGGAATAGCTTTTATTTCAAATTTTAAAAATCGAAGGTAATTTTGACTCAAGTTAATTCGAATCACTTCGTTTTGATGAAATAAAATAACATAGAAAAAGTAATCCGTAATTTTCATAGAACTCGACTAATTATTTCTATGACTCTTTCAAGGAAATGCAGAGTTTGATACATTTAATTAATCAGAGTTTTTTTTATCTTACGCTATTACACATTTTTCTTCCTTATTTTCCCTCACATTTAAAATATTTCTGGCGTAAAATATCCACTGGATTTCCAGGTAAATGAAATTTTCATAATATGTTCATTAAAAAATTAATTAATCTAGTGAAACTTATGCATCTCTCAGAAATGTCAAGAAATGTGAAAAATACTCTTTATTCGAGTTTTCAAGCGTGTAGAAAAGTTTTCTTAATTCATACTTTATGCAATGTCAACTTTATAAATTCATTGAATTTGTGATACTGACTTTAAAATTTAATTCTTAGGTTTGTATAAATGAAAGCTTTTTGAATTAAAGGTTATAAAATCCAAAATGTTTTCGCCAGGCAAAACTAGACTTCTTTTGAATAATTAGAATTAAAAATAAATATTTTATTTATTTATTTCATAACTTCTAACTTTAAACTTTTGAAATTATAAATTATAGTAAATTTCTTTCTATGTTGAAGTTCAGAATTTCGATTCCTGCACGCATAGAAATATGTTGCATTCATGAAAGCATTGACAAAATTAAATTAGAAGATATTAAGACACTCTTTTGATGACTTTGTCTAGATTTGTGAGAGAAATGTTTAAATTTAATATCTCAAGTGAAAATTTTAATAGATCGTCTACATTCTGATTTTTTTTCTTCATTACTGACTTCTATCTGATGAATAGTAGAGGTTAAGTATTCATTAATAGAAACATTTTGCAAATTGAATAAATGCGTATTATTTTAGTTATTTCCATTCATAAAAGAAAAATATCAAAAGCGTTTAAACATATAATTAAATTAAGAAAAAACAGGTATTTTTTAAATATAATTCTAGAAACATTTCCTTTTTTTAAAATCCATTAATATGATAACTCAAAGCTCTCAATATCCATTGGAAAAACGGTTTACGTTTAAAAATATAATTTAATCATTAATTTTAGACGAATTTTATTTAATAACTATCTGTTTAATAATTTCTTCGAATATTTGTCAAAAACCAAATGAGGATGAATATGATTTTTATTTTTTTATCGTAAAAAATCTAAAGGCGCCTAAATTTGCCAAAGTAAAAAAAAACAAAACAAAACAGTTAATAATAAAAAATTATTTACTTTTCTTGTAATGCAGGAATAAAAATATTTTACTAATAAATAAGTGTGATCTCAGTTGAAATTATACCATAATAAACCGATTTTTTGAAATTGTAATATTTCTGTAAAATATTACTAGGAAATCAGATTATATAGATGTCTGGGTTATTTTATTCCATCTAAATTAGTTATTCAAAAATTTTATATTAATGTATTCTTTCTGAAAATTTATTTTCATTTAATGCTTATTAGCATCCATGTTTTTCATAATAAATTATGAATCATCACACAATACGAAATAATACTAACTTTAAATATATAATTTTTTACATATTATTTGCATATAATTCGATGCCAAAATAACATCTTTATTCTATAAATATTATCAACTACATATGGTCTAAAAATCTACCAAGATTCATGAAATCTAGCAGACTATCAATTACCCAATTAGAAGAAAATTACAGATTTTGTCACTGGAATACATACACTCTAGCTTGTGAGGATGAGGATTCAAAACAACAGTGCTCTCATGATTATGATATATTCCATGATAATATCAGTTTTTTTATGGAAATTGATCAGCATGTTAAAAGCCATAAATGACATAGAAATGAAACACGTATGATAAAGTTGTTGCGGGAATACATAATGCAATTAGTGAAGATTCTCTGCAAACTGCAAAAAAGTTTATCCACAATTTGGATGTTCCAGAAATCTTTGTCTTCATGCATTTATGTTCTGTTTTGCGGATGTCTTCTTATCGATTCCAGCGATCCACTAGGGAATATCTCAGAAATGAGGAGGTGAAGCGTCCTGCGTAATTGCTGTTCTCGTCGCCCTGGTGGGTACAAAGATATTGTAGAATTGGCAATATTTCTGTAACCCCCAAGGTACATATATATTGCAATTAGTATGGAGATGGCAATATTTCTTTCCATATACTTCTGATGATGGTAAGTTCCACCTACAAAAAAGGTCTTCCCTTGGATAGGGTGTCCTTAGGTCTCAAATATATTTCCCGCCTGAGCTGTCGTGGTGTTCCTATCATTTAATTTATCCGAATGCTTATAGTTAGGTGGAGTAACTGTTTTATAATTATCGACTCCAGAACGCCCAAAATATAGAAGAGCAATAGCAAGTCGACTTCGTGAAATTTTTCTTTATTAGATAAGATGAAGATAACAGCTGCCACGTCGAATATTATAAATGGACAAGGAGTATTTCCTTTTAACAGGAACCAATCTTCATTCATTGGGATGACGAAAGTTCTCAAGATGTTGCATGAACGAACAAGATTGAAGTTCAATTATTGCGTGCTAAAACATTAATCAGCTACATTCGGATTCAGTCTGTACTTCTTCATAGAGGCCACTTCCACAAGCCTGAAAACAAGCGCTATGTATACAACAATACTGTAGAATTACGTCAATTAAATGTAGAATTACACAACAATGTGCCGTTCATGACATTTTGTAATATAATGTAAAATAGTATTTATATGGATGTAAATTATAAAGGGAATGCTTGAAAAAGTAGCAGCCTTAAAAAATTCAATCTTTCGATAGCAAATTCACTTATATAAATGCTGTTCTATTTGATTCATCCACACGTTGCCACATATGTTCGACAAGTTTCCTCCTTGTGCCCATTCTGCTGGTTTTATAACTCTCTGCTACAGGTATCGGATGCGCAAAAAGACGTTATATTATGTTTCGATTAGTACTACAACAGAACTTGGTGATAATATTCACCCTTAACTTTGCAGTCTTATAGCCACTGCGATCTTACGAACTCACTTTGAATAATTTTTGATTCTGGAGCTATCTAAATTTAGAATGTACATATCAAATCCAAGAGATTTATCAGAAGAATACCATTAAACATAAAGTTATAAAATTCGTTTTGCATTACTACATTCGTGATTGTTGAGGTTAATCTCCCTTACGCAATGCGTTATCTTCGGCGCATGGTAGCATTGGAAACTTGTAACTACAATAAAAGCCCCACCCCATGTCTTCTCTTGTATTGTCATTAGTCCCTTAAAATGTTCTCCTCAAATACTCATGGCTCCAATTTTCTTCGCACGTGTTTAGTTACAAAACTCTCAATAATTTCAGAAGGAAAAAGAGCTGATAGTTATCATTCTTAAATTTCGAAATTTTCTCACTCTAACAGAGACTCTATGTACAGTTACAGTCACCGTCTCTAGTTTTTTATCATCACAATCTTTATTCAATGCCGTCATATAAAAATAACTGAAATTTTCTTTGAATTGGTTCCACAAGTTCTTTGCTAGAATTTCATACACCGGGAAAAAATTTTCATGAAGCTCACCCCCCCCCCTCACTCCGTATTTTCTAGATCTGTCTGAAATATTATATGGTTTATAAAAATGAGAAATAGTAAGAGGCCTCATAAATGCCCTATTTCATTAAAAATATCTCAAGAATTAAATTCTTTAAACATTTATTCAATTACATTGTTGGAAACCCACTATTGCAAGGCACATAATTTTATTCTTGCGGTTTAATATAATTGTAGTAATTACTTTTAATAAAGCATTTGTTTTATAATTATTTCATAGACATTATCTAAATATTATTATTATTATTGTTGTATTCCGTAAAGCTTTTAAAATTTTTCATATAATATTTTTTTGGTCTTTTTTTCAATATCAATTAAGCATATTTTAAGAAAAAATTCTTTTACACAAATTTTAGAATATATAACTATGTTTTTTTCTAAAATATTTAACTATTCATTAGTAAGTAAGAAGTGGAAATACCCATACTATTTTTTTATAAAATAACAATATAAAAAAAAGGAAAATTTTTTCTCATTTACTTTTAACAACGGAACATACAGATGTACATTTTTTTTTTATTTTGTCGTTTTTTTACATACTTTTATACAGAGTTGCAGTTTATTTTAACTTCAACACCCTAAATTTCATATATTTAACTTCCATTAGTTTTTGAAACAAGATGTTCCCAAAATTATAGATTAATTTCGAAATTTATTGTAGCTTTTGTAAGGTTTGACTCAAATTTTGCCTGAAATACAATTACGTTTAATCACGTAAACTATGGAGGAAACTAATTAGGTCCATCTGTTTGCATTTTAAAGTTAACATGTTCCATCACTTGGATGTTAGAGACATTTTCACTGATCAGACTACTTCAGATAATGTTATAAAACACATGAACTATTTACACTAAACCATATTACATGTGTTTTAAATATTGAAAATTCATAAGATAATCATTTCTGTTCGTGAAAGAAACGTTAACCGTTTTAACCGAAATTACTATACGATAACAGATATCGGAAACCATACTATTATCTTTATCCTTCTTATCCTTGTACTCCAAGTGACAACCTTTAGCAGATTAATCCCACATAATTTTAGAAATGTGTATTGATGATTCATTTTCTCAATAGTAAAATTATAAACATACATTACAACTTGTTTTGCTAAGTCGTAGCTAAATTAAATAAGGTTTATTGAGTTAAAATATTTTTTTAAACACTCAACTGTTTTAGAGATTATTATTATCTAAATTGAAGACACCTTCCGTTTCAGGAAGGTGGTTTCTTATAGATTCAATTAGAAATCTATATACCACTTGGTGTTGGTAAATTATGTGTAAATTGTGTATTGTTACACCGTCTGAGAATGATTTAATATCAGCTTAAAATTTCCTGAGAAGCGATGATTCACTGCTAGAAGGGCATATGGGTAAAAAATAAATAATTCTTTGGAGAACCAAAATTATGACAACATATCATTTAAAAAGATTTAATATGCTATAATTCCGTTTCATTACATCCATAGTTTTATGTACGACCATTTAATGATTGATACAAACGTTCCTTAGAAATCGGGATAAAAATAAATTACAGCAAGCATTCGTAGTTTTCACTAGAAATTGATATTACCATTATAAGTGAAAAAAAATTCTTATAGCAAGAAAAATTTAATGATAAACAAACGGAGAAATTTGAAAATAAAATAAAATAAACTAAGCATTCTTTTTCCATGCATGTTATATAAAATCTTAGATCCCAAACTAAACCTTGAAAAAAAATTGTGCATTTCATATAAATATGAAAGATTACTACAGATTATATCATTTACAGTGAAAGAAATTGTAAAATATTAAATGAATTTTAATTCCTCCTAGTAAAACAAAACCTTTAATAAATCGAAAGTGTTTTCAAGAAATACTAGAAGTGAAACACAATGGAATTAAAATATGCAACACCAGACGAAAAATTCTAAAGACTTATTTTTAGAAGTTGGATTCTATACAATCCGCTAATGAGCATAAGTTTTAAGCATCTAACGCTGAATCGACTGTTGGATTTCTTCAATTCAATTTCTCCATCCCATTTTGTATTGAAGAAAGCAACAAGGAAAAGCATCAGTAACGATGTCTGCTTTGAGGCTAGTCCTCCCTTGTGTAATGCCGAAAATGGAATGTTCTTGGGAGAGACATATTTTCTTTTATCAGAGTCCTTCAGGGACCGGATTCTCGAGGGTATTATGTCACTTTCGGTTATTAGAGTTTCATCTAAGAATACTCAGGCGGCTTGCTTTTGAAGAAAAATAATTTAAGTGAAATGTAATCTAGTTTCTTATAATATAAATAAATGAATGAAAAATAAAATAAAAATACCAAAATACAAATAGATCTGACATTTTAGAGTTTCAATAACTTTTTTTGAGAGGAGATATTTTTCTATTCATAAATATTGAATGGTAATACAACTGGGATTAAACTTCAAAACAAAATTTTTGCATGATACTGTTTTTGCAAAACATTGTAAATTAACCGAACGGAACGAATCTTTATAATAGCTTTATATTACATATAATTTGCTATACTATACATTACAGCGTAATAAGTTTTGGATTGCTGGCTAATGTATGTGTCAGTAAGAAAAATCCAATGTTATTGAAATGGCAATTCTCTTTTGTAACCCTTCTTATGAATATAAACAATTAAATGTATTATTTATTCTTTACAATGATTATCAAAAATAGCATTATTAGATAATTACAGAAGTAAAACTTACAAGGAATTCTTTTATTTGATAAATGAAATCTGAATTGTCTTATGCAAATTACATCAATATTTACATAAATTATTGCCCTAAGTATTCAAGATAACGTGCTTTGTCAATGGTTACATTTTGAGCTATTAAAAAATGCTTATTGAAGTAAACTAATGTTATTGGCTTTTTTAGCCTTTTAACTTGGTACAGAAATCTGACATAGTCATGTTTCTTTATAATTATCTTAATCGAATCATAATGTATTTTAAATTTATTCAGCTTCATAATCTATTAGTATTTGTATCAGTTCATCAGGGCAATTCATGCATTTTTGATACAAGGTTGCAATACATTAGATGCATCGCATATACTAATTATGTTACCTTTCTGAAGTGTCACATTATAGCTTATCCCAAACAGTAAGCCCATCTGTCATAATGTTAAGTATTTTCTGAAGATAGCGGGATCATTTATTTGCGCAAAATCAATATGTGTTTCTGCAGAAGAATAGCGAATTTCTTTACCTATATGAATTGATTTCGTTTATTGAGTCGAGTTAGTTGCTTGCAGAATTTTTCAATCATGCTACCATAAAGAGGTCCTTTCCATGTATGAAGAAATTCATTTAATGATATGGATGCAAAAGACCATTCAGTATTTATTCCATTTATAGCATTTTTTTTCGACCTCTTCCAAATATGTACGTAGATTTCTTGGTAGTAAAAACTCTATCCAATTCATACTAGTAGTATGGCAGCAGTGGAATTGATTACAGCTATTATAATTAACTGATTTGCTTGAAAAAACATTTCCCACTCTTGTATTGATGGAATTAATTAACAGAAACATGCCTCTTGCCTCTTGTTTCAAATTTAAACCTTTTTTTTTCAAGTTTTAATTTGCACCATTTTTTCAAAAGTTAGGTCAGGACTGGAGTCAAATATCTTAGTCTTTTAAAATTCTCTCATTATATAACTAGTAATATAACAGATTTATAACTAGTAATATAACAGATTTATGTGTATGGGAGTTAGGAATCCCTTCGATTGCAAAATTACATTTAAGTGACGACAACTTATTGATACCACATATTCATGTGTCCCCATTTTTATTTGGAAAAAATAGTCTTATTTCCCTATCTCTAGTTCACTTAAAATCTAGAAATCAAATATCTGCAAATACTGTAGTTATATTGATGTAAAAATTTAATCTCCTTTTATACTCTATAATGTCATATACAATCTTACTCTTTCATAATATGTAAAATATATATTTTACAAGAAGTAAACATATACACATAAAAATTAGTCCTTTTTCGATTTGTTGGAATTATTTCTTATAATTATTTAGATAGAGAAATAAAATTAGAAATTCCTAAATTTGAGAAATGGTAGCTAAATTTGTTTTTTCTGTAAATAATTTTTCTAATTGTAAACGAAATTTCCACAATGAAATCAAATAATAATCTTAAATCTCAATTATTTTGAATTCTGTCTCATTGAAATCTTTAATCATGCATTGCAATTCAATTCCTTGTAGCTTTTAATCATTTATTCAAGAATATAAAGAGAATGAAGTGAATTTAATTGTTTGGAGATATTAATGTTTTTAAGATAGAATTCATGTAAATTGTATTCAGAAATATGAATTGATACAACGAGAATATAATTAATTTTCCTTTTCTGTAATTTGTTTTATTTTTATCGTATGTTTAAATGAGCTGCATTTGAATAAAACTTTTTACACAATAACTTGATTTTTCTATCGATAAATGTTAGCCGAGGGACAGAAAAGGAAATATTTTAATCGAGGTCGTTAGTCAAACAGTCCCTATGTTTGAATTTATACTGTTAAAATATAAAGATAAATCAAATGACTTCAATATCATAGAATCAAGTCTAATTTTCTTAGTATATTTATAGAATATCTTATTACAAATCTGACTACAATTTATGTGAATAATGTCCTCTATCTTAAGAATCGAAGGGATTAAAATCCTAATGTACAATTTTATTGTTTCTGTTTGGAATAATTCATTTGTTTCAATATAACACATATTATTATTAGAAAGGTTTTGATATATTTTTTTTTATCAAATCACATCAAATGAAATCTTGTTCAATTTTTTCTAATATTGGGTAGATTTCTTATAGGCATATTATACGTATTCTAAATTCTCAGGACAAGACTTTAGAAAAATGTTTCTTTAAAATTTCTTTTATTTTAATTCTTTAATGCAGCATCCATCATTATAGAAGCAAATAACAATGACATAAACACTTTAAATTAAAGTGTTTATGTAATTGTACACAAAACGTGATTTCAAATATTACAGTGCAAGCATTGGAAATTTTCCTTTGACCGAACAAATAATTTTTATGCGAAAATTTCCTTTGGAAGAAAATATTTACTAAAGTATCTGAAACTTAAATTATCTTAAATTTAATGTTTTGTTTATCAAAGCAAGTAAAATTATTTGATGTTCAATGTAATTCATTTCTGTATTTGATATTGAACGCAATGTTTAGAATTATTTATTCATCAAATAATTCCAAATATCCACATATTTGTTTAAATCCACAGATTCATTTCACAAATATGCTTTGAAATTTGAATCAGAACAAATAATACTGGACTTGATTCAGTGATAAAAAAAGCAAAAATATAATTTTATTAAAAATATGAAACACAAATTTACATTGTGCAATTAACTTTAAGGAAATAAAAAAAATAATTTTAAAACAATGACAAACATTTCTAATGCAAGATTAATGAGTTCACATATTAAAATGATTTATTTTCAAATAACTATTCATGTATACTGTTAAGATGTTTTAAGATAATTTTATTTATAGATAAGTTAATATTATAAAAATATTTTAAATAAGATAATATTAATAAATAAGTCATTTTAATAATAGTGTATTCATAAATTAGTATAAATTATCAATTAAATTATTCAATGCATCCACAAGATTGCTTTAGTTAAAAATTTGAGTCAGAAGAAAATATACTGCTACGCTTGAATCAGTGTTTAAGTCTAGATATAACTGAAATAAAAACAGCATAAAAATAAAATAATACTGAAAAGCGAACTTGAATGTTTTAAAATTAAATTCAAAACAACGATAAAAATTTCTAATAATAGACATATCTATCTGTTCGAGTATTAAAATATTTTGTAGATGAAGAAAAATTCAAATCTCTAGTTTTTTATAAAGATCTTCAAAAATAATTTCTTCGAATAAGAACTGTTGAAATTATTTATAATCCACAGAAAAATTATTTATAATCCACAGAACTGAAGCATTTGTCAAAAATCTCACCATCGATTTTTCAAAGATTGTTTTTTCTAGGATTTGCGGATACTCTTATGTTTGATCCCAATGGATTTCAGCGATATACACTGACAGTGAAAGAACTTACACCTCCTGAATCTTGAGAAGCAGCAAAAACAATTTCTATATATTTCTTATTTTTACAATGTCAGCTCGTTTCTGTACTTGTTTCTTCAACTTTTCAGACTGATATTTTATTTATTATATAAGAATATAATTCATAACGTAGAACATGTACGTGGTATATTTACAAACTACTGTTTTGGGACAATTTAATGGCTAGAGGGAAGTAGTATTTGAAACGATTTGCCCTTACTACAGGCCAAATTATTTTTTAGAAGAAATATAAAGAGAAAAATGATGAATTTAGATGAGAAATTTCGACGAAGCCAGAAATTTTACGAAAAATGAAAGATAATTTTACTTCTTCTAAACACGCACTGAATTTAGATAGAATTTTACTAACTATATGAAATAAAAAAAAGTTTTTTATTAGAGGAATAAAAAAAAATAACTTGGAATTTAGGAAATTAGTCTTGCATTATTTATTACTCACAACTTACTTATAAATATGGAAAAATAATGTATTAATCCAAATATTTCAGCAATAAATATGTCTGCTTATTTATTTTTGTTATATTCAATACATTATAAAATAATAATAAAAAAAATTGCGAATCAATGGAATTTAATATAAGAAAATTACCTCAGTTTCATGCCATATCTTTCATTTTCCTTTGAGCAAACATCTTTATTTTGGATAATTTTAATTCAGATTTAGTTTATGTATTACTCTAATTCCCTGAATTAGGAACACTTGATAAAAGAAAAGTGTCAGTTCATTTTTAGTCAAACATATCCTCGTAACACAGAAACTTAGAACAGACGCATAACTCAAATATATGAGAATATATTGCTTCCCTGGATGACTTTTTGGGTTGGTTAGTCCATATTAGCATTTCTATTAACACAAATGCACGTTTATTGTGTGCACATTGGTACATGCCTAGAGCCTAAATGAATGTCTGTTTTATTGAATTAATCATAAATGATTGATAAGGTACACGCACACAGTATTGTGACACATAAATTGTGAAAATGTGCACATAGCGTCCGATTAAAAATACTACTTATCAATAAGCGCAAAAGTATAAAAAAAATGTGTATTTAGTAATATAATTTAATAAATCTTTGAAACTGTTGAAACGGTTTCTTAGAACTCTTGGAAATTAATTTTAGTTCTTCAGAATGAACTCAAGGGTACTCCATTTCCTTTAAAATAAACAAAACTAATAAAATTATAAAAAGAAGTGTAGAAAACTGAAAACATCATAGGATTTTTCATTTGAACTAGGATACGAACTTCGATAAAAAATCAGAGAAATATTCAGAGAAAAATTCAGTGAAATATATACGATAAAAATATCAGAGAAATATTCAGAGAAAAATTCAGCGAAATATATACGATAAAAATATCAGAGAAATATTCAGAGAAAAATTCAGCGAAATATATACGATAAAAATATCAGAGAAATATTCAGAGGAAAATTCAGCGAAATATATACGATAAAAATATCAGAGAAATATTCAGAGGAAAATTCAGTGAAATATATACGATAAAAATATCAGAGAAATATTCAGAGAAAAATTCAGCGAAATATATACGATAAAAATATCAGAGAAATATTCAAAGGAAAATTCAGCGAAATATATACGATAAAAATATCAGAGAAATATTCAGAGGAAAATTCAGTGAAATATATACGATAAAAATATCAGAGAAATATTCAGAGAAAAATTCAGTGAAATATATACAATAAAAATATCAGAGAAATATATACTCATAAATATAATATATCCTTATTTCAAGGATAGTTATCCTTATGAACTTCGGTTTTCTCCATTTCCAGCACTTTCATAACTATCATTTTCTTATTGAAGAAAAGCTCACAGTTGCAGGCATATAGGGTGACCGCTTTCTTTACCAGTCTATTTAGTGAGACTTATTATTTTTATCTCCCAACAAGGTTAGCAACGCTTTCATATGTTTGTGATTAGAAACATCATAACGTCTATAACAAAGAATTAAAGAAGTTAAATCAATATTCAAAAAATTAAGAATTTATATGCGCCACATCTATGAGATAAAAGGTACTATAAATAACTTCAAAATATTCTTGGCGAAGGCATTTCTCTACTGAACTATAAAGCAACTCGAGTTAGAGGAATGAGAAAGAAGAGGGTGAAATCTACCAGTAGTTGGTTATCTCGACATAAAACATTCAGACTTTTTATCTGTCAGTTATGAGACATGCACTTGAGTGTTTAAGTGAAGACTCTAGAATCCACTCCGACCTCAGCGAGAAATTTGTTTTCAAAACACACATTGATATACCATGTTTTGAAGCACATCCAGAGGATAAATTCATGACTCGGAGCTTAGTTTCTCATCCGTGCATGCATTTATTCATTTATCATTTGTGGGAAGAATTGTGAGTAGAATAGCTTATATTAACATTTAAACTATACATGGATATACTCTGACTATAAAAAAGGAATTTTTCGAAAATGCAAAATTAATTCAGTTTTCAAATTGGTTAGATAGATCAGCAGTTGTAGTCAATGTTTTTTAAAGGGTTTCTTTTTACTAAATAAAAGTTTTTTCTCATCAACATGGGTATCATTTTTTGTTAACCAATTTTTATTTTAATACTAATTTGATTACACTAACATTGATTTATTGCAATATGACAACATAGCTTATTTTTACCTTTTCTTTTAAGAAGTCATAGTGAATGCATATTACAGTGCATTCACCTTGTATTCTAAAAAAATGGGCATCGACATTTTGGCGAATTTCCGAGTTTCAGATCTCTCATAAAAGCATGTTTTTGGAATTGGTCTATGAGACACGGTAACTCAAACCCTCTTTGAGCTAAAAAGATGAAAAAAAATTGGTTTTCTATGGCTGAAGAAGCGATATGCACATCAAATGTGTTATACGCTGTTGGTCAGCACGACTACCAGCATATGGCCTGAGTTATTCGAGTGCAAGGGACTACGATAAGAACAAAATGTATAAAGTTAATTGGATAAAATGTACTATAGAGATTTTTCATCTTAAGTGTAGATTCATATCAAATATTGAATGAAATCTGTCACAATTTGATGGGATTTGACTGGAGTTAATTATCTTAAGTCAAATCTCATCAAATTCTGAGTAATTAACGATCTACAGATTTATTTTATGAACATCGCATACACGTATACGCGATTACTAGCAAACGCAATGAATTCGAGAAATGGAATTTGGTACATAGGGAAAGAATTTAAAGTTTATAGATAATTTTGATCCAAAGCTCACAAAGACATATAGAATAGATCTTTTTTTAACCTTTAACTGGGGAGGTGAAATTTTAGGACTTAACTGACAATATATTTTACAGATATTTTTCTTGACATATAGATATGTTTTAGAAATTTTTCAAAATATATTATCAATGAAAAAAGTAAATGTGTTGGAACCTGCATTTTCTTCTGAAATTACATGTTACAATAAATAATATTCTTGAAAAAGCCTATTATTTTTTACTTTTTAAATCATATTTATTTTTACAGTATATAAAGGTACATAGAAGACAATATAATGTAAAATTCAACAATTATATGAAAAATAAAAAAAAATGACAATGGGTGAAATTGGCCCTTTTTTATCTGCTTGTGTGACTTTCATAGAATGGTTTTCTAGGGCATTTTAAACATACAGATTAAGAACTAGTATAAAAATCAACCTATAAAGTCTGTATATATATATATATATATATATATATCTTGATATATTAATATATTTTATAAATTTTTCAAAATGCATTATCACTAGAAAAATTAATTATGTTTGAGCATACATATCAAAATCAGTTAAATGCGAACTTTCATCGATAATTTCTGTACAATTATCCTTATCACTTTATTCTTCATTTAAAAGTGTCTAGAGCACTGCTTCATAATAGGATCAGTAAACTGGATGATATGTCGGGGCCCAAATTTTAGCGCCATCTGCTAAGCCTTGTTTATCACTGGGACACTAACAGGGAGATGCGGTCTTAGAGACCTCTTTAAAAGAAATTATTATTAATTATTATTATTTAAAATTATTTTAAAAAGCATCTGCTGAAATCGGTTGAAAAAGTGCACGTGTATTCAAGGTCATAAAACAGAAAGCTGCAGGGTCAATCCATTCAATTGAACTAAAAATAAAATAGGGGTGATAGAAAATGCATCGCTAGCGGTCTCACAGACCGCACGTCCCCAGTTAAGGGATAATCTCAAATACGTAAAACGGGATAATTTAAAAAATCAATGACTTAAATAACTAAAATTTGATACATTACTTAATATGAGATCTTGCTAAAGTTGTAGAATATGGATAAAAAAAAGTAAAGTTTTACATATAAAATTGTAATTTTGCGGCAAATTTTGGTTTTTGAAGGAAACAAAATAGCATCCAAAACGCATATTCGTTTTCTTTACAATGCTATAACTACCACGCATAAACTTTGAATTAAAAATTCTAAACCTAACCCGTTGCATTTACCAGTTCCAGGTATTCAAGTGTATGCGGTGGATCTTTGGGAGATATTGTTATTACAGAGCATGTCAGAATGTTTCGGGGAAATAACTCTCCCTGGTGTTTAATAGTTTGTGGAAGTTTTATATCCATTCATCAAACATTAGTTTTCTACATTTTAGTTTAAAGAAAGTAATGCAACTTCGATTCATCTATTCTTCTTCTGTCTTTGAATATTTTTCTTAGTATTTAGATAAAATCAGTAATATTAAAAATTACAAATTTAGAGTGAATTGAAAAATCATCATTGTTTTTCTTATAAAGAAAATAAATAAATTAAGTCTTAATGCTTTATCAAACTTTTACTCTGAAATTCTACAAATATTCATTTTTTCCTTATTCTACACTTACTAATTCACTGACATTTACAAAAGCATTGCTTACATCTACTATAAAAGAAGTGATCACAGTTCAGTATGTATCATTGTTCAACTTTTCTTAATAGAAAGATATTTTAAGACTACAATTCAATGAAAAAGATAGAAAGATTTTCTGAATAACAGTTATGATTTGCTTTTATTAAGTACACTATTTAAAGTTTTATTATATATCATATTCAACAAAGCATTAAGTGAAAGGAAACGCGGAAAATAAAAAGGAAAAATACACTGATTTTTTTTTTCTTCTTTTGCTTACGTTTTTTTCTGTTTCTTACTCTTTAAGCAAAGAAAAAAAAAAGATGCTCAGACAGTCTAATTCTAATTAATCACTTAACTGTTTCATTTTCTTTACTTTCTAATAAAATGACACTTTTTAATTTGGGAATATTTTCTTATTTTGATTGAAATAGAAATCCATTGAATACTTGACTTATCTACGTATTAGAAGTAATTTTAATATTGAATTATAATCATTATGAATGATTCATTTTTTGTTTACAAATATCAAACTTCGATAAATCGATGCACGTATGGCACTCGGGTAAAGCAGTTAAGCGGTTAAATTTAAAACTGAGAAGGAACCTCCACTGTTTTATATTTAATGTTTTTCAGTAACGACTTTCAGTTTTTCTTTAAAATCTCAAAAAAAAATCATTCAAGGGAACACCCTGTGAAACATAATGACAAAGAACATTAAGACAGCTAAGTGATAAGACATAACTATTATCACTGTAATTGAAACTGTGAATTTGTTTCTATACTGAAAGATAATTTATTTATAAAGGAGCTTATTTCAGTACTCAGATATCTCTAGCTTTACATAAAGATATAGTTTCAAAGAAATGAAGCGAATTCGATGGTCCACATATTTTATCAGTGACAAATTAGTTACCGATGGCAACATGTGGGTTCGCATGCATTAATGGTGGACAAAAGTTTCAATTAAATATTTTGTTTATCTTGATCTTAATGGCTTGTGGATCTTGCGTACGGCAATAACAGCACGAGTGCTTATATATTTATTTTCAGAGTTCCACATACGAGAGTCCTGTACTTCAGAACATAATAAAGGAACCTGGTATTTATATAATATTATTGAAAGATTGGTACGAAATATTTAAAAAGCGTGCATTTATTGGTGATTATGTTTTGTCATTACTTGCTTGGATGCTGTTATTGTACAGGTATCAGAAAATCGAATATATATTTTGAGCACTTGTTTTTAAAGATAAAAATTGAAATTTAACATAGAACTACAAATTTAGTCATAAGTTAAAATACAAATTTTATTTCTACATGTTGTTATGTTTGCGAATTCATCGCGCTTACATACAAGGTGATGAAATTAAAACAACTCTACTCTGAGCTCTCTATACAGCGAACTACTCTGTGTAAAGACTCCAAAATTATTGAATATATTATTCAAGTCATGGGGAAACGGATTACGCGAAAACGAATAGTTCCAGAAATACCGATAGATGGCGCCTTACAACAAATTTATGCTGAAAGGACACAAATAATCACAAAAATACAATGATTTATGGAAATTTTCCATTTTAATTTATATTGGTGATATGAAAAAAGAGGATAAATAAGAAAAGAAACTGAAACTCATTGTAGTTACAATTTCTCTCTGTAAGCAAAATAAATTTGCATAAACCCTTGGTTCGGTATTGCTGTTCTAGGCATAAAAGAGATAAAGTTTAGAAAATGTCATTCTTATCAGCGACAGCTTCATGCATTGATTGTGAAGTTGCATTATAAAAACAAATGGAATGCTACAGCTGCACTTTGAGAGCTTTGTCGACTTGAGAATTTACATTAAAGGTAGAACTACATGTATTTACACTAAATGTATTTTGCTGTACCCCAAATGCAACAGCTCTAATGTCTTGATACAATTACTGTTATGCAAGATAGAGCGCCTTCACACATTTTACAGCAGTTTCTTCGATAACATTTTACTAATGATAGTCGTGCGTTTCCAGCAACCTAACCATTTCGTTCTACACATCTTAATCAATGTGAATTTTGGCTTTGAGGAAATTTAAAAAATCTTGTTTATCGATGAGGTCTAGTAACCTTTCTAGATTTGAATGACAATATCACTCTGCACTTGAGAAGCATCGCTATCGACCGAAAATGATCCACAGTTGAACAAGCTGTCCTCAGGATGCAGATTTCACATCTTGAAGAAGGGAACCATATGGAGCAGTTTATCTTGCACCAATAAGATCATTGTGATTGAATGTTTGATATACTCGAATAAAATACGTTACAAATGAATATTTGGATTCTTTTTAGCATATTTTTATCGGTGTTTCTGGAACTAATTTATTTCGCGTAATCTGTTTCTCCATGTCTTGAACAGCATATTCAACATTTTTGACAACTTTACATTCAGCAGTTGGCTGTACCGAAATCTCAGAGTAGGGGTGCTTTAATTTTGATCACCATGTGCATCAAAAATACAGAGAGGCACACATACACAACCCATTGACGGATTTAGTTACAAATTAGTTTCAAAACTACAATTTTGATGCCAAATTTTGTATTGAATTTTATCTGTATAGCATTTTTATTATATATTTTTCCTAGTTTTCTTATTTCTTATAAACTTGTAATGAGATAACTAGAAAAATGAATTCGTCTGAAGTTATTTACACTCATGTCCAAAATAAAGGTCACAAACATAAAATCTGAGAAAAATGAAAAACTATTCACTCTGTTGCCCCGAAATTTGGCACAGAGGTACACTACAATGGAAGAAAGAATATAGACACATAACAACATGGAAAAGATTTTAATTGAGAATTAAGAAACAGCGTACATCAAAAAGTGTTACATTATGAATCAGGGATAAAACATTTATCCCGGGAAAACCTTGTCTAATATGGAGTGTGACCACCGTGCACTGCTATACAGGCTTCACAACGAGCTTTCATACTGTTTATGAGGGTGTCAATAAATTCTTGGGGCAAGAAAGCCCATTCTTCTAAAAGCGCGGCTTTTAACTCTTGGAGGGTATTATGAGGGGGGGGGGGGGGTAAGCTGTGCAATGGCTCTTCCGAGACCATACCAAACATGTTCAATAGGGTTGTGATCCGGAGACCTCGAAGGCCAGTCCATACGTCGAATATCCTCTTCCTCAGGAAAATCATCAATGATCTGGGCTCTGTGTGGACGCGCGTTATCGTCCATAAATATGAAGTCTCGGACAAAAGCACCCCGGAACAACCTCACATAGGCTTCAAGAATCTCATCTCTATAGAGATGTGCATTGACAGTACCCGCATCGAAGACGTGCAGTGGTGTACGACTGCCCAACTTCATGCCACCCCAGACAAGGATTCCTCTGTCATCAAGTCTGTAGATTTTTTTTTTTTTTTTTTTACGTAGGAGGGATGATAGCGATCTCTTCGCTCTTTCCAGATGAAGATTCGACGAGTGTCACTCTGTGTGGTAAATCTCGATTCATCACTGAAAACAGCACGCCCCCATTCTTGCTGTGCCAAAGACTGCTATGTTAGGCACCAAAGGAAGCGGACTTTTTTGTTGAATGCAGTCAAAGGGGCGCACTCGATTGGTCACCGGGCATAAAGGGCCCTCTCTGTTAGACGTCTGTATACTGTTTGTCTGGAAATTCTTATTAAGTTGATGAGCCGTTGTCAGCCTATACTGTCATGCGCTTAATGCCAAATAGCGATCTTGTGCAGACGTCTTTGTTCTGTGACGGCCTTGACCGGCCTTCCTGGTTACAGTACCATTTGTTTGAAATTGATTCCGCAACCTGGATAACACTTTCGGTGCAACTTGTAACCATCGAGCCACCTCCGCTTGAGACTGCCCAGCTTCAAGCGTGCCAACGGCTCTCCATCTCAAAGAATCGTCTAAACGATTATGAGAACTCATTCTTACTGGAAACATGTTATTTTTTTTTGTTTTAATTCAATATTCACAAAATTGCAGACAAAAATCCCTGATGCCTAAACGGTCAAATTTCAGTAGTTCCTCAAAAACTAATGCTAAACAATATTTGTTCCCACAACGAAGGTTAATATCGTGTTGCCAGTCCTTCACAATATATAAAATATAATTTGTTTAAATTTTACTGATAGCCATTTAAAATTACTTTGAAAAACATTTTTGTGACCTTAATTTTGGACATGAGTGTAGTTCAAAATTTAACAGAAATCTACAATTTTCTTTAATTAAAAACTGTATGCCAAATTTAATCCACCTTTTAAAGCTACTTTTTGAGTTTTTGAACTATTGCATTCTAAAACAAATAAACATAGTTCTAAAAATGTGTTTCTTGATTTTTGGGAAATCTGAAGCATGGAAAATCGTCGAAATCTGGAATTCAAATATTTCGATGTTTAAAATACTTTGTATTTGTATATTATTTCATAAACGAGAAACTGTTAAAAAAACCTATTCTTTTCAAATCTTTATTTATGTATCAAATAATCTACTAAGCATGGATAAAAGAATGTTTTACTACATGAAATCTTGACATTTTTATCTCTTGAAATTAAGGCGAATGAAATCTTATTCCATTTTAATGTCCCAGTTTCCTTTTTTAAATGAAGTCTGTTAATATTTTTTTTTCTTCTAAAATAATCTTAAACTTGCTAAAACATATAGCAACTATAATTTTTTTACCTTATATAAGAGTTAATGAATTTCAAGTTAATGGCTAAAACTGTTTAGCTATTAATTTTTTTATTAGAATATTTCAAAGAATGGGCATGCTACGCTTTGTATAAGAAAGAAAGAAAGAAAAAAAAAAAAAGATAATTTAAGAAAATTAGAAATTTTATCCGCAAATTTGCCATTCTACATGGCAACATGTTGACTATCGATTAAGCATGATTAAAAATAAAGAAGTAAATAAATGCCATACATACAAGTGAAATGTAACAAAAGGAATAATTGTTTTGAAAAATTTCAAGTGTTTTCTCACGGCAGTTTCGAAGATGAAACTATCAAGCAGTATCATTACCCCTTCTTTTGTTTTGTCTGGATATCATTTTTGAATTCTTCATTTGTTCCTTTCTCTTTAGTTTTTACTAACTACTAAGTCACATAGAGATCTATTAAGTTGCAAATCAATTTAAAATTGCCATTATAAAATAAGTCCGAACTATTATAAAATGTTAAAATCATTAAAAGGAGAAAAATTCAACCTAGAAGAGTCAAACAATAGGAAATATTTAGCGGAATTTCTTACATCTATAATCAGCAGATATCATTAATTATTATTGTTATGACTTTTTGAATATTTTTAGATTTTAAAATAAAGCCCAAGATAAAAATTCTGATTTTGAAATATCTAAATGATATTTTTCTTCATTACATCTATATCAAATTCCCAATTGTCAGAATCATTCTTCTAAATAAATTACGCAACAGTATAAAAGAAGAGACAATTTTTACCTTCAAATTCTTATACAAACATAGCAAATAACGCGTGAAGCCCTTGCAATTTGATTCCGCATCTTGTACTATAAATTAATGAAAAATAAAATCAATAAAAATTATAGAACACTTTCTGCTGCCTGTTCTGCACTTGTCGATACACCTAATTGGCATGATTCTCAATACTAATTAAGGAAAAATCAAGAATAGAGTTATTCTGTAGGAAAGATAATCTTATTGTTCAGTTTTGTAATGTTCTTTTTATTGAATGAAAAATCAACTAAACAACTCACAAAATAGCATTTCGCTATTATTTCTTTATTAATGTGAACATAAAATCTAACAACTGACAAATACAAGTCATCGATTCGAACGATAAATAATTTGATTGATGTTTTTTCATTAATGAGCTATAAAGACACTAATTAACAGCTTTTGGAATGATAAAAGAAAACTGTACCTACTGTTCTGTGAAATGTAGAATCTTTCTTATCTCCCATTAATAATTTAAGCATAATTAGACTCCCATTTATAATTTCAATATGTTTTGGTCTATTCTTTAGGTTTCTATATCATACTGAAAATATGTTCATCCATTATTAAAATCACAAATTTTATCAATCGCATATTATTAGAAAGATGCATGGTTAAAATTCAGATGTGAATTAAGTGTTTACTACATTTCTTAGGCATTTGTTAACTTAATGTAAAATAAATAAATAAAATAATAACCATTTAAAGAAAAGAATTTCTAATATTAGACATTACAACAACAAATGTAATTCGTAACAGACAATTAAAAGGAACGTAACGAAATTTTACACGTTAAAAATGGTGAAAGAATTCTAAAGGACTAATATCTAAAATAAAATAAACGTACTTGTAAAGCAATACCTAAGATATATGTAACAAATGAAACAAAAATGTTTTTTGGTAAATCATTTTTATATCTAATAAAATGTTGAAGATAAAATGATCTGGATAAAAAATAATATAAGTTGAATTTCTCTACAAGCTGAATATATATTAATATTAATCAATTATTACTAATACTATTCAGTATCATTAATAAAAGTGGAATACACACATAGTCTCTACATATATATTGCATACTTACATACAATTCATTCATAGATTAATATATAGAAAAATAACATATTTTCTATTACTGTGAAGCATTGTAAAGCCTATTTCGGTCTGCATATTTTCGATTAGAGGGTGACTGTTAAGGGATGGAGTAATTATTTGTGATTAGAACATTACATGGCAAAAAAATGTGTGTTCAAAAATAAGTCACTAGTTTTTCGGCAGCTTTAGAACTTAAAGAAAATAGAATTAAATGTTGATTCCTATTCGAAAGTTTACTTTTCGTTGATAGAATTCATATAACCATTTAATGAGTACATATTTTAGACGTCTTATATTGAGCCTGCTTTAGGATTTCTGCAAGTCATTTCATACATCTTATTTTGTATTGCGGAAAGCAACAAGGAAGAATATCAGTAATGACATTTGCTCTGATCTCAATCCTCCCTTGTGTAATGCTTAAGATGGAAAGTTCTTGGGAGAGACATATTTCTTTATAAGAGTAGTTCAGAGTCAGGGACTTTGAGAATTTGAGTCACTTGCGTTTATTAGAGCTTCGTCTAAGAACGCTTGAGACGGCTGGCCTATGGAGAAAGATAATTCAAATGAAATATAATCTAGATTCTCAAGGAATAAAGAAAATGGGAATACAGCAAAAGATGCTTACATGTTGTTGTTTTTTTTATTTTTGAGGATTTCATTCACGTTATTTTTGACAGATAGTTATTTTCCTTTAATAAGTGTCCGTAGTTATGCAACTGATTATTAACCGAAAATATACAGATATTGATTTTTTTACTAAAATTCAAAGAAAGAATTTTTTAATGGTGAATTTCTTAGAAAACAATTATAGCAATACTAATAGTCTTTTTTGTAACAGAAATTGGTTAGTTTACAACAGCAGATAAAATACACGTAGCTTTATTTCAAAACTGTGAAATCAAAAATCCGTTTGTACCGAATAGCTTGTATATAAGAAGTATTTCGAAGAAAGATTTTTTAAAATTAATTTTGAAGATAAAAAAAGGAAACAATAGAAAATAATTAGTTTATATCTAGAAAACATAATCGCTTTATTAAACAGAAATTAAGCATAAAATATTTAAAGCTAAATTTTTCAAGAGGAAATTGGAATAACATCTTTTTCTGCAACTTCAAAGAAATTTCCGTTACATATCTTAGCATAGTAAATGATAAATTATAAATATTTGTTTAGTTATAAATAAATTATAAATATTTATCACATTTCTTTTTATATTGAAAGAAATGTATGAAATTGTATTAAAATCATCAAAAACATAAGTATAATCAATGTAATATTGAGAAAATGCAAAAATATCTCGTATGTAAGTGAAAAATATACCTCAAAATACAGAAATTTTCGAACCATCGTTGAAGAAAATATATGTCATATTCAGATAATATATTTGAATTATATATTATCTGAAAATTTATTTTATTCTAAGTAAGCTAATTTCATTATTAATTCTCAAACATAGTCTTGAGTTTTATAAAAATTAATTAAAAACTCAATAAATGGATTTCATTCAAACCTTCTAGTAGTTTAAATTAAAATAAAGGAAAATATTTTAAAATTCGAAACTCAATAATTTCCTATTTCCTCCTTAATCACTAAAAAAACGAAATAATTTATAAAATTAAAAGCTGCCATAATTTCGATATTTTACCGGAAATTATGTAGTTTCCTTTATGTTTCATCAAAATCTATATTATTTTGATTGAACAAAGAACGACATTTCTATTATGACCATATTACTCGTATGTAAAGGAGTTTAATTAGACTCTGTAATTATTAGATTTGTCCCTTTTTTATGCATCCAAAATAGAAAAAAAAATTAATTAATAAACTGTATTCTTATAATTGTAACATTTAAAGTCATCTGTAATTATATTAGCAGCCAAAAATTTATAAGCGAGACAGAATTAATATAGATGTAGATAATAATCTTTAGATAAGAATTGTCTATACATTTCAAATAATTGGCTTAAAATAAAAAAAAGAAAAAGTAGCACATGTTTCAACCAAAATTTCTATTTCTCAAAATATTATTTTGTTTCGAAAGTTTATAATCTTTAGATATGTCATCTGTGCTTTTGTGTCCTCAATTATCCACGGTCAATTCTATTTTTAATTAAATTATATCTGAAAATTCATTCCATGTTTTCTTTAAGACAAACAAACAAACAAAACATAAACATTGTTTTCCAGCCCAACCATTCACCTCGATTTAGCCATTTCTTATTTCATTCCATAATTATAATACAAAAATAATAATCTACTATCTCTCTACTCTCTATTTTCAAAAAAAAAAAATAAATAATAAGTAAATAAATAAATCAAACTTTCATGCAGGTAAAAATCGCAACAGCTGTACAAGTTTAGAAAATTAATTTTGCCTTCAACAGTGCATAAATAACCATCTAGAATGTTCTTCGATTAATGTGCAAAGTAAATTAAAAAATATCACTTTAATTTGGCGTTAATTGATTCATCGAATTTGATTAATATTAATAAATTCAATATGTTAATATATTCAATGAACAAATGTTCGCAGAGGATTAATAATTAATTATTTATATAAACATGGATAATTAGATTTCTGCTTTTGTGATTTCACTATGTCTTTTACTAATATACATTTTGGTGAAAATATTATTTATTAATGGATTGCAAAATCAGTCGATCCCATAAGTGGAACAGTAGTGCTTGATCTATCATTCAAATTTTTTGCAAACAACAAACCTATTTCGAATTAATAAAACAAAGTAAAAACATACAAAGTAGAATTAAAGGTTAGAGATTGTTCTCAACTTCCTCTCTAATAAAATTATATCTAATTCACATATGTTAAGCGAGCCTTGTCAATAGAATCGAAGTAGAAAGAATGACCTCACACTTAGACATACATTTTCAAAGTTTCTAATTTATATTCTTTGACATTACTTTATCCCAGTAAGGTTGGCAGATAGTTTGTAACATAAAAAAACGTTGTTTGTCATTAATCCTCATAAAAAGAAAACTTAGTGGACTGACATGAAGAAAGTGAATGTGAAAAAAGAGCGAAGGGATTGAATTCAATTATTTCGCTCTAACTAGCTGTTCCCTTATATGTTTTCAAATCAGGCATGAAGTCTCGGATATATAGGAAGAACAAATCAGGCTTAGAAGAATCATGGTAATCATGCTTCCTTTCTTTTTTACAGAAAAATATAAATATACATATAATATTTTGCCACATGACTGACCTATCAGTCACTAAAACTATTTAGATTTCTTTGAAGAACTGTATTATGCATCATAATTTTGTTTGCTTAGTAATTATATTACATCAAAAATTTAGTTCTCGTTTCATAATTTAAATACTCAAAATATGCAATTTTGAGCTTGATTTGCGTTTTTAATTTTCTCTGGAAGAAAATATTTCCTCGTAACTTTTAAAACTTTATCTCATATTTGGCATAGACCCCCTGAGAATAACACTTTCAAGGAGGAAATTAAAATTTCTCAGGCATAATATTTCTACATGGTAATAAAAGTTCACAATATTTATAAGCGGACATTATTCATGCAATCCTAATTATAGTGAAAATGAATCGATTTTATTATTAATTTGCAATGCTACTGTCAATCTTTTACAGACGTGTTTGAATGAAATATACCAGCCTTGAGATGATTAAATGATGACTGATACAGAAAAACATTTATTCACTTAAGTTTCCATTACTTTTTACCAGGAAATCCACACCTATTTCAATTTATCTAATCTACGTAATCATTAAAAAAGACTTGATACACTTTCCATACAGCAAGCAATATAAAGTCAATTTCAGAAAGTATTTTATTCATATAAATTTTAATGGGTGATAATTTTTTGTATGCCAAGATCAAGTAAAAATTCTGATGAAAAAAATGTTTACAAAATGAGAATACATGGGATTAAAAAATTTAAAAAATGGAGAAAACTTTGTTATAGTTTCTTAACTATTATAAATGCCTTATTCAAAATAATGAAAAGACGCAGTTTCCATTGAAAATAAGAATTCTCTTAGATATATTTCCTTTTAATGCTTGTTGAAATGACTTTATAGGATCTCATTTCTTTCATAAGTATTTTGCCTCAAAATGAAAGAAATATTTTCGTTTGAGTTTCTTACTGAAAATCAATTAGTATTAAAAGTTATTCGTATAACTACAAATTGAAGTTTTTTTTAAGTAAAGAATTCGTATGTGAAATCTTTGACGTCAGTTCTGTGGTCTTGGTGAGTTAAATTATTTTTATGATACAATAATTGCAGAGAACTGCCAAAAAATGCACTTAATCTTTAATTAATAAAAATTCTAATTAACATGATGGACTTATCATTACAAAAGGGATACCTGAACAATAATATCCTGCAATAAACATAAAAAAATGTATTTATCATTTATTGCAGATAAATATATTTTTACAGCTATAATTTTAAAAGAAAATTAAATTTTCAAAACCAAATAATCAGTGCTGTAAAAAAATAATTTGGTTATTTTGATAGTTTTAGAATGAATTATTTTTATTCTTTTTAGATCCTTCTAAATATTATCTCAGTTCTCAGAAAATAATTAACTTAATAACCCAAGCTTTATAATTTTACAATGAAGTTTGTTTTGATATATATTTGTCATCTGCTTCTACATATTTAATTAATTTTGTTTCACAATAGGGATTGTTTATGATTTTAAGAGATTCGGCAAGCATGGTTCTTTTTGACTTAGAAGGACTTAACAATCGTATGTAGTTGATAAGTTTTATGATTTTAACGAAGTATCAGGTTTCTCGTCAGAGCCACATATTCCAAGAAAATTTCAACAGAGCTGCTTTAATTATATTAACATTCCATTTGGAGATGACCATGGGGCTATTTTTGGATTGACCTTCCAATTATGAACTTTGGTCAGATGACGAGGAAGATGCCAGAACTTACATCCTCCAATTTAGAAACAATATTAAGACTGTTTTGTGATGGACCTTATAATTCTGAATCCCGATGAGATGACATGGATGACACTCGAACTGGCAAACACACTCTAAATTTTTACACCACATCAACATGAGATCGTTTGATCCACGACGTCAGAATTAACTTTTTTCAGGCCTGAACATACTTCCGACTTTTAGTAAAATAGGGTTAATTACCTGGAACCTCAATAAGGGAGGCAGCTAATTATGTTTCTAAGATGGGACCTAACTATTAGATCTTCTACACGAAAATATGTCGGCAATATAAACTCCTAAAATTTAAAATTGTTTGTTGATATTCCATATAATTATAAAACCTGAAATCTTTATCTATTCAATTGTCTATTTTATTTAATTAGGAACAGTATTAATAGACTTGAACTAATTAGGAATGTGAGTGATATAAAAATATTTTTGTTCTTTTACTCAATATTTACAATGTTGTACTGCTTTTTAAAAATATCATCATGATAATATGAAGCAGACTGTTACTGGAATTGATGGTGAATCGAACTAGCAAGTTTGTGAATATGAGACTTGAACAATAAAAGAAGCCCGATTATATGAATCATTTGGTTGGATTGAAATTAACTTTATTTTTATTATTTATTTTAAATCGTGCGTAACTACAATTATTGATAATAAACGGATTTAAAATAAATATTAAATGTAATTTTTTACAAAAAAAAAGTATTGCTTATTAATTAATTGTTTTGGAAAATGATATTTGTAAAAAGATTAGTATAACTTTTTTTCCTTTAAAGCTTCGTGGATTTATTATTTCCGGAATATTCTTCGGGAATATTATAAAAATTCACATAATTAACCGCATTTTATTAAATTTCACGTTTATCTTACATAAAGAAATAAGTATGTATATACTATACAGATAGCGACATTTAAGTATTTCAAAAATTAATATAATTTATTACTAAGGATTTTAAAATGATTATTGGCCAACAAAAAGTAATATTGGAACCTTGATTTATTTACTATAGTAAGATGTTTAATTTTTTATTATGTATAACATTTCACCAGGCATAAATAAAAATCAGTGGAAAATAGAAAATACGTTCAATTTTCTTGTAGTTCTTTATACTTCATCTTTACAAAAGCTAAAAAAATTAAATGCTCTAATTTAATTCATAAAAAGAATGCTTTTCTACTTTTTTTTATAATTTATGTAGCTTTGTAACAATATTGAACATGAAGAAAGAATGATCATCCTCAGAAAATATTTTAGAGAAACATTATGGATAAGAATACTGAATCAGCTAAAAACAAGAGAAGATTCTTTTCAGTGTAATTAAAACTAAGCAATTACTTCTATATTCAAGCTAAGTAATTTCTGAAGAAAACTCATTTCACTGTTGAAATATTCAGAGTTTTGTATAAAGATTTAATTATCAGGGCTAAGAGCGAATTTAATGTGGGACATTTTCAGTAGGTACTCCGCAGATATTAACTGTAGCAATCCAGACAAAGATAATCCAATATAGAAATGCATATTTGTTATAATGTGTAAAGCTAAAGAATTCTTAGAATTTCTTTCTGTATTAATAACTTAGATTGCGTATTTAATGAAACAAAAAATATTATCAGATTATGAGAAAATTTAATAAATAAAAAGAAAACCTCATCGACTCTTTTAGCGATAGTATATCAATTCATATTCTTAGAACACAAATAAAAAAATATGTCGCCTCACATGTTGTTGAAATAGTTGTTAGAGTTGAGTATAAGACAGTTATGTAGAAATGAGGGAAGGTTTGTATCGAAAAATTTAGAACTATCCTGATATATCCCTTTAAGCCCTATTCAAATCCAATTTGTCTGCATCTTTACATTTGTTCAAATTCAGTTTTCAAGCTATATATTCTTTCATATATAAATATGAAGAAATATAAAGCTGGTAAATGATAACTGTAAGCATCTGTGTCCATCATCTATGCATTTCTCTTAACTTTTGTGTTTGGTTTATTAGTAAAACTTTTTTTTTTGTAAAATAACATTCTTTTATGTTTAAGATGTATTTGACATTAAATATTCGAAAATTTCTTGTCACATTATCGCTGTGACAAGTATATTATAGTGTGTATTATTATAGAATCTCCTTCTAAATAACTCTCAATATTTCTTTTGTGAAATAGTTTTTTTTAAATTACAAACTATAACCCATTTATTTAATCAAAAATCACACTTATATTAGGGCCTTACTTTCATCTTCTTCCATTTCGGTAAAATAACATTTCACAACTGATTAATTATAATTGATGTTACTAATTTTTCGTAGTCAATGATTTCCTAAAATTAACTATCTAATAATGTCAGGAGATTATTTTTTTTAAAAATAATTTATATATATATATATATATAAATTACGTGTCACGTTGTTTGTCCGCGATGGACTCCTAAACTACTTAACCGATTTTAATCAAATTTGCACGCCGTGTGCAGTTTGATCTAACTTAAAAGATAGGATAGCCCTTTTTTTGAATTTTTAATTAGAATTTTAATTATTAATTAAAAACTAACTTTCCAGCCAAAAAAATCTCCGCCAAATGAGTACGGCTTCAGTGTCTTTTTCCCAACAGTCATGAGGCTAGGCTTAAGATTTTTCGGCTGATAATTTCAAACGATTCTATTTATTTTCTTAATGTTTGATGCATTTAAAATTAAACATCGTTAATTAATCGATCTTTCAGATTCATTCTGAAGTACTTTTGAATTAAAATAAAACAGAATAAAGGAAATTAAAAATTTCTAATCTGCATAGCGTTACCCCAACTGGCGTAGAAAAACTCACGCATTTGGGTTACCGTAACTGGCGTTGGAAATTCACGCATGCGCATTGTGTTCTGATTGTTGACAATATTATCAACGGATGATTCTTGATTTAAATTATTTTTAGGTTAGTTTTATGCTTTTGTAATTAAATTTTATTTATGTTAGTTATATATTTTTTGTACATCATAGCTTATAGTTTTAAGTACATCATTTTTTAAGAAGTTTTTTTAAACCTGTTTTCGACCGATTATTTAAAACGATTCTTTTTATTTTCTTAGAGTTTGATGCATTTAAAATTAAATATTGTTAATTAATTGATCTGCTCATGATGAATGTGAGAAAATTTTGTTAACAAATTCTTGAGATATTACATAAATTAAGATATATATCCTTTAGTGCCCATAAAGTTTAAACGCTTAGTGACTCTGTTTTCAGTAATCATATTGTAAAAAGATGCTTTGTTTCAGTAAAAAATATTATTATATTAATTGCAGATTCATCCTTTCCAATTTAATTTAAAGCATAAATTCTACGGGAGCTAACAGAAACTTAGAGAGATACATATTACGTTATGACTGAAGGGCTTTATAATATTGTGAGTAAATTATATGACTATCAAAATTTGAAGTTTTAAAATATTTTGATGATGAAGTTATTAAAGTAGGAATTGTATAAAATATTCAATTATTAAAATTTTAACGAACATTAAGATTGGCGAACCGGCTGGTCGCCAAAGGCGGCTAGTATATATATATATATATATATATATATACAAATGGACGTTTCGAAATTGTGGTTTAATTCAAATATATATTATGGTTGTTGTTGTGACTGTTGGCACTATTATAGGCCCACCAAAAGTTATCTGTCAGCGATTTAAGCCGAGTGAGCGTCTCTTGCTTTTTCAGTAGTGCCAACTAGGGCCTAGGGCACGAGTTACCTACTTCATGTGTCACACACTTCTTTGCACAACCCCTTTTCACAGGTGGGGGGGGGGATTTCCACACCTCACAGAAGAACAGCCATGCCCGAACCGGGACGCCCACATTCCGGTGAAGACGCGCTAACCCTATGCCAAGACGCCGGCATAAAGGGCATGATAATATACCAAAGAATTTCCAAAATGCATTTAATATATATGCCAAATGCACATGTAATTTTATCAAAAATATTCATTAATTTTATTAATTCTATTATTTGCCAGAAATATATTAATAATGAAGACTTTTATAGCATTTTTAAATAATTACCAAATGTTCCTTTTTTAATGCAGTTTAAAATGTATGTATTTTTAAAATAAACTTTTCTAATAAGAATCGTCTCAGAAACGGAAGAGCACTGACAAAAAAGTTCAACCAATTAAAACAAATAATTCAATATAATTTAACATTTTTTTTATAATCTAAAATAACAAGTAAAATCTTCTTTTAACTTACACTGAGAAAGAAGGACAGAATAACTTTGGAGAAAGTTTTGTTTCTACTACATATTCTGAGAATAAAGTTAAGAAGATTCTTAAAAGGTATATTTAAGAAATACGTCAAAGATAATAATATATAGTAATAAAATACAATCTTTTTTACAATTTTACAATTTTTTTATGTATGTATATATATATATATATATATATATATATATATATATATATACATGCAGCATTCTTTATTCATACGATAAGTACTAATACACAATATTGACTATTCAACAAATCTCAAAACTGTTCAGAAATGTATAATAAATTATATTGAATTAATTTATTTCTTATCAAAATCCTCTAAGAAAATAAACTGAGTATTCAAAACAGTCAAATGTCGAATAAGTTGGAATTTAATGTGCAGCCAATAAAACCTGCCTAATAACAATTAAACAGATAATGTTGAATGCTTTTTTTTCCATGTTGATACCGTATAAGTGTCTGATAAAAATATGTTTTGGTCTAATGTCCAGTAGATCCTTATATTTCTTTATAATAAAGAAAGCAACATAATAGACCATCAGTAATGTCAGTTGCTCTGAGACTACTTTTACCTAGTGTAATGCCGAAAATGGAATGTTCCTTGGAAAGACATATTTTCTTTTATAAGAGTAACTCTCGGACTGTATCGTTGAAAGATTCGAGTTACTCTCTTCCATTAAAGTTTCCGTTAATATAATTTGAAGATAACTTATATATTTGGGAGAAAAATGCTAGAGAAATGTGATCCATATTCTCAAAAAATGAATATGGTATTACAGAACTTTAAGTACTTCAATAAATTCATAATTCAGGAAAGAAATGTAATTTTTTCCAGACTGACTTCTCTCTTTTATTTATTTGAATACAAATTATTTTTAATAATTTGTATTCAAATAAATAAAATTGTATACAAATTATTTTTAATAATTTGTATTTAATTTATATTAGATAAATAGTATGATAACGATTAACCCTTAAATTAAGACGGGAGTCAGGAAACTCCGATTTGTTCATTAGCTCTTATTATCACGTGGTATTTTCTCTTTAATAACAATCACCTACTCTTACCTTCAAGTTCAAGTTTCAGCATTATGTTGGTCAAAGTCTAAATCTGAACACGTGCGTATAACCGAGTTATTCTTTTTTAAAGTTTTGGTTGTTATTTATGGAGTCATTGTTTCCATATCTCTGAAATTGCTCTTAATTTGAGTATTGCAAAAATAATAAAGAAATATTCTTAAAATAAATTTTAAAATATTGTATGCTTCATTTTTGTTTGTTAAATTCTAGCATTTATTAACATTCGTGAAATTCCTTAATATCTAAATGAAGTAAATACTCATTAAACGATTGTTAAGGTTTTTCTTATGGCGTCTTTCAAACATTAAATATTATAACATTTAACAATTTTAATATTAATAATTTTAATGTTTTTGGCAACTGCATGATATTTAAAATGTATTGTGTTTCCAAAATAAATCCCACTGCTATTTACAAAAGACAAATGGAAAAATAACAATGGTGTCAGTTTGACTCCCTGTCTCCAGCTGTGTTAGGAAATTCATGTCTCTAGTTACGGGTTAATAACTATTAATAGTCTGTAAATAAATAATCTCTGGAAATTTTGAATATTGTAATCAGGTTAGCAATTTAGTTCATAAATTTAAAAATGCCAAATTTGTAATAGCAAAGGTAAATAAATGTAATACAATTTAATTACTCAAAGAAGTATAAACGTTTAATTTAGAACCACGTTTGTTAGAGGAATTTTCTCTCCATGTGTATTAGAACGCAATGGATCTCTAGCATAGCAATAAAAATGCTTATAAACTTTGATAAAATATAAGGAAGAACATTGTGAACACAATATCAAAATTGTATATATGTATTTCAAATTTTGTACTCAACCTGTGAACGGAGGAATTTTAGAATACACATTAGATTCTCTTTAATATACTACAAAGATGTACTAAAGGCGGGTGCATTACTAAAAATAACTGGAATATATACTAGAAAGTCATCCAGAAGTTAAAAAGATGAAGTTAAAAGTCCAGAGGTTAAAAAATATTTACAGGGAGGATTATATAGCATGAGTAACTTATTTTCTCAGCAGAAATGAGGAAAAAAAAAGTTGATAAAATTTCATTCGATACTCTTTCTTGAAGAATTAAAATGTCCAGTAAGAAAATAGAAATATTTTTAAACAGTTTTTATTTATATTTTTAAATGAACTTCGCCTCTTTTGTCATTTTAAAATTAATATAATTAGCGCTAATCTAATGAATAAAATGATATGAAAAGCTGCAGTTTTTATATCTGCCTCAGATTATTTTATAGATTTTCTTCTCTCTAAAAAAATTCCTTTATTAGTGTAGTAAAAAAGTAAACAAGCATCTTTATTTAATAATTTCTTACTGTTTAATCTTTTTTCTGTTTGAGAATTCACTAATAATGGAGATTCATGATTTTGATTCAATAATAAAATAAATTTTTCTCATTTTCATTATCATATGAGATTATCTCGATAGGAATAAAAAATCTATCATTGTAATCATTTCGTTGAAAATTAAGTTTTTTGTTTTCAAATTTCATAATGTTGTCGATAACACATATATGTATTAAGTTTCAAAACTCCAATGCATTCAATGTGTGAATAAAAAAAATCAATAACAAAATTCCAGATTTAGAAATGAGAGTAAATGCTTGTTAAATAAAAAAATAACAAATAGTTCCATATTTTAAAGGACATTTCCAGAGAAATGAAAAACATCAATAAATAAATGAAGAACCACCAGCTGCTTTATAAATTATAAAAAAGAATGAAACAAGCAGCAAAAATTAAAACCTTTCAAAAAGTGTTTGATAGTTTTGAATTTTATAGTTTTGAATATGAAATATAGTTGATAGTTTTGAATTATGAAAAAAATTAAACTTTATCGTAGAAACACTATACTAAAAACAATATCTTATTATAGCTGAATAATTTTGGAAGTTATATGAAATTATTTCCCTTTAGAATAATAATTAGAAAATCTAAAGCACAAACAATTTGCCAAGAATATATACATATTTCTACAAAAAGATTCATACATGGAGTCAGCATTTAAAATATGAAATCGTTTTTGTTCCTTTTATGCTTGAAAAATTTTATAAAAAATTCTAACACTATAACTTATATACTCATGATTATGAAAATTATACTAAATCTATTAAAACATTTATGAAACAGCTATATTTTAATTTTAATAATAATAAAACATTATTTTAGAAGTAACTTGTTGTACTTAATCAATAAAATGCATATCTTTTACCATATTTTCTTTTATTATTTTAATTTCGCAATATCTTCTTAAAAATTCCGAATAACTATATCCAAATATATTTGATTGCATGGCCGCCTGAATGCCCACTAACTGAAATTTCGCGAAGAACATTTCTCCTTTCTATCCTTACAAATTTTGCTGTGTCCTCAATAAACAAGAATAAGAATGCAATTCGATGGCAAAGGAAACATGTATGGAAAACTAGATGAGAGCCTCTTGACCCATTTCACAGATTTATGTGTCTGGGAGTAAGGATGTTCTTTGATTATAGTCATATTTTTTTTTGAATAGGGTAGATAACATGTTGACGCAATGGATTTATTTGTCTGAGGTTATAGAAAGTCCAAATATTGTTAGTTTCTCATCAAAGATTCATACAAGATGCAGTAGTTGTAAATATACAATTTCTTCCTATGACTTTGGAAAAAAAATAGGTCCATTTTTAATTTACTAATTTTTTTATATAACTTTCTTTCATTTGTAGTCGATTTTTCCATGTAGAAAGCATTACAAGAAATTTAAACCTGATGGATTGGCACCTTGCAGAAAAATTCCAGGTGTGCAATAATTGAAGTCATGTTTCTTTGGAAGTCGACCATAAGCATTTCGATAATCTTATTAACTTATCACAGAAACGAACATAAACTTGTAGGTCCGCAGAAGGTGTTCAAGTTTACTTTTCAGTATTGAAATAGAATTTATTTCACATTTATTAATGCAATTTTTTCCAATCATTAAATAAAAATTTTAATTGAAATGTCGAGGTTATTTTTCAGTTTTTGATTCTCTCATTCCTTATCATTCTTGTTCAAATATATCAGGATACTGAAACTCCCGAATTTATCTATCAGAAATAAGAAAAATTTCCCGCCTCAAAAATTGCATTGATAGTTAGTATACTTAAGGGATTCGTATGCAAAAGATAACCTTGCTTAGATGACAGCTATTTAGCAAATGTATACCGGGCATTATTTGAAATTCTTCGAACAACCTCTCTTTTCCCTAACCCCACTTTACTCGGGTCCAAAATCAATCATACTTAGCAATTAGGGGACGGGATTTTGCATCGGTACCCAAGAGCCTCGGGCGTCCGCCGTAGTTAGTTGAACTGGCGTATGGATCCTTTCAGTATTAATAGAGGTGATATGCAATATAATCTTTAAAATTATTTTCAAATTTTATAATTTAAATGTTTTTAAATATTTAATATAATAATGATATTCATTTGAAAACTATTATTTTATATTTTATAAGTGTGTTTTCATATATCTAAAGTTTTCAGCATCATAAATGTAATTATCTTTTTATTTTGTCAAAGAAAATATTTCTTACATCAGCGAAACTCGGTGTGAATCCCTGAATAATTGCAAAGAATGAGCATTTTAGTGGATTAAATGTCCTACACAAGTTATTCGAATCATTTAAAATTATTGATAAATTTTTAAAAAATCCCTTATAAATCTAACAATTTTGTTTCAAAATGCGATAATGCATGTATCTTCGCACTTTACTCTATTTCTTCAACCAAATGTTTTCGGAAAATCTAGAATCTCAAATGAAAGAAACGAATTTAGAATTTTGTCATATTAAAATTTTATCTTAATTTAATTTAGAAGATAATTAAGGTTACAATTATTCTGAGAATATTATTTTCTTTATTAATATTGCTTCATATATTGATTCAAAAATGAATATCTGTTTTTGAGGTATTCATTTTCCAATAAAAAGAACAGTTACATATTGGACATCCTATCCTTTAATTCGGCTCATAAATTTTTACTTATTCAGCACTGATCTGCTAAGGGACAGAGCTATATAAACAAATGCATGTGATTGAATTAATGCATTGATTAACCGTTTAATTCCGGAAGGTAACCAAAATTACAATAGAGTATATAAGGATGTCTTGCAAATAGTTCGGTAATATGGACTCATCTGCTAGAAATTATAAAATAATTCACTACCAAACATATATAATTTAGTTCAGGAAACATTCAAAAACAATTCATCACTTTAAAAATGAATAGCAGATATCCTTCCACCTAATCTTTCCTTGGTGATACCAACATGTGTCACCAATATTATTAAAAAATATTCACAATATTGTGTGACATTCAGAATATCAAGCAGCATCTTGATATCTGCAAGATATCATATAACTTCCTGTGGTAATAGGGATCACTTTGTGATATCAGATATTTTTCATAGTATCCTTTGGCATCTGATTATCTAACCTTCTTATTTTATCGAGAATTCATTAAATCAAAGATATTAAAGTTATAAATATTTACATATACTCTTAGAAACGGAAACTACAATTCATTTTAATCATTGCAAAATTTGATTATATATGATCAGATTTCTTTTAAAACAATAGAAGACAGGTCACAAGAATCTAGAAAATAATTTGATATTTTATATAAAAAACAAAGACTTTGAAGTTGTATTAATATATTCGGTTAGAAATATATAAGAAATTCAATGGGAAACAATAAAGGTTAACACTTCTATTACGTTATTCCTATATAAAAGACAAGAAAAATAGATTCCCAGACAGTCTAATTAGATTTTAAAACAAAAAGGTTGTCTGTTCTGTTTTATATTTAATGCTTTTGTAACGACATTACACAAAATTTAATCAAAAAGTAATTTCAGAAGCAACTGTAGATAAATGTAATGCCTTTGACTAAAAGACAGCAGAAAAGCTTTAACATTTTATTTTAAAACATATAAATCTTCCTACATTTAAGTACTCATTTCAGACAACTTATTTTAGTACATTGATATGCAATAATTTACACAAAGATTTTATTTCTAAAGCCCCACAAACAACTTTCAATGTATTCATTTATTTAATTGTATTTCATTATAAATTATCATCCTAAGCCAGTGAAGTATTAATTAACATAATTCATTCAAGGATATTTTGAAGCATTTATTTTTTTTTATCTTGAAGTTCTGGATGAAATCTTGTATTGTTAATTTTCAGATCATGGGAGGTGGGGATGGACGAAATTCGAAACTCGTTATTTTGATGATGGAACAAGAAATTAATGTTATTTTAGAAATTCGAGCAATTGACATCACTTCCTTTCTTGATATTACTTATTTTTGACTTATTTCGTTATTAACGAATGCATCCTTCTAAAATAGAACATTTATATTAAATAGTTTGGCAGAGTAACTTTCAGAAAGAGAAATTAACCATGCTAACACTGATCTGGAGGGTATGTTGCTACATATTATCTTGTAAAATAACATGATATTTAATATTATAAAAAATTGCTCGATATTTATAAATTATTTTATATCACTGTACAATATCAGTTTATCATTTAATACCACGCAGTTCCTGTGCTACTGGTGGATTATTGAAAGCAAGAACACAATTATCTTTTCATTGAAAGACTTTAAAATAATAGAAACTTAATTCATGATTCTAATTTAGACACTTCCGAAAAAAACGATTCTGTGCCAAAGGAATAATTACTGGAATGAGCATATAGCATTCTGCTATTGCGCAATTACTGCATCAGTAAAATATTAGATTTAGCGACCCACCCCTTCTAAATTAAAACATTCTATAACTATTCTCATCATCTTCTACGGCATCATGTGTCGTCCATTGTGTGAATGCTTGATTGATTTTTAATGACTGTAATCTCTACGGGAGATTACTAGCCTTATCTACTCACAGCTTGAAAAGAGGGAAAAGCATTTTAATACGTATGCTTGAAAATCAATAGATGAATTTTTTTAGCCGTAACATAAAGTCTGCGCGATCGCATACAAAATTCATATATGACATTTATGTAACTATTTCCTTATGGTAACTAGATGGGACATCAAAAGAAATGCAGATAATATTTGGCAAGCATAATTATTTATAAAAGAGCCAAATGTAAATATATATATAATTTTGAAAATGCGTGGTCAGGAAAGAAGACACTAGGAAATAACTTAAATTTACTTTTTTTCACAGCAGGGTTCATTTTGTAAATGGGGTGAAGCAATGATATGCGTCTGTTTTCATTGCAACACAAAAAGTGAAATTGTAAGAAATTTTCCTCTTTCTAATTCTACTAAAAGATTATTTGAGAGCTTTCTTTGGCACGGTTTGATTTAGGAAAAATAATTTTAGTAGCCATAAGTAGGTAGGTACTTTTATCCCTCCTCTTGGAGCATGAGTAGTGCCCAAGTCATCAATTTTTTAGAGCTCGCATAAGAAATAATTAAATAAAAAAAAGTAGGATTTGAATCAAAAAAATAAGAGAAAATTTTCGTATAAAGTAATATGGACTATTTAAGAGGAAATTAATTAATATTTAAATTAAATTAAGAGACATCATACTCTTAATTTAATTTAAATCTTAATATTATACATATATATATATGCCTTTTTTTTTCATATGAATGTTGAATTTTACATTATATTGTCTTCTATATACCTTCATATACTGTAAAAATAAATATGATTAAAAAAGTAAAAAGTAATATGTTTTCTTCAAGAATATTATTTACTGTAACATGTAATTTGAGAAGAAAATGTATGTTTCAACTCATTTACTTTTTTCAATGATAATATATTTTGAAAAAATTCTAAAACATATCTATATATCAAGAAAAATATCTTCAAAATATATTGGCAGTTTTTCATACAAATACATTCACTAGAAAATTTAATTTGAGTGTAAATGAAATGCGGTCTCGTAGACCGCATCTCCCAAGTTAAGTCCTAAAATTTCACCTCCCCAGTTAAGGGTTAAGACCTCAGACTATTGTTTAACAAGTTTTTTTGTTGTACATTTCAAGATATTTTTATTATTTATTTATAACTGACAGTTTAATAAACGTTTATTATCTGAGATTATTTTTAAACTGAGAATCTAATTTTAGTTTTGAAGCAAATTTTGTTTGAAAAATAGTAAATATGTGATATTGTTTAAATAATATTATAAATTACGCATCTTCGAAATTTATGCTGGCGATATTCATTTTGGTTCTAATTTTATCAGAAAAACACTATAGTATATAAAATTTCATATTCTGAAGAAATTTCTTTAATTTTTGAAGTATTTCTTATTTCTCATTATCATATTAGACACGTCAAAATCTTTTTATATTAGTAAAGTGCCATTCTCCATCTATATCTATAAAATTTGAGATATTTTTGAACCTGTAGTTTCACTAAAAAGAAAAGAAATAATAATAAAAAAAAGCTCAATTATTGCTCAATTACAAACCGTCTTTCATATAAAATTTGTAAAGTTTAATTTCACACACACAAAATATTTCTCTCATTCCGGGATCACTTATAAGGTGATCCATGCCAGTTTTTACTGGAATTCATTGGGTATTTTAAATATGTTATTGATGACATTATATTACATCACAAAATAACACAAACTGTTGAAAATTAGACAAATCTGTGATTTTTATTATCTAGCCATCTAGAAAAATCTACCTAAATGTAGAAAATGACAAAAATAAATTGTAGTTGTTTGTCAAATCAAATGAAGAAAATAATAATATTTAAAAGTAATGGAATGAACTGACATGTGGTTACAGTCATATGACAAACAGCAAGCAAATGTGATGAAATTCGAAATATAGGGAATGCTTCACTGTTTCTTTACATACGTATTCCCAGAAAATATGCACTGAGATCAGCTGTTTTACTAATAACATGAGATTGAATTAACTTTTATTCGAAACTCTTGCCCTTCGTATTTTAATAATAATTTTGACCACAGATGACATATGGATTAAGAGATATTTTCCAATTCCAAATATGACCTCTTTAAATAATGCATTTCTCTCTAAATGCCACATTCTACTTACTCTTCATATAGTTTCCCATTGAATTAAAAGCAAATTTATAGCTTAGGAATCTTACCCAAATTTCGGATTTCCAGTCTTACTTTAATTAAACGTGAAATAGAATAAAAAGTTTTGATTACTCTTTCTCTAAATGATGGGTAACTTTCATTAGCCGTCACGTAAAAAGGTGTTGTTATTCAGAAAATAAATCAAATTTCTTTTGCTTATGGAACTATTTCGACTGCGGGAAAGATTAACTCCCAGACATCATTATCGAAAATCAGAGAGCTGACCTTTTTGTTTTTTGGCCATTGTGGCTAATGATAAAGCGGGCCGCCATTTATCACTTTTGAATTCTTGTTCACTTCCTCTAACTTCGTTGAGAAATTATATTTACGCTACGAGATAATTAATCATGTCAGAATAAATGTGTTAGGGTCGTTTGGATCAAGAAATAAAATAAATATTACGTCTCATCTTCTTGACAAAATTTGGTTTTCTAGAGAGTTCAAATGTTAAATTTGAGTCGTCTTGTTATTAAAAGAGAAAAATAACCATAGAAATATTTACTTAAAAATAATTAATGATTAATTCAATTAAATTTGATGTTAATTCTTTTTAATAAAATTAATTTCATGTTGTTTTAGAAACATAATAATGCTCTTAAAGAAATGCAAAATGAATTTCCACATAAGCGTAAAAATAATGTTGCATTTTAAAGATTTTTTTTAAATAAAAAATAGTTAATATTTCAAAGAATAGTTCCTGAAGCAGTCCCCCTTTTGGCTATCTCTGAAATCTATACTTATAATAAATTTCAATGTGTGTGTGTGTGTGTTGGCTCTCTACAGGCCAGGTCATTTGGCATGCAGCTACCAAATTTGGTGCATGTATACCTTAGAGATCGGGAATGTGCACCTGGGGTCCCTTTTTTTGAAATTTTAATTAGAATTTTAATTATTAATTAAAAACTAACTTTCCCGCCAAAAAAATATTCCATTTTCCCCATCGCCAACTTTTTCGCCAAAATAATCTTCCATTTTCAACACCGCCAAATGAGTGAGGCTTCGTTTTTTTTTTTCTTCCAACAGTAATGAGGCTAGGGTTAACATTATTCGGCGGATTATTTAAAACGATTCTGTTTATTTTCTTAATGTTTTATGCATTTAAAATTAATCCATGTTTCAGATTCATTCTGAAGTACTTTTGAATTAAAATAACACAAATTATATTTATCTGTTTTTGTGCAATATTTCAAAGGCACAAAAACAGATAAATATAATTTGATTGGCATTATTACTAAAACTATAAATGGGTTCCAAATGTTTGTTTTAATCTGTTGAATGAGCGCATTTCTAAAATGGAAAAATTATTTTTCTTATTATACTGCGAAGTTCAGACGATTATATGTCGGACTATATCTCGGTCTTCTGGCTTTTTATAGTCTCCGAAGAAAGGCACATTTACTTGTTGAAGGATTTTCATAATCTTCATCGTAATGGTTCTATCACGGAAATTCCTGTTGCTTTGAAGATCTTTCATTTTGTCATCAAGTCGGGCGCCTAAGGTTTTCGGCAAAACAGGGTGTCTTTGACCTTGCATCCGTTCAGCGTCAAAACTGCCGTAAAATTGTCTTCCTTATGATGGAACTAATTCTTCTAAGAAACAACATTACAAATTCGTAATAATGTAGTCATGAAAAAGGTTTGATTATATATAATCTATACTTATAATAAAGCTCAATGTGTGTGTGTGTGTGTATGTGTGTTGGCGCTCTACATGCCAGGTCATTTGACATACAGCTATCAAATTTGGTACATGTATACCTTAGAGGTCAGGAATGTGCACCTGGGGTCCCTTTTTTTGAAATTTTAATTATTAATTAAAAACTAACTTTTCCGCCAAAAAAATATTCCATTTTCCCCACCGCCAAATGAGTAAGGCTTCAGTTTTTTTTTCTCCCAACAGTAATGAGGCTAGGGTTAACATTTTTCGGCGAATTATATCAAACGATTCTGTTTATTTTCTTAATATTTTATGCATTTAAAACTAAACATTGTTAATTAATCCATGCTTCAGATTCATTCTGAAGTACTTTTGAATTAAAATAACACAGAATAAAGGAAATTAAAAATGTATAATCTGCATAGCGTTACCCCAACTGGTGTAGAAAAATTCACGCATTTGCGTTACCTAACTGGCGAAGAAAATTCACGCATGCGCATTGTTCTGATTGTTGTCATGACAACCACTATCAATGGATGATTTAAATTATTTTTAGGTTAGTTGCATGCTTTTGTAAGTAAATTGTATTTATGTTAGTTATATATATTCTTGTATATGCTTATAGTTTTAAGTACATCGTTTTTTAAGTAGTTTTGTTTAACCTGTTTTCAATGATTTAAATTATTTTTAGGTTCGTTGCATGCTTTTGTAATTAAATTGTATTTATGTTAGTTATATATTTTTTTTGTATATGCTTATAGTTTTAAGTACATCGTTTTTTAAGTAGTTTTTTTAAACATGTTTTAGACAGATTATTTTAAACGATTCATTTCATTTTCTTAGTGTTTGATGCATTTAAAATTAAACATTGTTAATGAATCGATCTGTTCATGATGAATCTGAGAAAATTTTGCTGTCAAATTCTTGAGATATTTCATAAATTAAGAAAGATATTCTTTAGTGCCCATAAAGTTTAAACGCTCAGTGACTCTATTATTAGTAATCATATTATTAAAAAAAATGCTTTGTTTCAGTAAAAAATATTATTATTATTAATTGCAGATTAATCATTTACACTTTAATTTAAAGCATAAATTCTACGAGGGGTAACAGAAAATGAGAGAGATACATATCACGTTATGACTGAAAGCCTTTATAATATTATGAGTGAATTATATGGCTATCAAAATTTGAAGTTTTAAAATATTTTGCTGAAGAATCTATTAAAGTTGGAATTGCATAAAATATTTAATTATTAAAATTTTAACGAACATTAAGATTGGCGAAGTGGCTGGTCGCCAAAGGCGGCTAGTAAGTAAAAAAGTAATAATAATTTAATAATAATAATACATTTTAAAAGAATATATACAGTACATTCCCGAATATCCGGTTCAGACTTCCATACTATCCGGTTTAGTTTTCTTTTATCGTAATTAAAGGCAAGAACTATTGTGGCAATATTGTCAAGGCATTGAAAGCGGGTGTCTGCAACGATCCTCCTACGTGTCGTGTGCAAAATGCAAGTTGTGACATAAAGAGAGCAGCATTTTGCACGTTGTTCATTGTTTCATCAGTTTATAACGGACCTCAGTCGTTGCCGCTGTTCCCGATTAAAACTGTACAGTATGTACATGATTCGTAGGATGTCTAAACGTTTTTTTAAGTGTACCATAGTGAAGATTTCAAAATAGATGATATACGAAAAAATGTTGGTGTATGAAGGAGAAATTATGAGCCATACAGCGACTAGACTCTGGTGTAACAGCAAAAATATAACTTAGGAGTTATATAAAGATATAAAAACTACCGGTAGAGAACCTGCTATTTTATCTCGAGAACTGCTCTATGATTCATCTGACCATAGTAGCGTTCATATTCTACGTGGTTTGAGATAAATGGAGGGCTTAGTACGCAATAAAAAGTGAGAAAACTATGTATACTAACAGTGAGTTAGTATACATAGTATATAAATGGTATAAAAACTTTGTTTTCTAGTTGCTGGGCAAAGAAATGTATTCATATAAATCAGCCTAACAGGCTTTTTTGTTATCCAGCCTGTTTTTCCGTCACATCAGGCCGGATAGTTGGGAGTTTACTGTAATTGCAATATTCCTTGGTAAATTAATATACATTGAAAGTACTATCATATACTTTAAAAATAGAGCAGAAAATAAAAGACTTTATATTAAAAATATCTGAAATATTTATATCTGAAAAAATAATTACAGCGTTGAAATGTATTCCTATATAAATAATATTGAATACAAAAAAAAATTAAAATGCACGAATAAATTGTATTAGAAATAACGTTGAAATGAAGGAAATAACAATTCTAGTTTAGTGCTATAGATTTCATCAAAGGTTAATAATAATAATAGCCTTAAAACAATATTTGTTTCACTTTTAAATTTTAGCCAAAGAAAATGTAACAAACGATTTCATTCAGAAGCAGAAAAATGATTAATTCAGTAATCACATCTGACTTTTTATCCTGAAAAAATATAAAGATAAAATATAACATTTTGTACAATCCCAAAAGTTTGATTGAATTGTTTTAAATCTTATAAAAAGATATTTATTCCGAAAATCATACCGTTAATTTTAAATAATAAACTGGGCAAAGGTTGTAACTTTTGAATTACAAACATTTGAAAGATTGTTTTTAATTTAAATTCAAATTATTCATATCTATATTTCTTTAAAGTGAGTTCAAGACACAAAAATTATCTATCAAGACACAAAAAATACCTATTAAAATAATATTTTAAAAATTCATTAATAATTATATAGATATTCCATGTATTTTTAACTTCCTTTATCAATATTTTTACCTTACTATTATTATCCTTTACCTAAAAATATATTTAAATTTCCCATTTTAATTAATTTTATTTTATTTTCAATTATTTGTAATAAGGAAATTTAATGACAATTTGTAAATATGAAACTGCTGATAAGAATGTGAAAAAATATGATGAGAAATAGTAATATAGTTAGAAAATTAGTATTTAATTAGCTAATTAAGGAACAAGTACTGCTTATTTTGCAATATATTCGTTTTTTAAAAGTTTCATTTACTCATTACATGGCATATGTTATAAATATCTATAAAGATATTTGAAATATTATATTAATAATTAATAACTTGGTTTTAGACATTTTTAATGATATAGGAAACTTTCTTTATATATTAAAATCAGAAAATATATTTAGATAAGTTGCTATTTTTTAATGAGAAAAAGTAACATATTATTTTTAGTTCCTTTAATTTTTGAAGAATTCTTTTAGTAGAAAAAGGCTTTATTACATTTAAAAATGAGGTTTTCTCAAGAGAATGCTTTTCAACTTTTCAGGAATAATGTTTTTTTATTTAAAGAAAATAAATTTTATCCCTATTATTAAATAACTTGAAGTAAGTTGTTTTCTTTCATGGATAAAACAACCATGTTGAAATATTTCGATTTTAATGTTAGTCTTTAATTAGTTTTTTATCATTAGGTTCCTTGGACTTTTTGATACATATAATTTTATATTATTAAAGATATTTGTATAAAGTTATTTCATATTTTATAATAACATTTATGTAAAACAATTTTAATTGTCCTTTCCGCAATAGCAGGACACCAGTAACGAGTTGATTGTTGGAGATTTTCTTCCAATGTGGACTTCTCTTCAAGAGATAATATGAGAAGCAACTTCACCTTATGTATTGGAGTCTAGAATTTTTTAGCATAAGTTCAATCAATGTGCAACAAGATCGTTTTAATCAACAGAATGAAATCACAATATCTTTTTAATCTTTGATTCCTGGACTATGTCAGATATGCTAGAACATATGAGATTAGAGTTGCATAACAATTTATCTAAATATTCCTTGCAAAAACTGGCATGTAATGTTTACCCAAATTTTTCTCTCATAAGATATATCCCTTTAAGGTATAAAGATGATATATCCATCTATGCCAGAATGAAAGCTGTGGTCTTTAATTTAGGTCCTGGACGCCTCGAGTGCTCAGATTTTTATTTTCAGAGTTCCGAAAATAAGCGGTCTGTGTTTCGCAGAAGAATCAAAATAAGTTTATATTTTAAAAGCTTTTTTGTTCGATTAAAACCAAAATTTGAAGGATAACTAACATGTGTTGCTAAGACTAGAATCAAATTATACTCACTTGACCCTTTATATTTTATTGTTATCGTGTCCTCAAGGAACGATACAAATTTTCACTGCATTGATTTTATTCAGAATTTGCTAGAATGCAAAATTTGTGCAAAAACAATATACCGAATTTCATTCATCTAGCGTCATCTAATAAAACAATTCTGAAATAAATAAATAAAGTAAAAATTTTGTATCTCTCCAAAAAACGAGTTTTTCGGCGTCAGAGAGTTCTGAATCGTGCCGATTCTTCAAAATCACGTAGTTGAATTTTCTGTATGTTATGATACCTTTTGCTTGCATACATCGCATACAAGAGAGAAATGTTTAAAAAAGCAACAATGCAACATGTGAGGATGTATCGAATATTCAAAATCACGTTTCATGTCATGAAACAAATATAAATAAACGCTATATCCCTATTAGCACAAATACCCAATAAATCTCCACAATATTAAAAATTCTCAAAATTCTAAATATCTAGGATATACTTTAAAATAAATATCATCAGCTAAAGAGGATGATTGTGTGACTAAATGATACGGATATACAATGCACTTTTTATCTTATTTTTCTCAAAATAATATAATAATTATTTTTAAATTCTATAAATTTAGATTTTGAACTAATTTCTAAAGGAAATTAAGTTCAAAAATGTATTCTATTTCTACTTAAAACATTCTACATTGTCTAATAATTACTCTACAAAGGCATAAACTAATCATAAAAGTATCAACTTGCATTTTTAATTTAAATTATCTTTTTCTCAGAGAAAAACAAGGGCATACAATAAAAGAATATTCCAGTTTCCTTTCATGTCATTCCATTGAATAGAACTCGCAAGTGTTTCAGAAATAGAATTTCTGAACGATAGAAGAGAGAGCATGTTACTGAAGCTGTAGTTGACAAAGTTTACAAACATTGATATTTCAAAGTTGAAAGACAAGTAAATAGAGTTTGTGACATATCGCTCGATTCTTCATTGTCGGAGAATCAAACAATGTATTGATCTCTTCGTGACATTAAGAAAAATCACAATCTTTGATGCAAATATGGACTTCACTAAAAGCACGCATGTAAAGAAATACGTTCTTGAGACTTTTCAAGAGAAATAACTCGACTCATCTATCGAAGCAAAAATGAAGTGTCAGAAGATGGGGTGAAAGAACTAGAAGATGACAAATATAACATTTTGCACATTAAAGTTCTGGATATAGTGGAAAATTAGGAAGATGTGAGCTAGAGGGCATTTGGATTTATGAAATCAGCGTGTATTCTAAGGAATATTGGAAAGATACCATTAGAGGAAAAGACCAAATACAATAAATTTTGTACATTAAAATTAGAACATAGAAAATGATTGGGGATATATGAACTTTAGAGTTTTTTGGTTTATAAAATTATCATGATGCTAAGAAATATTTGAAAGATATTACATTTGATTTTTCATTTCTGATATTTATACGTTTGTTGCAAATTTATGGAATAACTAAAATGTTGCTTTAATTTTCTTTTTATAACTGTTTTATGTATTCTTTCTATGTATTAATTCATTCTGGATGCATGAAATACATTACTTTCTTTCACTTTCAAAAAATTAATTAATTTTTTTATGAATATTAGCTATTCTGATAACAAAAATGTAGAGTAAAAAATTGTCTTCTTGATGTATAAAATAATTTGCAATCCATGTATTACGCAAAATCTAGAATCAAATGTAGAAAACTGTCCTTACAAATTATATTTCTGAAGCGGCAAAATAACGCTATTCTTATTAATATTTATAAAATTTTCGTATATTTAATTCTCAGTTGTTAAAAAAAGAAAAATTATTCTAAAAATTACAAATGTTGTGATAGTAAACATTCGAAAGATACTCTATCTATCTACATAAAACTCTTAACGATGTCATTATAATCTCCTAGTTTATTCTTAGTAGTCTGGAATGGTAGTTATATGTTAATTTTTGTAATCAGTTTACATACAAATTCTCTCAATTAAGGTACCGTTTTTAAAGTACCTCATTTATTTGATTATTCAGTTTCAAATTTTTTGATTTCGAATGACATCAGTTTAAGTAAGTGATGCCCGTTGGTTGTTGCTTAAGCTACTTTCTTAACTGCTTCTATGACTTAGGAAAAATATTCCAAACAAACAAATTTTTAAAACATACTTTTAGTTATTTTTATAGCCATCGCGGAAGCAATTCTAAATAATAAATGGTAGTAGTTTGCATAATTTACTTATTAACTCAAACAGTGTAGCATCGTAATGTTTAATAGGTAAAAGCTTTATTGAAATCAAAGTTTTTTCCACTAATAAAATATTTCTAGTTATTCCATATTCATGCTACACAAAAAGGATTTAAATAATATATCGAACTTTAGAAAAAAAATTCAAATATAATTTATAACTAAAATATTTTTACTTTATCTATACTTATAATAAAGCTCAATGTGTGTGTGTGTGTGTGTGTGTTGGCGCTCTACAGGCCAGGTCATTTGACATACAGCTATCAAATTTGGTACATGTATACCTTAGAGGTCGGGAATGTGCACCTGGGGTCCCTTTTTTTGAAATTTTAATTAGAATTTTAAATATTAATTAAAAAGTAACTTTCCCGCTAAAAAAATCTTCCTTTTTCCCCACCGCCAACTTTTGCGCCAAAAAAATCTTCCATTTCCCCAATCGCCAAATGAGTAAGGCTTCAGTTTTTTTTCTCCCAACAGTAATGAGGCTAGGGTTAACTTTTTTCGGCAGATTATTTCAAACAATTTTTTTAATGTTTTATGCATTTAAAATTAAACATTGTTAATTAATCCATGTTTCAGATTCATTCTGAAGTACTTTTGAATTAAAATAACACAGAATAAAGGAAATTAAAAAAGTATAATCTGCGTAGCGTTACCCCAACTGGCGTAGAAAAATTCATGCATTTGCGTTACCTAACTGGCGAAGAAAATTCACGCATGCGCATTGTTCTGAGTGCTGTCATGACAACCACTATCAACGGATGATTTAAATTATTTTTAGGTTAGTTGCATGCTTTTGTAAGTAAATTGTATTTATGTTATATATTTTTTGTATATTCTTATAGTTTTAAGTACATCGTTTTTTAAGTAGTTTTTTTTTAAACCTGTTTTAGACCGATTATTTTAAACGATTCATTTTATTTTCTTAGTGTTTGATGCATTTAAAATGAAACATTGTTAATGAATCGATCTGTTCATGATGAATCTGAGAAAATGTTGTTGACAAATTCTTGAGATATTACATAAATTAAGAAAGATATTCTTTAGTGCCCATAAAGTTTAAACGCTCAGTGACTCTATTATCAGTAATCATATTATTAAAAAAATGCTTTGTTTCAGTAAAAAATATTATTATATTAATTGCAGATTAATCATTTACACTTTAATTTAAAGCATAAATTCTACGAGGGGTAACAGAAAATGAGAGAGATACATATCAAGTTATGACTGAAGGCCTTTATAATATTATGAGTGAATTATATGACTATCAAAATTTGAAGTTTTAAAATATTTTGCTGAAGAATCTATTGAAGTTGGAATTGCATAAAATATTTAATTATTAAAATTTTAACGAACATTAAGATTGGCGAACCGGCTGGTCGCCAAAGGCTGCAAGTATAAAATATTTATTTAGTTCGCAAATTATTATTGATAATCCTACATATAGACAAAAATTTAAATATCATTTTAGCAGATTGATGTAAAATGATTTGTACAAAAGGATAATCTTTAAAAAATATTTATTTATTATTTGTACATGGTAGGCATTTTTAACTATTTTATATTTTATTTTTATATGTGTATTTTTATTATTTATAAACAGAAAATTATTTGTACAATTATGCAAACAAATCAAACCTTAACTCATTTTTAGATAATTTTTATTAAATTTACTTCTACTTTGAACAAATACTTATAACTTTATTTAAATTGTATTTTCTCTTAATTTTGCATTGCACGTAATCAATTTCTCTCTCATTTCCAGAATTGTTGAAGTTCAAAATTAGGTATAATAATCTTCATATCAATATAATCTTTAAATATTTTAAAAACTGAATTTTCACTTAAACACTTAAAGCAATAAAATTTTGATATCCTAATAGAGAATTTTAGGAAAAGAAAATATTACTAAAATACATACTATACTTAATAATAAATTATAATCAAAATTCAAAATGTAGGGAATAAATAAAATAGAAAATCTACATTTTATTTCTCTAATAAATCTACGTTTTAAAAAAATATAAAATAAGTCTATTAATATCAAATAAAACTGTTTTCTTAAAATATTTCTAGTAAAATATATACCTCTCATTTGAAAATATATCCTGTTGTTTATATGAATATATTTTGCTGCTCTATTTTGAAATAATTTAACGAGGAATATAATTATGAATGCCCTTTTCTATTAGAACGTAGTATATCAGAGCACCTTAATTATAAAAAAAAATATATTTTTAAGTTTTTACAGCAGGTTTAAGAAAACAAATCTAGATTTCTGTAGAAATATTTTTTTTTACCAATTTAATGTTTTACCTATTAAAAAAATATTTACTTCTATCATATCAAATATTTTATAAATATAAATATCCACTTTTGATCTAATTATGATTTCTGATCAAATTAATAATTTTATCTTTTATTTAAGATGAAATGATAAATCATGAACTTGAATTTATTATAAGAATTTAGATATTTTATATGGTTACTTCTTAATGTGAAACGGATAAGAACCAAGCATATTTATTTTGACGAAATCTACTTAACATATTTTATTGAAATACCAGATGATAAAAGAAAAAAATGCCGAAATTTCAATTAAATCGTGTACTTTTAAATCTGTAAATCTTAATTGTAGTCACAATTGCGCACCAAATTTGATATATTTAAATTGCATTTTGAAGTTTTCACGACTACAGAGCCAGCCGATCAACCCCTGGTTGGATTAGGTTTAACACTTGATCGGTGTTTATATCATAGATGTTAAATAAGTATGCCAATTTTACCCCTCTAGCTCTTTTCCTTATTTTAGTTATTGTGAAATTTTATATTCAAAGAGCCGAAATTTAGAATTCCTCAGAGCCTAGTTTGCTCAAAAATTAATAGAAATCTACAAATTTATTGTAAACACTTTATGCCAAATTTCACTCCTCTAAATGTAATCTTTTTATGCGTTCTCCTTAACATACAGACATAATGTCAAATATGTGTTTTCCGAACTCAGGAAAGTCTAAATTGGTGAGAATCGTCGAAATTTCAAGTTCGAATTTTTTGAAGATTAAACACTTTCTCCACACATCATATCAGAGAAAATAAAAAAAAAATATATGGAATTTTTTTAGCATAAAAACGTTATGGTATTTCTTATAATTGAAATTAAACTCGTAATAAAATTGAATTTCGAAATCCATTTTGTATTTAATAATTAGTCTTGTGGATATAGTATAAAAATAAAATTATAAAAAACTTGATATGACTTTATTAATATCATTTTATTCAATTTTGAGGTAAGTAGCCAACTAAACATTATAAACTACTTAATTTAATTTTCAATAGACAAATTAAGTTGAAATATGTTCAACATTATTAACAGGGATATATCTAGTTTAGTTCTTAGTTCAGTTACATTAACTTACCAATTTAAAGCAACACTAGGGGTAAATTAGGAAGGACCTCGTAAGTTTAAACCTCAATCAGATGATGAGGACGGCAAGTGAACTGGCAATCCTCCTCTCCAACTTTCATACCAGATCAGCGAGAGGAAGTCAAGGATATCTTGAATTTTATATAAAACAAGATTTATTGGGTCAAATGTTTTTTTTTATAAAGTTTCGAAAATCCAATTTGAATTTGGATATAATATATTCAATAACAATTGTTAATAATTAAATATAAGAATAATTTAGTCTGTCACCCCAAACAAAAATTTTATAGTTCAAAGAGATTTGAAATTTCTTAATACCGAAACCTGGAAATTATCTCATTATTTAAACACATATTAAGGATTGAATCACAAAAAGGTTTAATAGTAAGAAAAAACGAATTCACTGACTACAACTAATCCGAGACCTATAGATGACTAATTTCTTACTTATCAACTATTGTTCCTCTTGGAATCGTAAATTCTATTATATTGTCGGGATTACTAAGATTAAATAAGGAAACTCCAACTTAAATTTGCTATAAGTTTCTATCATTGACTGTGGAATTAGTTTTATTCCTTTATTTTTATCTCTGCTAATTACTTCGGATTTGTTTCGGAAATCTTTAGTTTCCTTAACAGTTTTAACAAGAAAAGCTTAGTAGGTCTCAAATGGAATTCACCAATAGCAATATAGCGCTTTGTAATGACTTTGTGATAGTTAAGAAAGAACTAAGAAATGTTCGTGTTGTTTAAAGCCATTGATAAAAAAAATCTGGATCTTCTGCGTTTGGAAATTTAATTACATGAATAAATTATATTTTTAATTAATAAATTTTATCTCATTTATGATAGTTATTCTTTTTTTCAATTTCAAAAAGCAGGTTAGAAAAGACAACTATTTTATGTTTGTTGAACTTGGCACCTTAACGACGTTTTTCCGTGGGAATAATTGCAACTATAGTTAAATAAATTAATGCGATTCACAACTTTAAGCAAATGATGTATTTATAATTTATTACAATAAATATAATCTTCTTACACTTAATTTGGATACAATTTCTCATTAGTAACAATTGTAATTAGTGAAAAGAAAATCAAGCTGCTATATTTCATTTATAAATTATAATGAATATTAATTGCTTAATATTCTTCGCTTTAAATCAATTGATGAACCAAAAATTGCTTAAGAATCCTAACCAAAAATTATGATTCTAATAGAAAAAATGTAATAATTTCTTTGGAATGTTATGTATATAGAATACAAATTGGTTTGGTCGGTTTTCAAAAGATGAATCTGGCTGTTATGAATTTTATAGTGAACATTTGATGTTCGTGATTTGAGAGAGGTTAGACATTTGTCAATTATATTTAGTATATATCGCTTTGAGTTCCATAAAAAACTTATTTTTTACTATGCTAAATATGTCAAATTTTGTGTTAACTAAGCAGATATTTGTGGGAGTGTTAGTTTTGTGATTTAATTGGACGAAACGTGAAGCTGAAGAGCATCGAATACCTTTGGAAGTTTATGATGGCAATGTTTCCACTGATATATCATATAGTGAATGGTTTCGACGTTTCAAGAATAATGATTTCAGCGTTGAAGACTGGCCTCGCTCTGGACAGCCAAGGAAAAATAATCGACAGCAAAGAGTTGGAAACATCACTCAGTGATGATCCGAATCAAATGCAAGGCGAGCTTGCAGAATCATTTCAGTGACTCAACAAGCAGTTTTTCGAACGATTGACATCCATGGAAATGATTCAAAAGCAATGCAAATAGTCGCCTTTTGAACAGAACCTGAGACACGCTGAAAGGCGATTTTCCACTTTCGAGCAATTGATTCAAAGGTAGCAAAGAAAGGAATCTTTTATATAGGTTTCTAACTGGGAATCAGAAATGGATATTCTGCTACAACACCGAGAAGAAAAATACTATGTTATGCTTGATCATTCTTTGCTATCAACCTCAACATCAACACCATAGCCGCTTATTCCTGGGTCAAAGGTCATGTTGTATATCTGGTGGGACCAAAAAGTTGTTGTGTACTAAAAGCTGGTGATTGTATTACAGGCGATAGGTATAGGTTATAATTGACTGTATATTGACATTGCGAGATAAAAGCTGATAAGGGTGGGCAATTTCCTCTACGATTAGTATATAATGTGTTACTACCACCTATTCATGTTTTCTGTTGAGCTTAAGAAATACAGATATTATTTTTGGGATGTTTAAGATGAGAACCAATTTTCTCTGGCTGTTATTTCTGGATGCATATCCTTCTCGATAGAACACACTAATGAAATCACCATTCCAATATCATTGCGAGGAAACAAATCGAAAACTGTCGAATTGTCATTGAGGGCATATCGTGTTTATAACCACACTGGGAAGTAAAAGGGAAAATGACAATTCACTTAATGAAAATTTGATAATTGTAATTCTTTGAAATTCAAGGTAGGAAAATAGAGAGATTAAAAGGTATATGATTTCATCATATTTAAAATTCAATCTCGCTTTAAATTTATGCATATAAATATACTAATAAAACACATAGACACTGTGTTCCAAGTGATGAATCCATATTTCATTCTGAAATGATGTGGTCAGTGTACTAGTAGTATAATAGCAAAATTTCGCAAATAAAGCCTGGCCTATCTTCTTCATTTACAAATAATGATTATCGTCATTTATTTTAGCATATCTCAGAATTTATCAACTTCAAAATATCTCAAAGTGCCAATTGGAGAAAAAATGGAAGAATAAAACAGACATAATAAAATTTTGACAGAATTTACAATGACTGTAGATTTCAGAAATCGAAACAAGTAAATAGGATTAGTGAAAGTTCAGTTCATTTTTACCTGTCTCATGACTAGTCAGTGAATCGATCCATTGATAACAATAAGTGAAACCGTGACTTTTGATGCAAATACAGGTTTCACTCAAGGTACGCTGCTGAAGAAATATATCCTCCAGACTTTTCAAAAGAAATAACACTTCTCATCTATCAAAGCTAAAGAGTTATGTCAGATGATAGGGGTAAGTAAACTACTAGTCAAGTATAGTATTAGTACTTACTATATATTTTATCGATTGCATCAGAAATTTGAATGTAAAGTTTGAATAATGTAAATGTTAAGTTTTGGTTTAAAGGCTGTTTGGTCGTGTGGTAAATAAAATTCCTCAAAAATTAAATTGTTTTTTTGTAAGTTGGCCATATATCATTTTTATCAGTTTTCAAGAGTGGGGGGATTTATTGTATAAATAAGAATTATATACAGCTAAAAACTGATAATTAAAATCTAAGTAATCACTTAAGCTTTAAAATTAAGATCAAAGTTGAGAACAACCAAAATATTATAAATGTTTACATTTCTGTTTTTTAATAACAGAGACATTTTTATGTAGTTAAAATATTTTTTTGGTTCTAATACAGTTTCAAAAATTAATTGATAACTTGAATAAACGTACAAAAAAAGATTATACGACGTGTTTTCGCAGCTCTTTCAATTTAATTTCAATTAAGTTTAAATAATCTCTCAAAAAAGGGAAAATAAAACGAAAAAGTAATTTTTTCCAAACTTTGAATTAAATTGCTTTTAAAAGATAAGGTAGAGAATATAAATTTTATTTTATGATTTACTAAATTTTTTGTATGGATTAAGTAGTTCAGATGCAAGTATAATTTTTAACTGTCACCACAACAAAAGTTGTGTTTATTAAATCTGAATTTTAAGATTAAACTAAAAATGAATAAATGAAATTAAAGTGAAAATGCTTTTTCCTAATAATTAATAACTGACAGTTTCCTTAATCTGAATTTTAGTTTTATGCATCCCAAATACATAGGTAAAAGCGTAAAATACAATTCAAAGTAAAAATTAAAATAGGATTATTTTTATATGTGTATAATTACAAACAAGGTATGAGGCACAAGTTATGATTAATTTATTCGAGAAAAACAACAAATGTTGAATTTGTTTAGAAAAACATAAAATGGTTTGTCCCATAATTATAGATAATATTTGTTTTAGCATTATATTTAAGTTTTAGGAACACAGTTACAATTATTAGAATTTAATCATATTTCCATTACCTTTATTCACATCAAATACACTATTTTCCCACTGGGAGTACTAAGTTTTACATTATTTCTGGATATTACATTATTTCCAAGATAGATGTTTCTTCTATCGCTACTTTTAGATCCTAGGTCAAAAAAGATTGGCTTACATTTTTATATACTTTTGTACAAGTTCCCATGCATTTCTCATTGAATTTTAGGCCGGACTAAGCGATGGCTTGTCTATGACATTGCTATTACTCATGTTGTACTATATATTTGTCGAATTAGATACAAGAAATAGGCATTCTGTCTTTTTAAATTACTGTTTAGTCCTCATCCTGTAATGGAATAAAATGGACCTACAATATTTGCAGATATTCCTCATAGCTTAGTTTCTTGCTACAGATTGTCAAAAATGTTTGTCCATTAAATCCAAAATCACTCCATTACTGATTCTCCACCTTGCTATCTATTTAAAAAAAAAAGCCTTATTGTTTCGCTTCTTAAATCATACCAATAAAATTTATATCCATCTGGTTCTCCAATTTCAATTTTTTTTCATTAAATATTATTAATATCCATTTACACCCTGATATATTAAACCTGTAAAAGGTAGTTTTTTAGTGTATTTTTAAGTTTCTTTAACAAATTTTTTAAATTATTGGTTGCGATTCCAGTATTCTTCTGTGAATAATAATTTGGGCACTCCAAATTTGGATTCTATTTGTTGTAGTGACATATCTTTTTTTCTAGATGGCATACTAAAAATGATTTTGTCACTGTGCATAGATGTTATTCGTTGTCAGCGAAGTCTTTTCTTCCAAGACCACTTATCGCCATTATGCAAAATCCTGTAAATACTTTTTAAAGACATTTCAAAATCTTGGATCTATCTTTCGGATGTTTGCTTTTAAGTTTTTAATGCAAACATTTGGGGATGTCTTATTTTGAAACCTATTTACCCCTAGGTAATTTGCTCAATTTATGGAAATATCGAATTTTTAAACAAAAACAAGCCTAAAAATTATTCCAAACCATAAAAAGTCAGAAAAAACAGACGATAAATACTTTTAAGGAATGCAAATAAACAGTGTCTGCTAAAAAAGAAATATTTATCTAATAATATTTCTTAGTCAGGAGATGTCTATATTTCGAGGGCAGGTGCTTATATATATATATATATATATATTAATTTACACAGCTTTTACATATTTTCACATATTGTTTAACCATAATACCAAATCAATCAATCAAAATACATATGAAACATTTCTGAAAATAAATAGAAGACATTTTAGTTCTGGATTCCTTTTCTTCTGTATTTCACTTAGCTCTGGATTTCTCTCTCTCTTTTTTTTTAATTATGCTTGCATTTTTAACACCAGATGTTTTATTTTACTGAGTATCGCATGTAAGAAATAAATATTTATGTGGATATGGAGGGAAATAAGAATATATATAAGAACTAGCCGCCTTTGGCGAATAGCCGGTTCGCCAATCTTAATGCTCGTTAAAATTTTAATAATTAAATATTTTATGTAATTTCTACTTTAATAGCTTCTTCATCAAATATTTTAAAGCTTCAAATTTTGATAGTCATGTAATTCCCTCATAATAATATAAAGTCCTTCAGCCATAACATAATATGTATCTCTCTAATTTTCTATTAGTTCCGGTAGAATTTATGCTTAAAACTAAAATGGAAATGACTAAACTACAATTAATATAATAATATTTTTTACTGAAACAAAGCATTTTTTTTTAATAATATGATTACTGATAATAGAGTCACTGAGCGTTTAAACTTTATGGACACTAAAGAATATCTTTCTTAAGTTATGTAATATCTCAAGAATTTGTCAACAAAATTTTCTCAGATTCATCATGAACAGATCGATTCATTAACAATGTTTAATTTTAAATGCATCAAACTTTAAGAAAATGAATCGTTTAAAATAATCGGTCGAAAACAGGTTTAAAAAAACTACTTAAAAAACGATGTACTTAAAACTATAAGCATATACAAAAAATATATATAACTAACATAAATACAATTTAATTACAAAAGCATGCAACTAACCTAAAAATAATTTAAATCATTGAAAACAGGTTAAAAAAACTACTTAAAAAACGATGTATTAAAACTATAAGCATATACAAAAAATATATAACTAACATAAATACAATTTACTTACAAAACCATGCAACTAACCGAAAAATAATTTAAATCATCCGTTGATAACGGTTGTCATGGCAACAGTCAGAACATAATGCGCAGGCGTGAATTTTTCGCCAGTTAAGGTAACGCAAATACGTGAATTTTTCTACGCCAGTTGGGGTAACGCTATGCAGATTATACATTTTTTATTTCCTTTATTCTGTGTTATTTAAATTCAAAAGTACTTCAGATTGAATCTGAAACATGGATTAATTAACAATGTTTAGTTTTAAATGCATAAAACATTAAGAAAATAAACAGAATCGTTTGATATAATCCGCCGAAAATTGTTAACCCTACCCTCATTACTGTTGGGAGAAAAAAAAATTGAAGCCTTACTCATTTGGCGGTGGGGAAAATGGAAGATTTTTTTGGCGGAAAAGTTGGAGGTGGGAAAAATGAAAGATTTTTTTGGCGAGGAAAGTTAGTTTTTAATTAATAATTAAAATTCTAATTAAAATTTTTAAAAAAGAGACCTCAGGTGCACATTCCCGACCTCTAAGGTATACATGTACCAAATTTGGTAGCTGTATGTCAAATGACCTGGCATGTAGAGCGCCAACACACACACACACACATTGAGCCTTATTATAAGTATAAATTATATATAATCAAACCTTTTTCATGACTACATTATTACGAATTTGTAATGTTGTTTCTTAGCAGAATAGTTCCATCATAAGGAAGACAATTTTACGGCAGTTTTGACGCTGAACGGATGCAAGGTCAAAGACACCCTGTTTTGCCGAAAACCTTAGGCGCCCGACTTGATGACAAAATGAAAGATCTTCAAAGCAACAGGAATTTCCGTGATAGAACCATTACGATGAAGATTATAAAGATCCTTCAACAAGTAGACGTGCCTTACTTCGGAGACTATAAAAAGCCAGAAGACCGAGATATAATCCGACATATAATCGTCTGAACTTCGCAGTATAATAAGAAAAATAATTTTTCCATTTTAGAAATGTGCTCATTCAACAGATTAAAACAAACATTTGGAACCCATTTATAGTTTTAGTAATAATGCCAATCAAATTATATTTATCTAAGTTTTTGTGCTTTTGAAATATTGCATTTGCATGCATATATATACATACCAGAAGAAAATAAAAGCATAGACATTTTTTTCCAAATAATTGATAAGGATTTACACAATAGATTTTAGAACTATACATAAAATTTTGTTTATAGTCTTTTTATGTACTCTAGGTATCGTAATCACTTACTCTCTCAGAGACAAAAAAATGGCATGTGATGGGATTTCATATAATATTCTATAGAAATCTGCAAATGGGATGTTTCGATTATATGACAAACTTAAACATCAGCTCAAAACGTATTTTAATTTATCTTTACACTGTAAAATAATCTCTAAAATTCATTTCTTGGACTTAAAAAAGATCTAAAAAGTGAAGACGAGCAAAAATTTGTAAAGTTGATTTTGTATTTTTTTTTTTTTTGACAATTTCAATAGTTTTTTTGAGAATGCAAAATTAATACAGTCAGAAACCCCTACGAAATAATGTACATCACTGAAAAATCTATCGGTCCTTTCTGTGTGGAAACTAAAAAACAAATTCAAAAGGATATTTAACATATAGAGTATTTTAATTGCCTGCATAGTTGATTTTGTAAATATTATTCTACGTTCTACATTTCTGTTCGTGTTAGGTTTTAAATGGTGGTATAAATACTAATGAATAATGATATAAAGAGTAAATTGTATACACCAATTACGATACAAGGTAGAAGATGGTTCATTAAATATTCAGTGGAGAACTCATAAATATGCTTTCTAAAAGCTTGTATATATATATATATATATTCGAATATTTAAAATTCCCTTTCAAACGTTACATATGAAAAGAAAATACTAGCGTTCATATGAGCATTTATAATATCACTAAGTGTTTATATCTAAATTTCATTTCCGTCTTTCTCAGGATAAAAAAATATTTTCGATGGTAATTATCAATAAATAGTTTTACTAAAACTTAACTTAAATCATTCAAATTTAACTTAAACCATTCAAATGATTAGAAAAAAAAATATTAAACATCATTCTAATAAACTATCAACCAATTCTTATTTGTTCGAAAGTTAGTTATTTTTAATTTATTTTAACTTCCGTATTCTTAGATAGATCATTGCAGAAACGATTTTCAATTGCCTCGTTTAGTTAAATATTCCTTTTAGTTCAAAGATTCTTGAATTCTAATGGCATCAATTTAGGTAAGTGCTTTCTGTTGGTTACCATTCAAACAGTTTGTTCAGTACAAATGTGGCTCGTTGAAAATGTTCTATTACGATACCCATGTGAAAGATTACTTTTATACGATGCTTTTATTTCTGTTGAATCGTGATGTTAGCTGATTTAACTAGTAAATTGTCATAGTTTAAGTATGCATTTGAAAATCTACATCAACTTAGCATTAAATGGTTACTTATAAACCATTACTAGCAAAAATAGTTCGGTATTTCGATGTTTTTCGTATTTTTATTCTTTTTATTTGTTTATTCGTTTTATTCGTTATTTTATTCGTGCATTTCAATGTTGTTTACTATGTAAAATGTTTTCATAAACAAAAATATAAGATTTAAAATCAGAAAATTAGCTAATATAGAAAAACTGCAGAATTTTTTTTCTTCTTTTTTTTATCATTTGGAAAAAAGGAAAATCAGATAAAATAAAAAGTAAGATATTTAGGAAGTATAAAGAGTAAAGTTCTAGGAAGTATTTGATTATCATGATTTAAATCATTCCGAAACCATTTATTAGCAGTTATCTTTTTTTCCTTCAAAACTAAATAATTGTATTATATGGCAAGAAAGCTTAATACATTATAAAAAAACATATTTGGAAAATAATCAGGATTTATTTTCTATCGAGACATCAAACGAGGTCTTTCAATTTTGCAATTACATTCATTTTAAAATGGAGATATTCTGGAAACTTTTAAGTATTATTTCCGAAATAGAATTACTTTTGATCTGCATAAAATTTTCTTAAGATAATTCTTTTGAGAAAATTGGCTATGACGCATCAAAACAACATCATTCAATGCATTAGCAATAATAAAAATTGATTATTGTTACTAATATTCCAATAAATAAATAATTAAATATTGTGAAAATGAAATTACAAAGAAAGAAAATGTGTTCATCGAAACATGGATAGATGCATGATAGGTTTGTTTTGATTAAGTAACGATAATAATGATTGTTAAACACTTAAAGTGATTGAAAACATATATTCAATAATAATTTCATTTCAAACATTTAAAGAAAATTCGATTTCATTCACGGTTAATTTAGTCATTTTATCAGAATGATGTAGGCAATTCTGGGCAAAATCTTTTATTTGAGCAAGTGAAAAAAAAAAAAAAAAAAGAAGACATTTAATGTGAAACGACAAACTCAAAGCTTGCAAATAATTTAATTGTGTCTAACGTTATCTGTTTTGTTTTCTGGAAACTATTCTTATATTTATGTTATTGCTGGGATTATCGAAGCCTTATCAGAAGACTTATTTAAATTCTCTCGCCAAATGGTTCTTATTAATTAGCTTTGAAACCAGTTCTGATTCTTTTATTTATTTTTCTTTGCTAATTACTATGAATCAGTTTTTTGTAAAAACTTAAGCAACTTTAACAAGCTTAACATACCTAGAAACCAATCAACGAAACCCATTATGGGGGAGGGGGTCTGTAACATTTCGTAATAGTTAAGGTGTAATAGTTTCGTAGTAGTTAATTAATGCTTCGCTATGATATCTGAAACCAATGATAAAATAAAGCTCGAATTGGTTTAATATATTTTAGAGTTGGAACTTATATATAAAACAACTTTTTATTTGTAGTTTTTGAAAATTATTTTTAAAAAAAATATTTTTATTTGTTTTGGGAAGTTTGTAATTCATGCACAAATTATTCTAATTATATCCATGCGTCAACTAAATTATATTTTTAGATAAACTTAATTAAATATAATAAATTAAATAAAATATGATAATTTGCGTAACGGATGCGTTTAATATTTTATGACTATTAAAGAATTGAAATTTCTTATGTTTTGTTTGTTGTTTGCTTGTTTCTTATGGCACTTGCCACTGACAAGCCCGCTGTTACGAAGACAGCTATTTAAGCCTGAGGGGGACGTCTCTTATTTTTTATAGCAGCGCCAACTAGGGCCAAGAGTACGACTTTGCCACTCACGCATCATTCATTCGCTTGCACAACCCCTTTTTACAGGAGGGCGCATTCACACATCTCACAGATAGAACAACAGAAGAACAACCATGCCCAAACCGGGACTCCAACCCGGGACGCCCAGACCACGGAGAAGACGCGCTACCCCTATGCCAGGACGCCGGCTCTTAGGTTTTAATAAATATTGCATCATTTTAGAATTTTTTTTTTTTATCTACAATGAAGCGTGACATGTTCATATGATTAATTCAGATAGGAAATGCAAAGCAGATACTTTTATTAAATAATAACATGGTTTGTTGTTCAGATAAAAATTAATATAAAACAATAATAAACAGTAAAGTAATTAAATAAATCCTCCTTAAGACGCATTATATAAGATCCCATAAAAAGATAATAATATTAGCTTAGAAAGCAAAGAGTTACATGAATGAAAAGCAATATTAATTTTGTGAGTATTGATAAATACAATACACACAATTTTGGATTTTTTTTATGATATGAAAAATAGAGAGCTCTTTATTTTAATTATTATAAAAGGCTGTAAACACGAAATTTTACAATAAATTAGTTTTGAAAAGGAATTTTAACTAACAACACATATTAGGAATCAAAATAAATTAGTCTATTAACTGATAATCAAGTTTTGAAAATACTGAATTACTGTATTATCATCTTGGGAATAAAAGTGCATACAATTTCAAACTTAACTGCATTAGTCGGGTAGAAATTGATAAAGAATTTATCATATATATATATATATATATATATATATATATATATATATATATATATATATATATATATATATATAACGTTAAAGTATGCAGAACATAAATTTTTTCTGTTACTTATTGTCGTGTCGCAATACTCATATGCATGAAAATACGAATCCTGTATGAATTTCAAACTGTTTCATTGAACCGTTTTACAGTTGGATTGAATTCAGTGCTTCGCTCATCTAAAAAATGGAGTTTCAAAATATTACAAGATATACTCTGGGAATGGTTAACAATGTTACTAAAAAGTATCAAAATTGAATCAGAGGAAAAATATGTAAACTATATCAAGAAATAGGCTTCAAATAGGAAATTTAAGCGAGCACATAAATATATTCTACCGTCGCCAAATGAATAATAGTTATTACTTGTCTATGAAAATTTATGTTTATTTCTTCCAAAACAATTATCCTACAAAAATGGTATTTGTATTAAGGCACAAATATGATCTTGTTTATGATATTAATTTCAACTTCTCTGAATTTTCCCCTTTAATTTTAAATAATAATTTTTATACAATTTGATATTTAATTTTATATGCTATGATGCTATAAAAAGTCACGCTTTAAAACATTCAATCGCGTTTTTTTGCTAATCATGAACTCCATAGTAGGATTTTCACCTCGGCTTTCATTTCGTAATATATACATTCTTTAATATGGAATAAACAGATTCAGTTGAATTCTGGTTTCTGCATCGTATCAAATATCAAGATGGAATGTTTTTAACGCATTCCATAAATAATTTAAGAGCCTAAAAATTAATAATCTGGCCAAACAAATTGGTCGCCAATGGTGGTTAGTATTTTTTTATTATTCTTAGAAACCAACTTTGCATAGTTGAAGAAAATGGAATATTTGCCTGAATTGTTTAAATCTATCAAAATAAAGCGGTTTCAAAATATTTTCATAGATTCTAACTAAAATAAATGCAAAAATATGATATTTTAAAAATAATAAAAAAATAAATATGTAAATTAACTACAAACTTCCATAATAACATTTTTTTATTCGTATAACAGTTTGAAGACAGTTAAATTGTATTTACAACAGTATTTTAAATTTATTTAATATATAGAATTTTTACTACTCTGTAGGAATTTAGTATTATAATTTTCGTTTTCTTCTTGCATTTCATATTGTACGTTATCCAAATTGCTTAAGTGTTTAAATTCAATTTAATATACATAAATCTTACAGCTATGAAGACTTAAATTTATAATATTCTCATTTACACAACAATTAAATTCTATTATTCTGATTTTTTTTATAGATTTGTAAGCATTTAATACTATAATATTTTTCCTGTTACTTACTAATATACTAGCATTTTATAGCTATGCAAGCCTTCAATATTATAATATTAAATAGTTATTTAAATATTTCTCTCTATTTTTTTTTCTGAATAAATAATCGATGCTTCACTGAGTGTGCGTGGGTTTAACTCATAGGACAATATTAATTCCAAAACTTATACTTCCAGTCAGCATCTCTAAGATATCATCTGATGGTCAAATGACCAGCTGAGCAGCTGAGGAAATATCAAAGTGCTTATCTACGCAACCAATATCCGGAGTCTGAGCCATTATGGATGACCGAAGCTCAAACCTTCTCAGACAGAATTTAGCCCAAGAGCTGAGAACAAACACTAATGTGATGCTTGAGCCAAAGTGTAAGTTCTGTTGCTCCAGTGGACAAACGCGACGTTTCACCGGTTGCTCATACTAAATGAATTGAGGCAGTGGTGAATGATTGACTTGATTAGAGTGAAGTTTCTGGTGCCCTGCTTTCTTGGGTTAAGGGATATACATAAGATTAGATGATTCTGTAATAATTAACTAAAATAAAGAGAGTTGTGGTTATTACATTGCACTTATTATAATTCTGTCTTCTTTATTTTAACCATTATAATGTCTAATTTCTTTTGATTACGTTCCTTTTTGCTTCAAATAGGATACATAAGTGAGTTTTTATGATGGAAGAAAAAACTTTATGAAATTTCTATGTGAAACATAACAAATATTATTTTAATAAACTAGAAAATTTAAAGAACTATTATTTTGTTTATTAAATTGTATATTTTTAGTGAATAAAATCTCAAATAGTCCAAAATAATAATAATCCGAGATAAAATCCAAGCATTCAAAATAACAATATTTAAAGAAAAACAGAAAGGATATTGGTGGCCCAAATTGCGGTCATTTTTTCATAGGAAATATGATAAAAAGATTCAATAGTTCATAGTACCACTTTATATTTAAGTATTAACATAAAATTATATCAAAACGGAATTTTTTTAACTGTAATATATTGTAATTTCTTTTACTAATAATTATTTTATTGGGGAAGATGATATGAAAATGCATTACATAGAAATATTTTTATGAAACATTTCTGACTATGTTATACTACTTTAATTAAGATTTTATTAAAGAATTAAATTCGTGAAATGACTTTTTATGATAACAGCTATGTATAAATGAAAAATAAAGTTTGAATTATTTCTTTTTATTATTTTTCTTAGTAGACTTCACAGCAATAATTGCTTTTTACTATTTTTTTTTTTTTTTTACTTTTTTCCTTTTACTAGGTTTTCTTCGTAGTCTCCTCTCCGAAAATTTCTTCTCTTGTTTGAAAAAAAAATATCGAGTTTTATTGTATGATTTTATGAAACATATTTTACACATAAATTACTTCCTGACTTTACAACCGATATATGAGGCTATAAGCTATAAATGATATAATTCTTAATATTCAAGTATCTTTGAAATCGTCAATTTCTGAAAGTTTCAGTTTATATTTCTAGATTATATATTTTGGGACTTTTATATTTATAATAAACAGGAAAATTGTATACAACATTTGATCCATCTTTATCCAAACAACTACCAGAAGTAACTTTTAACAAATGTACTATGATAGTAGTTATTACAATCGTTTAATGTCTTTGAACTGGTGAAGACTTTAAACGATTGTAATAACTACTGTCATAGCACATTTGTTAAAAGTTACTTCTGGTAGTTGTTTGCATAAAAGTTCAATTCTATCAAAGATAATGTCTAATAAAAGAGATATTTATCTAAGATTATGCAACATTTCAATGTACAATTATCATGGATTTTATTTCGAGGTAATTTTTGCAATCTTTTTCACAGTCATAAGGCTTTGTTTGTCGAATCATTCCAACATTCGAACTTGATTCATAAATTTCTGCCGAATACCATTTACATCCATTTTTACATTATCTCATTCCTTTTCATTTTGCATAGTTTCCGACAGAAAATTACACAAGAATAGAAGATGTGCACCATTTTCTAATATCTAGACGCAATACATTATTTTTATATCCATTATATGTCATTGTGCACCGTCAATTTTCTTTATCATTTTTGTTTTGTATTGACTATATATTTTCATGCAGTTTTAAATATTTTATAATGGTCATACCCATTAAGCTTACATAATCGATTAACCTTATAACTTTTTATACGTTTATTAAATGAAAGTAAACATTTGAAATTGTCATAATTTAATACTTTTTAAGAAGAATTATTCTTCTTTCAGGTTCAATTCATGTTGACTTATAAATTCTCATAAAACATATGAAAAATAAATTCTCAATTATTCATAAATTTGAAGAAGGATTAGCTTTTTTTATAGTTATTTGTTAATTAACTCTACAAATACTTAAAGGCCCCAAAAGACAAATCAACAAAATTACGGCGGATGCCCGAAACACCTAGGTATGACTGCGAAATTTGTCTTCTTTTCGTCGAGATTTATTGAATATCTGAAGAGTGTGTTGTGTCTATTAGATACATTCGCCCAAATGGATTAGGGGAGATCAGGCCTTCTAAGAACGCTCAAAATGTGTACGATGAAACATTTGCTTGATAACCATTAATTAAGCGAGCTTCTATTTTTTATATCAATCCTTATGATCACGGTTTGTCTTTCATGTTTTTTAAGGGTGGAATTAGATAGCTTGCCTTATATTTGAAAGAAAAACTCATATGTTCCAGTATTTTAGGTGCACGAACTTAAATTATCTGAAGAATGAAAGAGTGACCAACCAAGGGCTCTCCACCATGCCTATTCATAAGGCTTAAAGGTTTAATTTGAATGACCGGCACTATTGGCGGGAATTATGGTTGATTCCAAAAGACCATTACAGGTCATGGTACGAAATTTTCCTTTCACGTCATCGGTAGGGGATAGTCAGACTCCACTGTATACCTTCATGTGGCGGGAACCAACCACCGTAACGGAAGCTTCTCATCCTCATATATGAGGTGCCCCTCTTCTGATGGAGAAGAATGAAAGAGTAACCATAACTGGCTACTCCGACCCACCACTAAAGCACATTTATCTGATTGACCAGACTGCCGTGACAGCAATACTGTGGTAACTATGGCTGATTCGAAGGGCATCATCGGCCACAGTACAAACCTTCCATTTGAAAGCATGCCTCGTCATTGGCAGAAGGTAGCCGATGTCCATAATTTCTATACCCAACCGGGTGCAGATAACAAAGCACCATACTGGAAGTTTTTCATCCTTGTATCTGAGGTGCCCCCCCCCCCAAACGATGGGTGAGAGTGAAAGGGCAAAACATAATATAGATAGCTGGACAATATTTATTGTATACTTTTCTTTTGATTAAAATATTAATCGTGAATTAAGCAACGTCAGGAACCACAAATATCAAATATATCCTTCTTGTAAATATTTGCAAACTTTTGGAATATTTTATAATTTTAAATAGTAATGCTAAAAAAATGTTAAATTTACTTGTTTCAATAAAAAAAGGCTCATTATTTTTATAATTATTCAAGATGGATATTATAGATTACAATTACAATAAAACAGTATTATAGATGAACATCTCTTAATCGCTCATCCATTAAGGTTGAAACTTCAAAACTCAAAACATTATATAGAAATCTTATTTATTTGCTTTAGTCAACTTGTTTTTCTGGTTTCTTCTGTGTGAGAATTTATGATTTTATACAGAAATGAAAGGATGCATATTAAATCTTTTGACAGTCCCATTCCGCAATCTATATAATATAAATATAAAAATCCATTATTGTTCGATGAGCTGTTCTTATACGTATAATAACCTTTAATTTCTTGAAAATATTTTATTACAAATTGAATATTATTAAATGCTTTGCAATACTGCTACAATATCTTCATAGAACTGCGAGTATTCAGATATCGAAGAAAATATTAGATAATACCTCATGTTAATAGGGAGGGTCTCCAGATTAATAATGCAAAACATCTTCTTATATGCTCATTCGAGATTTCAAAATGTCGTGGGGTGTTAAAATACGGAAAATAGAACTCCGAGTACTCATTTTGGACCAACCAATAACCTATGAACAGAAAAAATAACAAATTGGAAAAAAAAAAAACTCTCGTTTTATAACCATTCTCCTCTATTAACTTCCTTTCTTTTTTCTATCTCTAATATATGGGCAATGGGCATAAAATCTTAACGTTAAAATGTTTTTCTTCATTTCTCTTTAATAAATCATTTTTATATTATTCGTGGAAGAAAAAAAATGTTTTGAGTATTTTTCACCTTTTTAATTGAAAATGAGAAACAATTATTTGCAAATATGTTCTAAATCTGTCTATATGTATTCGTTTTAAATATAATCTTTTTTAGACTGAAAAAAAAATCAAATGTTGTTTGTTGAATTCTGTTATAATTCAAAGAATTCGTTTTCTTATCACTGAATTTAAAAAAAAATTCAATTAGAATATTTGAAAAAATTACTGGTCATCTATAGAATAAATGAAGTTTTATAATCACATAAAAACAACTTTATTGCATATTTAGATTGTTTCTTTGACCTATATTCGTTACTGCAACAAAGAAGTATCAATTATTCATCTACTGTAATACTGCTAAATGAAAAAAAATATAAAGATAAAATAATCGATAAAATGAGTTTCGCTGATTTTTTTAGCCATTCGCCTCACATTGTGAGATCAGTAGAAAAATTATTTGTGCAACTTCTTTTCTAACGAATCCATTCATTATAAGGCCTAATATCTTACAGGAATAATTTCCTATCACTTTTGTTTAATTAATAATATACTGTGTGTGCAGTTGATACATAAAGTCAAGAAAAAAATAGTATCGGTTCAGATAATCCAAATCAAGCAATAATACAATTTAAAATATATAAATAGCTGAAAATTCTTTACACAAAAATATCATTACAATCTTACTTATAAAGTCACCAAATATCTATAAAATAACCTATTACAATTATTTTTTGTTAGAGCAAAAAATTTCGATACAAACAGATCTGAACGAATAACATTAATTTTGAATAATAAAGCGAAACAGGTCATGTTGGAAGTTTTATTCAAAACAATAAAACATTTAGAATGAGTAGATAAAGCGTATTGTAAAAAATAATTTTTCTCCAAAATTTAAAATAAAGTGTGAAATAAATATTTATGAAATAAAATATGCAGAGTTTTCTTTAGTGTTTTGTTATATTCGCCTTTGAGAATTGTTTATTTACATATGTTTTTATTCATATTCAATTGCTTAGTATAAAAAAAAGAAATGTAATTTTTCTTTTTATAAAACGAGCTTTGTTTAATGTAAACATAAAATAAGGCAGATTTAGTAAAGATTTTATATTCATTACTTTAAAATGGAAATATGAAAAATGAGTATTTTGTTTTGTATATACTATTTATTCATAATTTAAAAGCAGAAATACATATATTTTTCTTTTATATGTTTTCCTTTGTTTAAAGGATGTTTACTTTCTAGAAATTGTGTTATCTTATCGAAAGAATCTTATTTAATGCAATTTTTCCCAAATGCTAGAATTTTTTTTCACTCGACAAGCCTTTTCAAACACATTATAAATCAATTTAGGAAGAGGAAAAACAAACCAGCACTAATACCTGACTTTAAAGATAAAATCCGTTTACAATCTTATTTACTCCAGCTTAAAGGCTGTTTTATATCATATAAGCAACCTTTCCTGCATTATATCAAATTATATTTTATATAAAACATTTAAGATTAAATAGAAATAAAAACTAATGTGAGAAACTAAGCTTTTGATTTTGGTGTAGTGTCAAACAATTTTTTTTAATCATCTGAAAATGTGGTAAGCAAAACAAATATTATTTAATTTCAACATATATTGAGTTTTCGAGATAAGCCATAATGAAATTAAAAGGCGTAATATAGTCCCAAGCGATATGATAAATAATGCGCTATAGAGATTATTGTTATATATCCATTAATTTTAGCTGCATTTTATCAAACATATTTCTATACGATTCTATCATAAACCTGCATGTATTGCAATTTATTGCATTACATTTCATAAAGCATAATAACTGCATTTCTGAAGATCTCTGGTATTATCTTTATAGTAGTGGTCAAAATGAGGGAAACATTTTGGAAATTTAATTACTCAATAGTACAGGGTGTTTATAAAGTCCCGGACCCATTTTGATGTTTAATAACTCATAAAATAATAAAGATATAAACAAACTTATGGCATTTATTGATGGAATAACTCATATATTTTCCTTTTCAGGTTTGAATATTTTTATTTTTGTAAATATCGTCTGCGCGTGTGGTTAATTTCAGATAATTTCATTTTCCAGTCTAAATATCTGTAATTTTCTAAATATTGTCTGCTTATTAATTGCATTTTTCTCTCTTTTGTTTTTGGCAACTATTGCAATGTTATGTTTACTTTTGATGTGTTTATTCTATGTAGTACTTTTGTATGTGATGTTTTATTCGAGTGGATATTAAGGAGAATGCATACACCACAGGAGAAAGCACAGATTTTATGGTGGTTCATAGAAATGAAATCGATAGTGCAAGCACAGAGAAATTTCAGAAGAATTTACCAAAAAGATCCTCCATCCAAAAACAGCATCTTGCGGTGGAAAAAGAATTTTCTAGAAATTGGAAGTATCGCAGATAAGAAACGTTCCAGACGTCCTTGCACAAGTGATTTTGATGTTGAGCTTGTCAGAGAGACATTTTTACACAATCCTAGAATATCTGTGAGATCAGCGGAAACAGAATTGGATATGCCAATTTCCACGGTGTACAAGGTTATTAAGAAAAAATTAAGACTGCATGCATACAAAGTTCAAATTGTTCAAGTTTTGGAACCGAACGATAAGCCTAGGAGGATGGCCTTTGCAACAGATATGCAAAGAAGGATAGAAGATGCTGCTGATTTTCTGAAGAGCATAATGTTCTCCGATGAAGCATCCTTTCATGTTTCTGGCATTGTTAATCGCCATAATGTGAACATATGGCTCTGTGGATGCCGACATGCTTGTCGCTACCTGGCGTGAAACTGACTATCGACTTGATATTCTCCGTGCGACGAAGTGGGCACACGTGGAAGTTCATTGACAAGGGTCATGAAACTTTTTGAGTCTATTTAACCATTTATGTTATTAATTTAAATCTATCTTTATTATTTTATGAGTTATTAAACATCAAAATGGGTCCAGGACTTTATAAACACCCTGTATTTTCAGTGATATTAATGTTTGAAGTAATATACTAAAGATATATATATCATTTTAAAGATAATTTAAAAAGAAATGATATGCATTAAATTATTATTATTTTTAAGTTATAGCTAAATAGCCAGAATAAAGGAGTACATATTTACTTAAATTCATAAGATAGAGTTTTTATTCGTTTGAGTGTAACCATTCAGTAAAGGGTTTTAGAAAACCAATGTGGTGATATCTTGTTATTAATCGATTCACTTAAAATTGGTTACAAATTGCCATTCAATTGTTTAGTGGTCATCATTAGTCACCATCAAACAATTGTACACAAAATATAGTGTCAACTATTGACATCATGTTTGGGGGCTGAGAGGAAGTTCCTTTGTTTACTTTTTTTCGAGGCTCTCAGTAGGTTATTGACGTTTTTTGTAATGCTCTTCCGTTTTGTCAGTTGCAAAAGCATAAATAAAGAACAATAATTGCACAAAAAGCTGACTGGTCATTCCAAAAACGATGCAAAAATTTATTATTGCATAAACAAGGCTTTATTTATAACAAAATAATAAAAGCGGTATTTCTAAATTTTTTAGGGTAATACATAATATATAAGGAAATCACTACAAACTCAAATTGGTTAAAGCAGGAAATGGTGCACAATATCAAATAATGATACATTAATCCAAAGACTGTATCTACGTGATGGAAGAAAATCATCTGCGATTGTACAAAGTGAAATGGTGCAATGCACTTTTATGTTGAGTGCGCGAACCATTCTACTTAGATTGTAGGTATTTAGTCAAAATGCAAGAATTCCACGGAAAAATAGTCGGTAATCTTAAAAATTTTAAATTGAACAAAAACCTATGCTAATTAGATAATAGAACAATAATATATTTTGATTCGGTGTGACGAGACCAAAATTTTGATATCGTAATGAAGTCGTACGATGTTTAAGAAGAATAATAGAAGATTTTCACTTTGATTGCAAAATGCCTATTGTCAATATCCAGTTAGTGCTATGGAGTTGGGTTTTAGGAACAGAAAAATCTATGAGTAGAATTGGTAAGATTAATGGCAATACAAAGACCCCAAAATACATAAAGGAAATACTTGTTCCTAATTTATTGCCCTCCACATATGATCTCTGTCCTGTTAATGAAGAATTTATGATCCAACAGGCGTCAGCTATGTCATGTTGCAACTGTAGATGAAAACTGGTTTCAAGTCCAAGGTATTTTGCAATCATATCCTGTGAATAGAAAATACCTGCATTTTATTATATATCTGTGGAATTTATTAAAGACACTTACTGTACAAGAGCAACAGAACAATTAAAATACAATTAAAAGAAGAAATGATTCAATCACTCTATTACATAAAAATAATGGGAAACTAAATTACAAAGAATATATTACGACAATATTTGGAGGAGAATGAGATGTTAATAAATTTCATTTGCTGAAATTATAATATTCATGTTTTTGTCGGTGTAATTTTGTGACACAGGTCTTTAGGGATTTAACAAATGAATTGAGCTATTTATATGCAATCAGCAATTATAGATGAATGCAAATAATTTTATATAGTTTTCTGTATCATTTGGCTATAAGATGTTGTTCAGAGATCTATTTATTGAATAGTCACATTCATTCACCGACGTGTAGTGGATAGTAGCTCTTATATAACTTAGAATTTCTTTTCAATTTACATTTCATGACATATTTTTATTATAAGAATATTACATTATAACGAATTATTTGCTTGATTCTCATCACGAAAAAAGGTATGCTGCAAAAGATGCTGGGAGCCGGAGGTTATTTGAGTGGAATTCTATTTCGTGCAAGAGGAAATGTTCCTGGCCCATATATTCAGATAATAGGCAATGAATATTTTATCTTCTGACGAGAGCAAAAAAAGCAGTTTGGTTAGCAAATGTTGTTACTAAAGAAATTCATGGTCCTGTCCGGTCATTGATTCAATATAAGTGTGAAAAGAAAAAGGTTTTACAGAATAATTTCATGTGATTTTTCTAATAGAGTAAAATGAGACGTTATTATGCGTAATAATTCAATTGAATGTTCAATATTAGCGGAAATTTTACAAAATGAATCAAAAATAGCTTTCCCAAAATAGTAAGTAATTCATAATATATGGACTTAGAAATATTTTTCTGTTGTAACCTATGTTTCTGCCCTCTTTGCAACAAATAAATCCATTCTAATTTCTGTCCATTCTTTAAATATTTAGGTTCAAACGATAAATAAGACAAAATTTTAAATATTTTTTTTCATTCTATGAAGCACTAAAAAGTTATGAAATATTTCTAAATGCATATGTTATTAAATCTCTTTTTCAGAAACTGCAGAAAATATTGCGAAATTATTATATCAACTGTGGATCAAAAATATGCATTATACATGAATTTATGAAAATTTCCATAAGAACATTATATCAACGTATAGAATTTGATAAAATAACATTAAAACGCATGTAAATGCAAATATAAAATAGACTTAGAAAGAAATAGACCAAAAAATAGACTTAGAAAAAAATTCTAAAGATTTTACAAAGAAACTTGTTCAAACATTAAGTGTAATAAATAAAAGAGATTCATAATTTCACAAAAGTTCGACTTATCAACGTAGTTACATACATTAATGGGCATAAAAATCATTCGTATCAATTTATGAATATTTTAGCTATCTTTTAAGTGGTGTTACAACTTTCACATGGAAAAAAATACTATAAATTAATTTAAATCTTTATATATACATAAATCACTTAGGTTTGATTTCAATTGAATTTTAAAATGAGTTGTCCCAAAATATTATTTAGCAATAATTTTTATTCATTATTATTAATAAAAATTGATAAAGAGACTACTATAAAACACTCGAAGGATAGATAGACAAGGTTTAAATATTCGGGTTTTTTTAAAAGGTCATAGATTATATGAAGTAGAAAAAATAACTTTCTCCTTTAGAATTTAGCTTTTTAGCTTTCCAATCCGAGCGTTAAAAGTCCTTCCATTTCCAAAGATACTTGTACGTGAAACAAATCTTTTCATCTGTTAAAATTCTCAATGGTCACTTTAGTTGTCCTCTAATTCCCCTAGCTGTCCTTTGCCGAAACGTCCTATAACAATGACTGTATCCTGTTGTTTTTCCTCGATGCCAAAAAAGGAACAAAAAGGGAAAGAGTATTTTTGGGGGAGTTGGTAGTACTAAGGACAAAACATTGGATTTTTTCCTCCCAAAAAGAAACCAAATGTTACAAAAAATATAATGAATCTTGATCTCTTGGGAGTAATTTTTTAGGATAAAGATGTATGTATAAATGTTTACAAAAAATCCCTTTTGAAACTTTATATATATATATATATATATATATATATATATATATATATATATATATATATATATATATATATATATATATATATATATATATATATATATATATATATATATATATATATATATATGCATAAAAATCAAATATTAAATGTAAGCCTTATTGATGAACTTTTAAATTATGAGTACCAATTCAAATTTGAAAAAATCGTAACTGTCTGAAGCTGATATTTCTGAGAATCCTAATATAAGTTTTGATAAACGATTGGATAACTGATTCTCTTTCATTCAAATATTTGGAAAACAAAATTAAATAAGATTTTCACCATAAGGATTAACTGTTATTTGAAAATTCATTGAAAAAGAAACGGACTGGCTTATTAATAAATGGGCAGGTTTATTATGTACCCGCTTATATAGACAGACTTATTAAATAAACAGATGGCAAATTTGTAGGTTTTAAATATCTATATATTTATGTAAGGCTACTGACAAAATGAAAAATTAGGATATTATTTCTGTTATTAATAATTAAAAGGATATATATATTTCTTTTCGATTCGACAGACTTTTCGATTTCGTGACGTCGTTTTATTTCATCTTGGAGAAGCATGCATTGTATACAAGCAATGAGCAGACACACAACACACAACTACACACTAAGAAATGAGGAAAAAACTCTTGAGCATTTTATCCCTGGTCTTATATAACCTGAGATATTGATAGGGAAAATATTTCTCCATTGTGCTTATATATAATGAGATTTCGATAGGGATTTCCGCTACACGCTTCGAAAGGCAAGGAAAACACAGGGATCTTTTAAAAAGAATTTGTCACGTCAGCGGTATTTTGTCCCTTCACTCAGAGTGTAGGAAATTTAGACTTTTAACCGATTCAGCAATTTTACAAATCTTCTCTTGATTAAGTAGAGAAAGTGGATTCAGATCAGGAAATAAGAGAATATTTTAGAATGAAGTTACTATGAGCTAAATTAAGATAAAACCATGGAAATTAATTAAATTGAATTTAGAATATCAATACCATTTGTCTTTTTATTTTAAAAAGCTACATTCAATTTTCCAACTAACTTTGTAATTATCATAATATAATTAAAAACGATGGAAAATGAAACTATAGAATAGTTTCTTAGAAAAAATGTTTAATAAGAATGAAATCGTAACTTTAAGCGGTATTACTTTTTCAGTATAAGAAATTAAAAAAAAAGTTTTATTCGTCAAGTTTGGATTAAGAAATAAAATGATTAAATCCTTCAGTACTAATGAAATTTATTAGTCTTTAATTTTTAATCAAGAAAATATATTTAGAAACATAAAAAATATCTTTATTTCTTTAAAATTTAATTAATTCTGATAGTTTTTCAATAATTCTTTAGATGCATTTTGTTTAATAAATATTTACTGTTTTATAAATACGATCTATTTTTCCTTTAAAAATATTTAATAAGAAAGTGTTTGCATATGTCCATCACAGTCATTAGACATTGAACTTCCTATTTTGGCACATGAATACACATAGGATAACGGAGATATTCATCTCAGACACACATTTGATCGTACTTATTTTAAGAGAAAGCTAAATCATCGTCAAAAATATTTAACCTCGAATCTCCACGCTTCGTACGTATGTGAATCCAAAATAACAAACTAAAAAAATTTTGGAATTATATCCTAGTGTGAACGTTATAATTAAAAAAATACGATATGTAGGTGAAATTTTATGTGCGATCTTTACTTTAAATTTTCATATTTTAATAATTGAAAAGTTTTTGGGACTTTTCTGAACATACACAAGGTTAACATTTTTATATGGTGAAAACAGGAAGGTAAACTCTCCATCAGAGAATTTGCGGAACGATTTGTGGACAACCATTTCTGGTGTTTTTTGATTCAGTATGCTAGAATCTGAGTTGTTTTCATAAACTCCATAGTGTTAGGCTTTAAATGTGATAATCTCATCGGAACTTTGCAAGTAGACACACAAACATTGTCAAGTGTTTGCACAACTGTGTATGTTCAAATATTTTCGATGGAGAACTGTCAACGTCAAATCCTATATCAAGGAAGATCTATTGTGTATATCATCAAATAATTAACCCACAGCATGCCGAGCTACTGACTGAAATTAAGTGTAAAGAATCTTCATGATAATGTTGGCAAAAGTTCAGCCTCATTCTCAGCCTTTTCTAAACATAGCAAAAAGCGTTCTAGACAATTGGAAAAAAGACATCTAGAGAATTTCAATTCATATCCTCCAACATATTTATTTTCCATTATATATTTTAATATCCTCGACGGAATTTATATTTTTACAGACTTAAATAGCAGAGATTTACAGTCGTTATACTCCAAGTTAAAATTTTTAATAATAAATGATTCTGGCGTAGCATAAAAAAAGTTTATTAAAACCAAATTAATTTGATCTGCTTCTAATTAACTTCAATTGTTAAATAACAATTTTAGGAATTATTATTTTTTTGTTGATTTAAAAAAAATGAGTTACATAAGGAGTTAATAAAAAGCAAATAGTATTTGCTGAAAATCAAAATCAAAACGAAATGCTTTCCCATTGTTATAATATATTAATTGATTTTATTTGCTTCTAATTCCTTTCCATTACTGTATTCCATATTAATAATAGAGAAAATAATAATTTCATGCTCAATCACAGTATTTTTCTTAGTTATTTTCCTCGAATCGCTTTATATATATATTTTTTATTTTTTGAAAAGTGCAAAAGTTAAGTAATGAATGAAATACTTTTTAATTAGTTTCTACACAAATTATAAGTTATAATAATCTATACATTTTATTGTTTTATTTATTTATTTATTATTTGTTAATTTGATTGTTTTACTTTCGAAAAGTGAATATAAAATTATTATTCGTTAATTGTTGTCACTTAATTATTCGTAATAATTAAGTAAGATTAAAAATTTATGCATGATACTAAAATTTAAATTTAATAATTCCCTAGCTTGGTCGGTAAATACATAAGCATTGCATTTTTGTCTCAAAAATTATAAATTCCTGAAACAGCATATAACTAAAAAATAAGAATAATAAAAGTTTTAAAAATTCTCACGTAAATGGAACTAATGATAAAAGTACGAATTTAATTCCCTCTAGCCTTTTCTTTATTGTCTTAATAGTCTAGAAATGTTACAATAACGATAAAAATATTCTTCCAATGCAAAAAATTAAATAATAAGCTCGTTTTTGAAATAAACTTAGCGATATTTTTTTTATGATTTGAATGGTCTGACAATGTTAAATTTATAATATAAATAGTATTTCGAAGTACCCTTAAAAAACATTGCCGTGGATTTAATGCTGTTTTCATCATTATATTGATTCGATTGATTTCATCACCAGTAATATCTTGTAATAATAGCACAGTTTTTACGAATAAAATAAATAGCACGCATTGTATAAAATAGCCTCATAGCTTAAAAATCAGTTTTGTGGACTTTAATTTCCTTATTGTTTTGATCAGAACACTGAAACACAATCATAATTACACCTAACTTAAAAATTCCAACACAATAATTAATAGATAGATTTAATAAAACCGATGAAATGTCCCATTTGCTTAAAAACATTCTTTGTACTCTGTGAAGTATTTGTAGCATTAAAAAAATATGACTCACACGCTTTTAGAATATATATATATATATATATATATATATATATATATATATATATATATATATATATATATATATATATATATATTTCCATTTATCGTACTAATGAGTAAATATCCCACTGTTATCAACCACCTGATATATGGCGATTGGCTAAGAGCAAATTCTTTAAGGTGTATGTACACACTTGAAACTTCGAAAATCGTTCAAAATATCGAATATTTTCTTATAACTTCAATATGATCTCTGAGTCTTTAGCTTTCAAAGGATACCAAGATGTTGTCAGTATTCAAAATATTTCTCGAGTTATAATTATTTTTCTTGAGGTACTTCCACTAAAAACTCTAGTTTCGATGTTTTTTAAACCCATTTTATGAAGAATAATATTTTCCCACTATGTTGCTTCATTCAAGCAATCATAACTCAACAAGATATTAACCACATATAATTATTTTTATGTTAAAATAATTTGTATGAAACAGTGGATGTTTTGTGCTTCAATCAAAGTTATATTTATAGAAATAAATTTTTAATAGCTATTTACAGAAAAAAAACTCGTTTTTTCTATTCATCGTTGATGAAAAAATTGTTAAAAAAATTACATTTTTATAACTTGATTGAGGCAGACAACATAAAGGCTAATATTAGGCATAATTTCAAACTAAAATTGTGTTTCTGTATAAATTAAAATTTAAGATATCATGTTTCAAAAATATGCTAATTAGCTCATTAAATATTATTTAATTAATTAATAATTAGTGTAATATTGTTTTTTCTCACTGAAATGAGATTAAACATATATTAATGACCTACTGTAAAAAAACTGGATTTTTAAAGTTAAAATTTTAAAAAAAATTTCTAGTGTGTATGTACACTTTAATAAATTAACAATTTTATTGCAACTGAAATAGCGTGGACTTATTGCTGATCTTTACTTTGTGGTAGTTTAGATTAATGCAAAGATTGGTTCTTTTTCAAAATTTTCAAGATTCTAGATTTGCTTTTATTCGTTTTTTAATTACAAATAATATATATTTTAGGTTTAGAAATTAGTTTAATTGTTCCAAAAAGGTTAATTAGTTTAATAAACCCAAAGGGTAAGTAGTCCTTAATTAAATAAAAGAATATTCAAAGAATATAAATATAGTTAACATTTTCCCAGACATAAATAACTGTTTGTTATTTACATATATCGAATTATTGCACTTTATCAAGATTATGATAAGTGAAGATTCTAGTGATTATTAGAATCTGAAACTAGGAAATTGAAGAAATTGTGCATATTTTTGTTAACTTTGAAGGGATTGATCAACCAGAAATTGTAGATCAAATTTTGTTTAAAGAAATTGTTATATTTTGAAATTGAGCATATAACAGCAAATGCTATAATAAATGGATAGTGAATAGATAGTTACTACTTGTTTCCACTTTTAAGACCCATTTGGAAACAAAAGATACCGATAAATTTTCTTACTCTTCTTTTTCTATAACTTACTAATCTGCGATTTTTTTACTCTGTAATAGTACGAAAAAAAAAATTTGTTCGATTTACCCAAGCAAACAGCCAAACTGCAGTGTCAGTCACTTGATCAGCGAAAATGATGAGCTGCGCTATCGGTTTTTCTTAATAAAATAATACTTGATTTGATGGTGCTATAACTATAGCTAAAACTATATCTTGTTATAGGTCTCTGTAATTTCTCACAAAAGAATGTGAAGCTACCTTTTTCGTCAGAAATTCGACAGGACAAAAATGAAATATCAGATAACCATCTTGTGAACTGTTGAGTGAAAACAGGACAATCCATTCCTTCCGTAACTCCCAGTTTTTCATTTCTCTAATAGCAATTTCATTTTTCTTTTGTAATTTATGAACTATAATGTATAATTCACATATTTACTAATTATAAAATATTTGCATTATTATTATTACTTATGCAAATTATTAATTAACCATATACAAATAATTAACATTATTTAACCGTACATAAATTCTTTATGCAATATACAGAATGCGTTCATTTTGCTTTTTATTCTCTCATAACTTGAAATTCCAGCCAGCGGATTGATAAAATCATTGCCTAAAGTAAAACCTATGTTTCAGCGATATAATTATTTTTTAATCAAATTGAATGTCTTATACGGCAGACGATTTAATTGCTTACAATACACATTTTAATATAGACAATATATAATTGAGGGAAAAATTGTTATAGTGTACGGTTTTTATTAACTATTCGTATATTTTGAATATAAGAATTCAAAGGAAAAGTCCAAAAATAAAATGGATATGTTTTTTTTTTTTTAATTAGAGTGTCTTTGTTCATGTACATATCCTTTTGAGCATAGTATTAATTTTTCTTAAACAATAGTAATTGAACATTGCGAATCTGTAAGGAAAAATTCTTTCGAATTGCTTTCGGGGAATTCATCTATTATTATTAAAATTCAGTTAAGGAAGTATATGCAAAACATTTCCTGATAAAAATATTCTCATTTTCAGCACTTTAATTCTTACTTAGTAAAATCTTTCCTTACGCTTCGGATTTTGATAAATATTATTCTTTATTAAATAATCTTGTTTTTGTGCAGAAAAACTCATTTTGTTTCGCTGTTGAAAATATTAAATTTCACAGGTGTTTGAAGAGCGAAAATCAATCATAAAGATATTTGCTTATTAAGAAGATTCCAACGTGAGATGCAGTTGTTATTTCTATTTCGCAGATTAACTAGAATTACATTTTCGACGTTTCGTTATTTTAAGGTTTCAATTTTCATTAAAAGGAATTGTAGAGGATCATTTTGCTCAGTACTGAAAATCTAATTGAAAAGCCTGTGTATTGAATTTCTCAATTTTTTTTTAAAGAAGATCAATAAATTAGATAGATATTTTTTGCATTCGTTGCTTTGAGGTAGAAAATATTGGCTAATTATTATCGATATCATATTTTGCATGCTTTCTTTTAAAGTTTGGGAGTCTTCTCTTTTTTCCTGTTTGTTTATATAGTAAGCAATAATACAATAAAAGATAGTAAAGCATATAATACAAAATGACATTTATAGTAAAATTAGTAATAAAATATGACACAAGATAGCTACGGCAATCTGTTTCCTCTTATCCTTTGATTTATGAAAATTGAATTAGATATTTATAGATAAATAGTAAGAAAATAAAAACAAAAAAACAAAATAATTCTGCAAGTTGAATTACAATTGTCTTATTATTATCAAAACAGGAGAATCAATTTAAAGATTTAAAATTACATCAAAATAAAATTGACTTGATTATAAGGGAACAAATCATCGACTAAATTTATAATTATTCTTACAGAGATTGTGATATTTTTTTATTTATGATGTAGTTTACAGTATATGAAATAAGAAAGATTTCACAGGTGCAAGATATTAAAACAACAATTCAGTGTAAAGTCGAAACAAATATTCCAATTGACAATGTGAGTTGAGACATTTATGGAATGTGAATTCTGAGAGGTAAAATGACTAAGATAGCATATAATATAATTGCCTTCATTTTCAGAATCGACAATATATAACAGGGGTGGCGAACCTTTATGGATCAACGTGCCATTTTTTTTCTAAAGTAATGTTTAATGATGTATAGACTTGCCGTCAAAAAATTTTGACTTCTGATTATTGGGAAAATAATAAAACTAAATACTAACAACTAAAAATTCTTTATTTACTACGAAAAAATACATTTTGCACTATATAATAGTAAAGGTTTTAGTTATATGTGTAATTCCAACTAAAGTAACATTAGTGTGACTTTTTTTTGTTGCAGATTAGATGACAAATAACTTATATTAGGATTGCAAAATGTTACTTTTGGCAAAATGCATGCTGAATTGGAGTCATCTGCCAAACGGTTTCTAAGAGATTCTTTGATGTTATTCATCTCTAAAAATAATGACTCACATGCATAGGTAAAAGAAAATATGATTAAAATAACATGAGCCAACTTCTCCAAACAGTTAAAGGGGTCTGGAATCGAATTCCAGGTTTCCAAAATTTCGCTACTGGCATTTTTACATATATTGCTTGTTAATCTTTCTGTTTCAATCCATTCCAACTTATCCTTGTTTCAATAATTTTTTTAATCTATATTGAACTAGACTGGTAATCAATCAATTGACTTTCAAATTCTTCAGTTTGCAACTAATTGAATTGGGACAAGTTCAGTTTATCAATGAAATCGCATCAGGGTACATAATAAACTTGAGCCTTTCCAATAATTCTTTGAACTGAGAAAATCTGGCTGAAAAATCCTTGATTGACGAATCAATTACGGAAATAAATTCTTCAATAACCTTTTCTTCGTCTGGTTTTTCATGTATATTTAAAACATTGATATATATATAATTTTCAAATTTAGGAAGTACTTGTAGTTTTTAAAAAATAATATCGTTCCTAAAATTGCAGTCCAGCATCAAAAGAGCGAATGAGATACATCATGACGATGATTGTTTTATTTGTGCCTTGAATTACGTTCAATTCGTTGAAATGTTGGCAAATGTCTGTAAAAAACGTCAATTTTGGGAGCCACATAACATCCAAAAACTGTGGATATTGTTCAATTCCCCCCACAGTTTTCAGAAACAGTCTGATTTCTTCCAAGCAGTCCTCAAATCTTTGAAGTGCGTTTCCGCGACTCAACCAGCGAACATTATTTTACATTAGTAAACCATTATACAAAGAGTTTACTTCATCCAACAAAGCCTCAAACTTTCGCTTATTTAAAGTCTGCAACGATATAAAGTTGACTATTTTTGTGACTAACGCCATTATATTATCAAGAGATGTTAAAGCACTCTTAGAACACAAGTCTTGTTTGTTCATAATGTAACGGAGTTCAGGAATCGAATGTTCTACATGTTTGAAATAAACTAATGAAACCATATTTTTGCCCACCATATTTGGAGCACCATCAATTACTGAAACAATTATTTTCAAATCAATTTCTTTCTTAGCAAGTGAATTTTTAATAGCTGTCCAAATACATGTGCCTTTTTTAAATGGAATGGGAACACTCTCGTTTGTTTGTAAAACTTCATAATCCACTTTGTTATTTTGAATTAAAATGCAAACCGTTTTGTTCGGCGGCGTGCCCGAAATATTGTGCCCTGTACACGGTGTGTAAATATTGTGTTCTGTACATATGGCACGCGTGCCAATGGTTCGCCATCCTTGATTATAATATTATTTCGATCAATATTGAGGTATTTCTGACCAAATTTTGCTGGATATGGTTGATATCAACATCACTAGAAATGGTAAAACATTTCGTCTTCAATACCTTTAGGAATAAAATATGATTTAATTGGTTTCCAAAATTATAAGTACATTTATTTGTAAGACTGCTCAATCTCATAATGATACTACTTTTACTGAGTTGGCAGAAATCCTCAAAGCTTTCGTCAGTAGTGGACAGATAGTGAGAAATGCGTCAACATTTCCCTGAATTATGTGCCTTGGATCTATCCATTCTAATACAGTTTATTACCATTTATGTATCTTTTGAATATATTTTTTTATAATACCCTTCTGGTTGAAAGTAATCGTTATCTGTATTGCTTTCTTCATTATTTAATACACATTCTATAGTAATCTGTGAATTCCCACAAAAGATAGGCACTGAGAAAATTCGAAAGTCTTTTCACTACAATATGGAGACATAATAAACTTTGTCAACGCATTACCGCAAATTACTGTGTTAGCCTGATAACACGGATTAGAATTATGGACTTCATATGTTATTCTATGTTTTGTAAACTAGCTACCTTAGATTCCTTGTTCGCATTCAGATCGTCAAATGAATCTTTATACCTTTGGGCTTAAAAATTACCTCGCATTTTTCTTAATTTTCTATGTACAGTTGCATATATTTCAACCAACCACGAAGAATTTAAGATACCCATGTCATATAGTGTAATATTTTATTTATTTGGCATTACTCCGCACCAACAGCAAGTCCGAAAAAAAGTGAAGACATTTATACGAATTGAATGTCATTAGTGAGTTCCGTGTGCAACTGCGGTTAAAGTTGACCCGTTATGTGCATTTTTATCGTTCTTAAAGGTATATGTTGCTTTATAATGAGTGAATAAATTGCTTTATGATTTAAAAATACAAATATTTATTGGATAATATTTAAATTCAAAGATTCTTTATCATTCCTTCCTCACCATGCACCCAAAATCAGAATTTGAATCGATTCCTCCCAAAATTTAACAAAAATTTGACTTCCCGTCAACTGAATTCTGCTTCTTTTGAAAAACAAACGTCGCTCTTTCCAAAAGAAATTCTCCATTGATAGAAATCGACAAGAATGTTTCTGATAGATAGCCTTTTTTTACCGATTGAATAAATCAATGCAAAGAAAGAGAGTCTGCTTTGGATCTGCAAGTATTTATTTGATACTAGATCGATGCCCATGCTCTTTGGGAAATACGTTATGGGTCTTATTGCAAAATTTAGAAATCGTTGTATCATTCGATTATTAAAACCATTTCGGGACGCGAGGCATCTATTCAAGACGCACGCTCTGGACGGAGCATATACGAAAGCAATCATTACAAAAAAAGGGAGTTTTGAGTCGCTTAACCTAACTTTGAAAAACGAATCACAAAAAATAAAGTTTAAATCCTAACGTCATTATCTTTGCTACGTTTTTAGATTATTAATTCATTTATAATACGAGCACATTCTTCCTACACTTAATTGCGTTTTCTTGCTATATTAAACCGCAGCCAAGATTTTCCGTAATAAAAAAAAGAAGTGAGCGAAATGTATCCGAAAGCTACGCGAAATACAACAGACCTGAAAGCAAAACCTAAAACACATAAATAACAAAAAATATAAGAAGAAAAGAATGCAGAGACCAGAAACGCGAATCATTCTATCAAATGGAAAGTTATACAACCCAGTTCTGTTTATTTACATTATTTTTACGTCCCTTCCCCACAAAAACTAATGAGTTAAATACCAAAGTCAGGCCGAATATGAGTAAACTGAAGGTCGGAATACTATATTTATTTCACAAGTAATAGACACAGTTCCGATTTAAAAGGCACATATGCATCACCGTCTCATAAGTTCGATTTCCAAAAATATACGGGTGGTACAAGTTGTGAAAGACGTTCGTAGGTGATGCATATATGACACACCCCTCGCATAATTGTTAAGAATATTTTATTCGAAGCAATCATTATATCACGAATGTATAAAATGCTGCATATCGCACAAATTTGCAAATTGACATATAAGCTACAAAGAATATTATTCGCAAGACACATTTTAATACTTTACGATGTTTAGAAGCTGATATATTATCGATAAATTGGACCTTATACAATGAGATAATCGTAATGTAAAATAAAAATAAAAGTTGCTCAACAAAGCATATCGCTGGATACAGAGCCAAGATTTTTTACACTTATTTATTTATTGGATAATAAGCACACACTGAAGAAAGCATTTTCTAAAATTTAATATATTTTTTACCTAATCGAAACTTTAAATTTCTAACTGGTACTGCTGAAGCAGAATATTAACTGGTATTGCTGAAGCAGAATATTAACTTCATTTAAAAATTTTAAAAGCAAGCTACCTGAAAACAAATCTAAGCGAAAAAATATGCATTTTTCAATGTCGTATAATTTTGTGGACTAATTTTGAATGTTTTCATAAATATTTTAAGCATATATTGAGAAATAATTTTTATTTTTTAGCTACAGGGCTTATGCAAATCACTATACCCATTGCTACAATATTGAACACAGCATATACTGTTACAAAAAATTTTCTACAACAAAATCATAATAACGTAACGCATTTAATCGCTATAGTTCAGCAGCTTTCTTGCTGTCTAATCCTCCAGTTACTCTACGTGTCGGCGACTCCGACTCCTCTCACACACCACTTCTGGCGATACACACACACTTCTTCCCAGCTTCACAGTACTTGTCTTTTATAGTTCCGGGAGGCGGGGCTAGAATCTTCAGACCAATCAGGGCGTACCTCGGTGTATCTCAGTTATTACTGGATGGATCGTGAAACTTCTCGAACTTTCCGGTATTATCCATTTCATCGCCAAGTCGCCAAATGGTCGCCAAGCTCAGCACGCACAGTACAGATCTTACAAAGGTTTTAACGGTTTTTCCAGGATGACACTATTCGTGCCGGAAAGCAAAATTACAGATTTGTAACAATACGTAAACATTATTGCTCCTTCAGTTCGTTTTATTGTCCCGAAACTACCACTTTTCGATGTAGACCACATTTCTACTTAGTTAAGAAAGGAAGAACGAATTTTTAGAATTCTTCGGCATTCTTTGATATTAATTTTCGCCTCACCAAATACTTTTCCGTTCAATGATTTTTCACATTTATTTGAGTCTCATACGTTTCTGAATATACTTTTTTATTTTAATTCAAAATTGCTGATTATTTATATGCCTAGTTCAAGAGACAGAAAAACTTTCAGGAGTGGCACGAATAACACTTTATACAATATTTAATTAACGTGATTGAGATTTTCTACCGTTGTTAAACTGAAAACGTTATCTAAAGAACTCAATAACGAATAGAAAAGTATTATTTTGAAACAAAAAAATGAATTACTAAATTTTAAGATCAGAAATCTGCTATTCATTAATCTAATTTAATGTATTGGCCTTTTACAGTAAATAAAGAAAGCTCAGAAATAATTTGAGAATCTCATCTTTTTCTGTCAATATACGAGTTATCCACTGTTTTTACGTTTCTTAATAATATGAATTACTCTTATTGTAAAGTGGGGCTACTCACGGAGGGTGTGGTTTTGCTCCATGATAACGCGCGTCCACACGTCTACAGGCTCACACACGTGGAAATGGCCAAGTTCAAGTGAGAGCAGCTCGACCATCCGCCCTACAGCCCGGACATGTTGCCCTGCAATTTTCATGTGTTTGATCCCCTGAAAAAACATCTGAAAGCTTCGCTTCAACTCGGACGGCGAACTCAAGGACACTGTGAAGGACTGGGTCTCGTTACGGCCACAGGAATTCTGGGAACCCCGAATCCTTCGGTTCGTTAATCAATGGGATTGTTGTGTTCAGGTCTATGGTGTATATTTTGAATAAAGTCTTCATTTATACCTGAAGTGTCGTTTCGCGCGCGCGCACACACACACACACACACACACACACACACACACACACACACACACACACACACACACACACACATACACACACACACACACACACATATATATATATATATATATATATATATATATATATATATATATATATATATATATATATATATATATATATATATATATATATATATATATATATACATTCTGCATTTGACAGAATTTACGACGATTAAGTCTGTCTTTAATACATAAAATTATTTTTGATGTTCTATTCTGGTCTATTTAACTCGAAATGTTTTTGTAGAACAATTTATGAAAACCGATGATAAGAATTAAATTAAATAATACTTCACGATTTTGTTAATAATAATATTATGTTATTTCTCTGGAAATAATTTCATTTTTCATTTTTTTATGCGTTTTCAAACTGTATAAATGTATTCCTCAGGTAAAAATAACATGATACTGTTTTATCTTAAATGCACTAAAAAAGTTAATAATACTATTTCAATCAGAAATAGTATTATTCAATCAAAATAAAAATAAAATCTTGCGAAGTATTGGTTTTGATATCATTAAGAAAGAAATCGCCAGATAATCTTTCTATTCTGGAACTTTTAGAAAATTGTCTTGAATGTCAGAATATTGAATGAATAATTTTTTTTTATCTACTTGGAAAATTTACAATAAACGAACAATAATTTTTATGCAAAATGCACTGTATATAAAAAATAAACTATCTAAGTATGGAATTAAGACATCACCATTATTTGATAATAAAATTTCATCAGTTCTGAAGTTTATTATCTGTCCTGCCAAAAAACCAGCATGAAAACCAGAAATGAAAAAAAAAATCAAGTCATGAAAATGAAACAGGAGATTCTGGTTCCAATATACAAAATTAGATTGCACAATGGTGCATATAATAATTTCACTTTCCCCAATCTTCTGAGTTATTTTTTCTTGAGAAGAAACATTTCTATGCTTGGTACAGCGAAAAGAGGTAAACCAGAATTTCCTGATCAAATGACAAATGATATAAAGCTCATGTTTTGAGTTTAAACATGATAAAATTATTGTAAATTATTAAAAGAAAATGCAAGAACAACATTATTAATAATAAAATGTCTCATTAGAAATTTATTAATAAGCAAAAAAACCAGAAATGTAAACCCAGAAATGATAATAGATTACAATGTGAATGTCGAAGGAACTGTGGAAATTCTTGATCAACTTTTAAATACACACGTTTAAAATATATATCATTGCTGATCTAAGATTATATTTTACAATAGTTTTCTAACGTGATCAAGTACCACAGGAATTGGAAACAAATTGATCAATCGATATATTCAAATGTAGTGCAAATGTAATGATTTAAATGTTTATAAGTCAAAAGAAATCAAGAAAGACAAAACTACACCTACAATGAAGTATAACATCATATAGTTAAAAGATTACAAGGTAAAATACATACTGATTTGTCATCAAATTTCTTACATAAATTTACAATTGAAAAATAAATTTGCAATTCCTGGTTCTGCTCATCAAAGAATGATAATAAATTAAATAAACTGCGAAAAAATTATTCAAAAAAAGAATTCTGCATATACCTTGTAGCAAATCTTTATCCAAATAGGAAATGCAAAATACATAAGATTGCAAATTAGCATAATACTTTTTTCATAATTTCATAGTATTAAAACTTTTTTCATACGATACTGTAATACATTGATTTATTCCAAAGAATAAGCGAATTCGGTACCTCGACGCAAATTTATATGAAAAAGTATAATTACAAAGGATAACTAAGAAGAGAATTGCTAAAGCGATAATTGCGAAGAAATAATTTCTTATGACTTTGCAAAATCTATGATATTCATTTATGTTATGAAAGCAAAAACTCTACATTTCCAGAAGATAATCACGGAAGAATTTAAATTGTAAAGAAAAGTAGTAGATGTCTGATCACTTTGGACTTCTGGCTGTAGTATTTGGGTAATTATTTGCTGTGTCAGATCACTTTGGGGGGGGGTAGGGGAACATTCTCCAAAAAAAAGGATGGAGTATTTTTTAAACTTAAAATTCGTAAACTTGTCATGATTTAAAAACCTAAATGTATAATTTTACGATTATAACTCAAGGGTATACATTAAAAGATTGCTTTCAGAATAGATGCTTCACTATCGCACATAAATGGAGCAACAATTTTTAATTTAAATTTAAATATACTGAATTAAAATTTTCACGCTAAGAATTACGCGAACACTTACGCCTTAATAGAAACAAAATTTAAATAAAACATTTACCTCCCATTTTGTTGGGGAAAAATTTCCCAATTAGGATGTATTTTATTTGAATTTGTAATTAGTAAATGTTTCATGATTTGAAAATATAAATGCAGAATTTTGCTAAAGATTTATTTTTAGAATATATGGTTTCCTCTATAACATATATATGAAATATAACCTTTAAAACTTAAATTTAAATACTGCTGATACAATTCTAGTGATAAGAAGTATGCAAGCACTTAAGCCTTAATGAAAAAATAGATAAAGAATATCTGATTTTTTTATTTTGTATTTCTACATTTAAAATAACATAAATAATAATTTTGCTTTATGTAGTGTCAATCACCATGCTGCTAAACATCTGAAACGTTATTTGTTATTATATAGAAGTTAAAATAAAGGATTACACTTTAATACCTTGAAAGTCAAATACTTTCAATTTATGAAACTTATCTATTAAAATAAACATCCATATATGACATCAATATGCATCACATATATGCACTACTTTTCAAACATTTACTCCCTATCACAGTCTCCCAGGTATCATCTGATGGTTAAATGAACAGTTGGAAAGTGAGGAGGTATCAAGGAGTTTATATATGCGAGCAAGTACCTGGAGTGTGAAACTTAACACATGATTGAAACTCAAGCTCCCTCAGACAGAATTTGGTCGAAGAGACGAAGACAAATACTGATGAGATGCTTGTGCCAAAGTGCAAGTTCCGTTGCTTCAGTACACAAATGCGATGTTTCATCGGCTACACAAATTCGATGAATTGAGGTGACGGTGGATGATAGACTTGATTGATGCTGGGTTTCTGGCACGCTGCTTTCAAAGGATAAGGAATATATGCACGAATAGATTTATAATTATGTACACATTTGAAATGTATATTTGCAACAATTACCAGCTAATCTGGGCTGTGATATTTCCTTAGAGTAGACTCCATTGGCGTTTATTTTATGCAAACATGACGTTACAGAAGAACAGGAATTTCTAAAAAAAAAATGTTTGAACATGTTGGAAAGTGAAGCTGATTTAGAAAAAAAGAGAAATAGAATTCAAATTGGAATATATTGCTTGGGACTAGAACCACTGAAACTAAAAGTATGTTTCCATTTATTTCTCAGCACAGTTTATAATCGAATTAAAGGGAAAGAAAGGAAATGATATAAATTGAGGTCATTAATAAATTATTTAATTTAAATCTTATGTCAAAATTAACTAAACATTAAACTAATTAATTAAATTAACTAATTATTAAAATTAGTCAAACCAAATAACTTAATTTTATTTTAAGTTGAAATTAATTTTAGTTCAATTTACCAAATATTTTTGAATAAAGTCCTCGAATTTTCATCATTGGATTTACTTCTAATATTATGTAGTAGATTCATATAGTAATGTAACTATAATTCAAGACCTTTTTGCAATAACATTTATTAATATTTTTATTGAAAAGGCAATTATAAAAATGAAACAATAAAACATACATAGGATAATGATATTATGAATATGTTCATTGGGATTCATATTCAATTGCGTAAATTTAGCAATTACTCCAATAGCATAATTCCGTTGGAATAACTCAGGAGGTTTATAAAACAATTGTTATTTTAAAGTACAATAATTCAATTATTTATTCTTTTCCTTCGTTCTGACGGCAGAGTTAGCTTGAAATAAAGACCGATTCACGTTTTCTATAGATATTCCATTGACAGAAAAAAATGACTTAATAGATATTTCCAACAGAGAAATAGGATAATTTCGAATCATTTTTATTCTTATTTTTATTAAATCATAAAAATAAATTATGCCAATATATATACAAAGTAACCATGGAAAAGGTAACTCTCAGGTAGCAAATATTTATTTTACAGTTTGGTTTATGTATATGTGGACATTTAAACCAACAGCAAATGGAATATCTGCCTACAGATGTTTGATCTGATGCAACCACAAATCATATCACATCAGGTCAAATGATTCTGGATCATGCATCTGTATAGTTCTGATTATACATTACTTTACATAATTCCCATGCAATGATTTCCTTAACGTGTAATGCCCTTTCCTATTCAAACTCTCATGATTTTTTGTATTATAGTAATAATGAAAAGAATTAATTTAAATATTGTTTTCACAATATCCAACAAGTGAGTAACATGGATTGGGGCAAACTTAATATTTTAAACATTTGTTTCAGATACTTTCGTTAAAAATTTACTCGGATTTACACCAAGTATTCTCAATGTAGGATGAATAATCTTGGAAATCAATTTTCCATTATTATGGCAATTTGATGCCTATGCCAGTTAGCTTTGCAAAGTTTGAATCCTTTAAAATCCCACGAAATGCCTCCTTTTGTAAAATTTTCCATCATTTAGGCATATATCATTATTATGATTATTTAGAAATTTATATATCTTTGTAAGTGATTAGCAAACGATTTTCCAAATTTCTTTTAAATTGTTGTATAATTGTTTATATGAAAAAGAAACAAAAAAAGCAATATGATTGGTAGAAACTACCTAATTTGTAAGCTCCAATATTTTATTCAATTTTCACTTCTTGTTAAAACAAGCTGAAATAATTAGCTGTCAAAATATTAGAGTTTAATGAATTTATCTTAATTATTGAAAGCAATTTCAAAGCAGCTTTAGAATTTGGAATTTTATCAACATAATATAGATAATTTGTAATTTATTTAAAAATCTTTTTCAAGAAAATGTGGATAACTAAATAATGTTTGTCCCTTTTCACATTTTATTATGTTGTCATTCTACTGATATATAATTTTATAAAATGAAAAATAAGTATATCTGCAACTCAAGTATCTTCCTGCTTGAACCAGTATTTCTCATAAAATAATTTATTTAACAAATCTAAAAGTTACGTAGAATAGTACTGTACCTTTCATAAATCATCTAACAATCTTGAAAAGTCAAGTTTTATTATTTTCAAAGAACATCTTCTTCAACCAAAACACTATATCATTTTAGAAAGAAAATGTATATTCTTTGAATCAAGAGTTAGAAAACAGTACTGCAATGTCATTTGAAACAATGTCAAAATGTCAAATGACAAAGTGCTCGAAGACAAAATAGCCTAGAATTTTCGTGGAAAACTTCTTACTGACATCAATGAACTTCAGAGAAATTCCATTTCAGGAGATAATCCGTAATTCTTGGAATTACTTGAATGTATAGAAAGAAATAGATTTACCACCAATTCTCTGGATTTTGGGGTTGTCATATTTGCACCATTTGTAAAAGATGAGAATAGAAATCCATTTATATTCTTGAGGTATTTTTTTAAAACCGCTGATTCTTTTATTGGAAATAAGAAACTGAAAATCTGTTTGGAAATAGTAAAAATATTAATAGCTTTGTAACAATATTTTTTAACATCTATGTCATGAAAGCATGGTTAAGAAATCTAAAAATACTTGATCAGTAATGATAAGATTGAATTCGTTACTTTCAAAACCATTTTGAAAGTAACGAAATAAAAATTATATTTAAAATTAAACTTTTAAAAGTTATCTAAAAATCAGAATTTGTTACATCCATTCATGTTTTACATTACTGGCCAAAACTATTGCAGGTCTAATAAATTTCATGTTTTTTTTTCAAGAATAAGCCATCCAAAAGTGATATTTTTTTTCATTTAAAATGATTTTAGGGGGATTCACCTTCTGCTCGCTTATGCTCGCCAACCCCCAGGAACTGCTAATGCAGTTCCTCTCGGATCGCTTCGCAATCCAAGCTCACTTTGTTGGCTCGTCATCTACTAAACCACTTTAGACTAGCAACATATATTCGGATTCAATTTATTACAAAATGTGATAAAATAATAAAAGGATAAAGAATGTAAATCAAAAAGTGCACTCGTAAAATTTACTTGCATCAAATTTCTTTGTAAACAGAAATAGCCTTTCATTTAAATCAATGTATACATCCATCAAAGAAATAATTTTTTAAAAAATGTGCTCTTCTCCCATTTTTTTAAATTTCGCAAATATACCATAGAAACAGAATAAAAACATTGATAATTACAAAAAAAAAGTGTTTATTTCCCAATTGTACAAATTTGGAAGCATTTTGTATATATAGATTTTATTGTATAAATGTGGTGGAGAAATTTCAAGCTATTGCGTCATCCATTGTGAAGCGATCGTCTGCAACAATTGTGTCATTCTGGTAATTTATTATAAGATTGCTCTGATTGCGACGGATTTCATTTCGTTTGTTACGCTGTCAAAGTGCATTCGCTTTTCATTGCTTTCATTTTAAAATTTTCATCTCTTTTTTAAAATTTGTGAATTAACTCGTGGGAAGAACCAGGCTGTTATTTTAATACATCAAGAAAACATTTAAAATGTTAGGATTGCTCGTCGGTACGATTGCAATGAGTCAACTATTCCACGTCTCATAGAGATTCAAAACCGAAGGAACCGGAGATAAAAAGCCTAGAAATGGTCATCCGAGATTATCTTCTAATCGTGCCTGGTGCTACAGTGACACGATTTTGCAGTAATATTAGATATAAAAGTTCTGCTACACTTGAAAGAGAATGGAATGAGTCCACGCGTGCCATTGACAGACCCAGAACAGTTCGCAGGAAGCTCTGTGAAGCTGGTTACAAGGCACAAGTACCTAGAAAAAAGCCAGTACTGATAAAAGCAATGCGAAAAAAAAAACGAAATGTACAAAACTTGGAGTATTTCGAAATGGAGATAAATGAAATTCAGCGAAGAAAGTAAAATTCGGTGAAAATTTCCTTAATGTCTGACAATCTTGGTTACACGATATTGCAGTAATATTAGATATACAAGTTCTGCTACACTTGAAAGAGAATGGAATGATTCCACGCGTGTCATTGACAGACCCAGAACAGTTCGCAGGAAGTTCTGTGAAGCTGGTTACAAGGCACAAGTACCTAGAAAAAAGCCAGTACTGATAAAAGCAATGCGAAAAAAAAAAAACGAAATGTACAAAAATTGGAGTATTTCGGAATGGAGATAAATGAAATTCAGCGAAGAAAGTAAAATTCGGTGAAAATTTCCTTAATGTCTGACAATCTTGGTTACACGATATTGCAGTAATATTAGATATACAAGTTCTGCTACACTTGAAAGAGAATGGAATGAGTCCACGCGTGCCATTGACAGACCCAGAACAGTTCGCAGGAAGCTCTGTGAAGCTGGTTACAAGGCACAAGTACCTAGAAAAAAGCCAGTACTGATAAAAGCAATGCGAAAAAAAAAACGAAATGTACAAAAATTGGAGTATTTCGGAATGGAGATAAATGAAATTCAGCGAAGAAAGTAAAATTCGGTGAAAATTTCCTTAATGTCTGACAATCTTGGTTACACGATATTGCAGTAATATTAGATATACAAGTTCTGCTACACTTGAAAGAGAATGGAATGAGTCCACGCGTGCCATTGACAGACCCAGAACAGTTCGCAGGAAGCTCTGTGAAGCTGGTTACAAGGCAGAAGTACCTAGAAAAAAGCCAGTACTGATAAAAGCAATGCGAAAAAAAAAACGAAATGTACAAAACTTGGAGTATTTCGGAATGGACACAAATGAAATTCAGCGAAGAAAGTAAAATTCGGTGAAAATTTCCTTAATGTCTGACAATCTTGGTTACACGATTTTGCAGTAATATTAGATATACAAGTTCTGCTACACTTGAAAGAGAATGGAATGAGTCCACGCGTGCCATTGACAGACCCAGAACAGTTCGCAGGAAGCTCTGTGAAGCTGGTTACAGGCACAAGTACCTAGAAAAAAGCCAGTACTGACAAAAGTAATAGAAAAAAAACCGATCGAAATGTACAAAACTTGGAGTATTTCGGAATGGACACAAATGAAATTCAGCGAAGAAAGTAAAATTCGGTGAAAATTTCCTTAATGTATGACAATCTTGGTTACATCTGTCTTAAAGCGAAGAAGAGCATGATGCCATAATGCCTGGTCTGTACATCGAAACACACAGAAAGTGTAATTGTGTGGGAGTGCATATCATATCATTCAACTAGAAGACTTCATTTTGCACAGGGGACCATGAACGGTGACAAGCATGTTGGTGTGCCGAAGGATCAATTGCTTCTTAGTGCTTGTGACATATTCCCAAGGCAGAAAAGGATACTTCAGCAAGATCTATCACCCTGCCATATATTGAAAGAGGTAAAACGGACTTTACAATTAATTTTAAATTTCATTTCAGTTCAGTTTTGATCTCTATATAGAAACATTCGTTATTTTAGGTTAAGGCTGCATTTGCAAAACATGGTATTAATGTTCTCTAATGGGCAGGGAACTCGCCAGATTTAAACCCCACTAAGAATCTGTGGTGTATAATTGAAAAAAAAAAAAAAAACTGTGAATCATCCCAGAACAAACCCACAACTTCAGAAAACAATAATTAAAGTTTGGCACCATGAAAAACTGAAAGAAGTGTTGCAAAACCTTGTGGATTCCATGCCTAACACAGTGGTTGCTAAGATTGAAGCCATAGGCAGCCCAACCAAATATTAAAGGATTTTCAGTGCACTTGAACTTTTTTATTATCTTTTTTTGATCAAAAAATTTTTGAATAACTCCATTTAGGAGAGTAATCGCAATAAGAATAATTCAGAATTCAAAAAAAAAAAAAAAAAAAAACTTTTTTTTGTATTTCTAAGAAATACAAAAGTAGGTGTAGACAAAAACTATATTTCCTTGAGTAAACTGAAAAGTTAGTTAAGAAATGATTTTAATGAGAATTTCAACAGTTTGAACTCTTTAGCTGATTGTAAATGCTGGATCTGTATAAAGGGGAATGATCAGACGAAAGATCAATATTATCTTTGTTCTAAATTCCTTCCCTGGAACCCTGCAGGTATATGTTAAGACATGTATCAATTCTATTAATAGGACATATTCCAGAAGGGAAACATACATTCTACTTTATTGTAAAAGATTCAACGAAATTTTTTAAAAGAGCAATTGAGCTAATTCCTAGGCTTCAAAAATTTCAGCTGATAAATTGCAAATTTGGACAAGTGTCATCAAATTAGGGTGATTTATAATTATAAGGTAAACATCAATCTAATATAAATTCAAATAAACACAACATGAAGTGTTTGTTATTCAAATAGTATTTATTGTTATGAAATTAAAATTAAATGTCAAAGAACACAATTCAATATTTTTACTTGATTAATACTCAATTTAAGTGGTTCATGCATGTTATATAATCGATATTTAACTAATTTCTTAATGAGATGTTTTAGGAATAATAAATTATCAAAATATAAACTTCATTTGAAGATTGTAAATTTCTCATAGATAATTAATAATCTTTGGAAAAAGAAGGTATGGTTCTTTCAGTTTTCTTTCTTGAAATTCATCTATTATTATCAAAATTAAGTTAAGGAAATATATGCCTTCGTGTTTAAACAAATCATTCCCTGATAAAAAAAAAATGTTCTTATTTTTAGCACTTTAATTCTTACTTAGTAAGATATTTCCTAATACTTCGTATTTTGATAAATATTATTCGTTATTAAATAATCTATTTTCTGCAGAAAAACTCATTTTCTTTCGCTGTTGAAAATATTAAATTTCACAGGTGTTTAAAGAACGAAAATCAATCACAAAAATGTTTGCTTATTAACAAGATTCCGACGTGCGATGCAGTTGTGATTTCTACTTCACAGATTAACTAGAATTACATTTGCGAAGTTGTTGTGTTTTAAGGCTTCAATTTTCATAAAAGGGAATTGCACAGAATCAATTTTAGTAATGAAAATTTAATTCAAAAGGATGTATATTGAATTTCTTAGAATTTCTTTAAGAAGATCAATAGATTAGATAAATATTTTGCTCCACAGTTTTCTGAAGGTTAGAAAACGTAAAATGATTATTATTAATTTTATATATTGCATGTGCACTTTTAAAATTAAGAACTACGCTGTTCCAGTCTGTTTATCATATATTACTCTAAAGTAAGTAATAGAAGAGTGGTATTAGATAGTTGTGGTCATTTTTTTCTCTTATCTTTTATCTTTTGAGGATTGAATAGCACATTTATTGATCAATTATTATCAATTTTTTAAAACAAAAAAAAAAAGAAATGTTTTATTCTGCAATCTTAATTACAATTACATAATTATCAACAAAATATAATACAAAATTCAATGGTATTGATGATAAGAGAGAATAAAACATTGATGATATTTACAATTTTTCGTTTCGAATCTGAGATATTCTTTTATTTATGATGTAATTTAAAACTTATGAAACAAGAAAGAGATCTCAAACTATGCAAGCTATTAAAATATCAATCACTGAATCGTGTAAACAAATTTTTCCAATTTACAATGTGGATGAAAACTGGGGCATATGGAAAACGAATTCTGAGAAGTGAAGTGACAACGAAGCACATAATATTGTTGCCTTCATTTCAAGAACTTCATTTCATCGATAATTTTATTTCAAATAATATGGAGAGGTTTCTAATAAAATTTGGCTGCATGCTCTTAATATCACATGACTAAAAGTGGTAAAATTTCCCTTTTTCACTACTTTTAGGAATAAATTAGGATTTAGAGGATTTCCAAAATTAAAATATAAGTATTTTTATTTTTAGAAATGCTAAATCACATGATAATGTTACTAATTGACTTGACCGAAATCTTTTAAGCCTTCATCAATAGTGGATATTGTGAAATTCTTTAACTTTTCCTTGAATTATGTGTCCTGAATCCAACTAATTTTATATAGTTTATAAGCATTTATGTGTTTTTTTAGCATATTTTTCTTATAATCTTCTTCTGATTGAAATTAATCGCCATCTGAATTGCTTCTTTCATTAGTTAATACTTATTCCATCTTTATTAGCAAATTTCAGCGAAAGATAGGCACTAAGGAAATTCGAAAGACTTTTCATCACAATGCAGAAGCATAATAAACCTTGGCAACTCATTACCTAAATATGCGCTATCCTGGTAACTGAGCTTATACTTATGGATTTTGTATGTTATTATATCTTTTGTAAACAAGATTTCTTATATTTCGTCTTCGCCTTCAGATCGTCAAATCAATCGTTATCCCTTTGATCTTTAAAATCATCACCTTTTTCTTAGCTTTTTATGTATAGTGGAATATATTTTAACTAACATAGAAGAATTGAAATTATTCATAGTCATATAGTGTAATATTTTATTTAAAGTTTTTCACTTATTTGGCATTGCTACGCACCAACAGTGAACACGAAAATAAGTGAAAGCATTTACACAAATTAAAATTCATCAGTGAGCTCTGTGTGCAAATATGATTAAGGTTGACCGATTAAATAAATTGTTTTATGATTTTCAAATCTATATTATATAATATTTAAATTCAAAATTCTTCATCATTCATTTTACACTATGTACTCAAAATCCGAATTTAAGCCCATCCCTTCCAAATTGTAACTTGATTTTCATTTTTCATCAATAGGCTACTGTTTCTCTTGAAAAACAAACGTCGCTCTTTCCAAAAGAAACTCTCCATAGATAGAAATCAATGGGAATGTTTCTGATAGATAGTCTGTTTTTACCGATTGAATAAATCAATGCAAAGAAAGGGAGTCTGCTTTGAATGCAAATATTTATTTGATACTAGATAGATGTTCATGCTCTTTGGGAAATACATTAAGGATCTTATTGTAAAATTTGGAACCAAGTTGAATAATTCCCTTATTAACCAGATTTCATTCGAGGCAATCACTATATCACGCATGTATAAAAGGTTACATACTACAGAAATTCGTAAACCATAAATAAACCACAAGTAATAATATTCTCAATATTGGCATTTTAATACGAGAATGCTTATAGGCTTACATCTTAACGTTCAATTGAGCCATGCATAATAAGAGATCCATAATGAAAACAAAAAATCTCTCTTCACGGCATATCGCTGGTAATACTGTTCAAATTATTGTCATTTATTTATATTTTAGGTATTAAACGAATACAGCAAAAAGCATTTTCTAAAATATTTTTTTTTAAACTTTTTAAATATTTTGATTAAAAATATTTTTTTTAATAAATCATAATGTTATCAAATTTACTGAAGTTCAAACTGGTTAATTTTTAAATGCTATATTAACACTATTAAAAATTCAAAATTAAATTTTCTGAATCAACTTTAAGAAAAAACGATAAGCAATTTAAACTCCGCATAAATTTTTGACGCATTTTAAATATTTTAAAAAAATACTTTAAGCATTTATTGTAACAATATATATATATATATATATATATATATATATATATATATATATATATATATATATATACATATATATATATCCTAAATATATATATCTAAATATATATATTTAGCTACAGGTTTGAGACTAATTAGGTGCTGTAACGATATTAAAAACAATTTATATGCAAGTGTTGTTGCTGATATATTATTAAGAAGAAACTTTTTAAATTAAATACATATAAGCTAATATAAAGCCAAAAACGTTATCATGTTACAGTACTTCGGATTAAAACATCAACCCCATTTAATTATTTGTATAACAATTTCTACAATATAAAGTATTATAGGAGGCTTAGATATAATTTCCTTATAATAAGATACTTGTTCCAGTTTCTCAAAAATGAAAAACTCCCTATAAATATCAAACGAGAAATAATACATGTATTGCATTTGACAGAATTTAAGATAATTCTTTCTGAATCAAAAATAGAAATAAAAAAATGAAAGTATGAAAGTGCGTTATCTACTTTTCAAAAAGAACTATTGTTATCATTTGTACAGTGAGAAGAGATAAATTCAATTTGTTTTCCTAATCAAATGGAAAACAGATACAAAGCTCAATTTTTGAAATTACAGAATATAAAAATTTTGTGAATTATAAAAATAAAGCACAAGAACGTATTTTGGAGTACAATGCATCCTGATAAATAAATTGCGTAAGAATTATAAAAAAAGAACAAATCTGCAAATACCATGTAGTATGTTTCTAATGTCAAAATATTAAATCCGAAATATATGACATTAAAAATTAGCATTAATTCATTTTTTAAAAATTTTTAGATATATAAGCTTTTTAATTCTTTTTTAACAATTCTTATTTATTTCTAAAAATAATATTTTTCTGAAAACACGTAAAACAATAGTTCCGGAGTTAACATTTAATGTTCTAGTTATATTGACTAAATGTTACATTCGCATAGCAAACGCGAAAAGAAGAGCATTTCTGCTTTTACGATAAAATAAGTATTAATTTATCATGATGTTAAACATCTTAAACATTAATTGTTATTATAGAGAGGTGAAAATGAAGGTTTATACTCTAACAGGTTGAAAATCAACTAGTTTCAATTTATGAAACTTATGTATTAAAATAAACATCCATATATGACTTAATATACATGAATATGCATCACACATATACACTACTTTTCAAACCTTTACTCCCTATCACAGTCTCCCAAGTATCATCTGATGGTTGAATGAACAATTGGAAAGCCGAGGAGGTATCACGGAGCTTATATATGCGAGCAAGTACCTGGGGTGTGAAACTTAACACATGATTGAAACTCAAGCTCCCTCAGACAGAATTTGGTCGAAGAGATGAGGACAAATACTGATGTGATGCTTGTGCCAAAGTGCAGGTTCCGTTGCTTCAGTACACAAATGCGATGTTTCATCGGCTACACAAATTCGATGAATTGAGGTGACGTTGGGTGATAGACTTGATTGATGCTGGGTTTCTGGCACGCTGCTTTCAAAGGATAAGGAATATATGCACGGATAGATTTATAATTATGTACATATTTGGAATATGTATTTGTAACAATTACCAGTTATTCAGGGATATGGTATTTCCTTAGAGTAGACTCCATTGGCGTTTATTTTAAGCAAAAAGGACGTTACAGAAGAACAGGCATTTCTTAAAATGTCTTTGATCGTGTTTGAAAAAAAAGAAGAAAAAGCTGATATAGAATGGAAAACGCTAAGAGAAATGCAATACAAATTAGAATATATTGTTTGATATTAGAGTCACTGAAACAGAAAATATATTTCCATATATTTTCCAATGTATGTGAATTTTTTTCCAATGTATTGAATATTTTCCAATGTAATCAAAGGAAAGGTTACAATTATTGATATAAATTGAAAATATAAATAAATTATTTAATTAAATATATAAATTTCCAAAATATTTTAGAAAAAAAATTCCTCGAAATTTAATCATTTATTCATTATTCTAATATTGTGCAGTAAATGTATATAGAAATAGAATAATAATTCAACACTTTCTTGCAATGGAATTTATTAGAAAGTTTATTAAAAAGCATTTATAAAAATGAATGCATAAAACATAAAAAAGGAATAAGTAAATAAAGTGTATATTCATTGGAATTCTTACTCACGTGGATAAATTCAATAATTATTTCAGCTTTATAACATCATTCTCTTAGAATAAATGAACATTCCAGCTTTATTTCTTTTCAAAGAGCATCTTGTTCAACCAAAACACTATATAATTTTAGGAACAAAATGTACATTATTTGGGTCAAGAGTTAGAAAATAGTACCATATTGTCATTTGCAACAAAGTCAAAATGTCAAACGACAAAGTGCTTGAAGACAAAATAGCCTATAATTTTCCTGAAAACCTTCTTATTGACAGTAATAAACTTCAAAGTAATTCCATTTCAGGAGATAATCCGTAATTCTTGGAATTATTTTAACGTGTAGAATGAAACAGAATTACCACTGATTCTCTGGATTTTTTGGTTGTCATATTTGACCATTTGTAAAAGTTAATAATAGAAATCCATTTATATTCTTGTGATATTTTTTAAACCACTGATTCTTTTTATAGGAAAAAGAAACTGAAACCGTGTTTCCAATTGTAAAAATATTTGTAACCTTGAAATAATAATTTTATAACATCTGTGTCACAAAAACATCATTAAGAAGTCTAAAAATATTTGTATGAAAATTAAGTCTTATCATTAATAATAAGATTGAATTCGTCATTCCAAACGAATTTTGAGATTAACGAAATAAAAATAATAATTAAAATCACACTTACAAAAGTGAGCTATAGATCAGAACTTTTTGTACCCATTCATGTTTTAACTTTTTAAACTTAATTTTACTCTATATAAATTTAAATCACATAATATTACTTATAATTGCAATTGAGTATTTTGAATTACAATTATTATAAATATTAATATGCTTTTGGCATTATTTTTTCTGCAATTCACTATGGTTATTAATCTCATCTTTTATTTGTTAACAGATATGAAATAAAAATATAATTTAATTGACAATTAAGTAATCTAAGTATTAAAATAATGTATTCTTATCAATAATATACAAGTTCTCAGAATTATATACATATACACATTAGGAGAGGAAAAAACAAATATGAAAATGTCCATTTTTCAAAAATAAAAGAGGTGAAACTAAATAAAAGTATTCAAATAATGATGATTATTATTAATAATTGTTTTTACGGTTTTTCTATTTTATAAATTTAGATGATAATCTCAATTAATGTGTCATTTCGTAAGCCATACATGGTTTAGATTTCATTCTTTGTTTTTACCAGAGATCAGAATGCTAAGAAGACACCTATGCGTACTCTTCGTCTGCAGACTGTTGAATCTATCTTGCAACTGGACTTATTCTCTTGACTGATATAATGCTTTCGAGAACTATGAATCCGTGGATTTGTGGAACTGGTCCTCAAATCAAAACTTATAAATATTTCAGCTCTTTTTCACGAAAATTTGTCTTGAATAAAGAAATAATCAAACTTCATTAGAATGGAAACCATGAAAATTCGTACTTCAATGTGTAATTTAAGGGTTAATGTACTTTGTAAAGGCAATGCATGTGGAAAGTATTCCATTACCAGGAATGTTGTACTGTATCACCACAATATCGTTTGAATATACGATGAAAAGTATTCTATTACCAGAAATGTTGTACTGTATCACCACTATATCGTAATATATGGTGAAGATATCGTAGCAATTATGCAAGGTATTTTACACTAAGAGAGGATTTTATTAAAATGCCACTATAATACTGTGTTAAAATTTTATCTGCTAACAGTATTATGCCTTTCACGTGACTTGAACTGGAAAACCGAAACTTCAGTAGTATCAAAAGGGCGCAATGCTCTGGTGCTAAGGTCTCAGCTCCGTCCTCGTCATATAACCGCTGTTCAAAGCTACGAGGTCCGTCCCAATGAAATCTCAGTGTTGCTTTAATGAACTGCTGTTAGTATAACCGTAATCTGTAGTATCATACTACTTAACTTTAACTGACGTTTTCAAACAAATCATTTTAACTAATGATTTAAATATTTTATAATAAATACAGAGATTTTTTTTAATTATTAGAAAATACTTTATATTAATTTTTAAAGCATGTGTAGATAATTATTTCAAAATAAAAATTTGTGGACATTATATTTCCCTAATTGGAATAAGCAGATTGTTCTCGAGAGAGAAAGATTACGATTCAATTCGTGATAAAATGCCCAGTTTAAACAAATCATGAAACAATTGAGAAATCTGCCAGAGTTTTGAACATTGGGATTTTAAATATTAAATAAAATTTATAAAATATCGATTTATTAGAAATATAAGTAAATTGACAAAAATCAAATAGCATTACTTTTTTATTTTCAGTTCTTTATGGATTTTTCAGAAGCATGATTTTTAAACCAATTTGGTTTTCTGTTTAAAAATTCTATTTTGATATATTGCTATTATTAAAATAATTAATGATATATTTCTTATTATACATTGTTCGACTCTTACTTATTTAGTTAAGCATGATGAAATAATATAAATGCGTAAATGTATCTCGAATACTTATAAAGAAATTGTGACAAACGGTATAAGGAATTGTATACTTAAATAAAAAAAAAAATCCACTAAATTCATTTATTAATAGGTACATTAATAACTTAGGGAATAAATATATATTCTTATTCAAGTGAACAAATAATAATTTATTGTATATTTATATTATTATTAAAAGCTGAAATATTCTTAATTTTTTTTCTTTATTAAAAAAAAATATTAACCTTTGTAGGTAAATGCAAATAAATTGATAAATAAAATTAAAGGGATAATATTTAAAATTTTATTTTTTTCAAAAAAATTAAAGGATGTTCAAAAATGAAGTTATGAATGGTATTTAAACAAATGCATAGTTTTTAATGCATTTATAAAAATTTATTCGACGAAATATAAACATTTTTAAGGAAGATTCTAAAGCAGTCTTTTTAAAGCAATTATTCACATTTCTTAATTCCAGAAAAAGAAACCAATTTCGTTCCTTTTGGAAATATTCCAGAATTAGAAGTTAAAAATAGAACAATATGACATTTCGCTTCACATTTTTCACTCAGTCAAACGCATTTTTTTTTAACTTAAGCATAAATATCTTAACTGTAAATTGTTACTTTAAATCGTCCCTTGATTTCCATTTAAACAATGTCATTCAGAATACTTTAAATCTAGGGCTAAATAAATTTCCTCATCACAAGCAGATTCTACAAAAGATTTTAAAAAAATCAAAGAAAAGGCACTAAAAGCCGATTTTCAGGATTTAAGCGTCTGATTTACTCCAACTTAAAGGATCTTCTAACTCATTTAAACCAAGCTTCTTTGGGAATAGAGCTTAAACTTCAAGTTAAGCAAAACTTTGAGGCAGAGAAAAATAAAAGGAGACACTTCTTCCGCTAACTCTACTCTAGCAGAATAAATCCAATTTACTTTTAAAAGATTCAGAACTAATTTTGTATTTTCACATTCTCAACGAATGTAGGTTTTATATATATATATATATATGTAATATTTTATAAATGTTATTTAAAAAGGCATCAATGGAATGAATTCCAACTTGAGTGATATGTGTCATGTTAGTAGTGACCAATGTAATTTTGAAATCAATTTCACATTTCGATGGACGATCTAAAGGTGTGCAAAATGAGATCTGTATAATTATTGTTTGTTAAGTTACATCAAACTACGAAATAACATTAAAAAAAAACCTTAATTTCTTTTCTTTAGGTTAAGATTTAGGGTCTTCAATTTAGAATTAATACAAATATGAAAATTTTAATATTAATCGAATCTATTCATAAGCATTTACAATTTGTGACTAAAATCTAAATTTTATTAGTATTCAATACTCTAATAATTCAAACAAAATTTTTAATGAATTTTACTACTTTAAATAGAAAAAATGGGTCTTCGGCCTTTGAACCATAACCCTATAACTTCAAAGCATGCCATTCTATTTATGATATCAAAGTCTATCTCTAAATGTAATGTATATTTTTTAAGAATACGAAGTACATATGGTTAATTTCAGATTCAGTTTCAATTTCAGAATTCAATTAAATGTTTTGGCCAGCTGCTACAAGTAAACTGTATCCTTATGACTGAATAATGAAAATTCATAAATTAATAATTCCATCATTTCGTTCATTCATTTGTTTTGTCATGAGTTCACACATTTCTAGAATAAAGCATCATTATCCATTAACGAATTTGTAGAATTTAAACATCATATACCCATTGGGTAATAATTTGTGAACAACTTCATGAATCAATTATCATTCGGCTGAGGTATTTTTTTCGCTTCTAAATCTGTGCAATGGAAAGTGGTTAGCCACACTTGCTGATGTTTTGATTTGTATCACGAAATGCTTCAGAAGTATTGTTTTGTGCCAAATAAACATGGAAATCTATAAACTCCATGTATTATAGGTGAAGGATGTTTGCTCGAAACGTGGAACTGAATCCTCAATCCTTCAAAATATTTGAAAATCTTTTATCAATCATCAAATCCTGATTCGCTTATTTTGTTAAGTTACAACAGGCTTTATTCTTTATGTACATCTTGACCAAACATCTTTGGATTAAAGTACTGGTATTCATTTCTGAATCTGTAGGATTTCCTGCATAATATACCTGTTGGATGAATGTCTGTATGAAGATAACGCACTATTTAAATTACTAAAATAATATATTACATAAATAAAAAATACGCAGATAACTCTTTCAGACCAGAAATGATATAACACCATAAAAAGTTCCATTTAAAATATTTCAGATCATACGTTTTATAAATATTGCATTGCCAGAAACAAGCAAATTTCTTACAATCTGTTTTTTTCTATTTATTCGCTTATTTCTTATTATAGAAGAAAAAAAAGATATTTTTCTGTTTGCAATGCACTTTATTATCTTAAAAACATAAATATTTTTTTTTATATTTATTTTTTTAAGAGAGAAAGTTTAAGAGAGAAACTTCTTCTATTTTGTAGATTTCACAAGTTATATACATGTTTTTACAGTATGAAAGCATCTTTCGTTTCTGAAAATATAAACATTTAAAAACTTATAACACTAAATAGTTTTTTTTTTATTATTAAGAACAATCCACGCTACATAATGTAGTTACAATTTTCTTCTTCATAGATTTACTAGAAATTCATGTTGACAATTTATTGTTCTAAGCCTGGAAATTCTAAAAAATAAAAAAGGTGTTTTCTCAGTATTGGAAATATAATTCAAAAGATAATTTATTGAAATACTTACAACTCATTTTGAAAACATTTTGATTAGCTTTTTTCCTTCGATATTTTGATTAGCCCAGTAAGAATCTATGAAGACATCGACAGTATAATTTTATTTATATTTTTTTTAAGTTAAGAAATGAGAGTTTTTATTGTGTGATAGTTTTCATGCATATTTACTTTAAATTAAATTATAGAATATAATTATTAACCTTGCGTAACATACTCACTCTTTTGTTATATTTTTTTATTGATTTTGCTGGCATTCCATTAAATAGATGGGAAATTGGGAACAGACTTTGAGATAATTTTATGACATCGCAGTGCAAATATTGAATTTATCATGCTGCGAAACATTAATCTGAATATATCCATGTTTTTTTTATGAGGTCATAAAAAATTAACTGCTTGAATTTTTTCAGAATTAACTCTTGCAAATATTTAATTGTATTATTTGCTTACACAGCACTAAATAATTGAAAAATATCTAACATCTAAAGAAAATATAAAAATTATAAAACGGAGTTCGAAGAAAATAAAAATAAAATATTTTAAGAATCATATGAAATATAAATAATCTATACAGTTTTAAATGAAGGTACTTCATTTTCTTAGTATTAAATATTGTGTAATAAGTCGTTCACCGACGCATATGTTCAAGGAATTATCTTCTGTCAATGTTTTTGAATTGCGAACACATAAAGTTTTATAAAATCTCTCCATATGTCTATGACTCTACAGAATAAAAATAATTTTAAGTTCCTTTTCAGAACAAAGTAGAATCTTCTTGATTCTCTAGAAGATGTATCTGTCTAGACGGATGTTCTCCTGTTAACAGGATCTGAAATCTTATTGTTACATATTAAATAACGAAAGTTTTAGTAGGAAAAATTACATACATTAGTAGAGTGTTTGTAACACATAATACTTGTTATATATTTTAGTTTAAATATATAAATACCATTAAGAGTTTATTTCTTAGTATTAGGATCCCTGCTATCCATGATGATTATGAGTCTCTCAAATGGAAAACAAATTACTACAACTGGATTGAAACAAATATTGACTCACTAGCAGAAAAATGTAATTTTAAATACAAATTTTAAAAAATGAAGAAAATATTAACAATAACTTTTAATATAGTCCGCTGTTGGAGAATAAAATTAATAAGCATAAATATAGATGAATAAAAATTTTAGACCTCAGCTAATTGGTCCAGAGAGATTTAGACTACGTATTACAGTGAAGAAACGTTATATAAGAAACGTTACCGTTTTGACGTTCCTTTCTATCGCATGAAACCGATTTTAATTCAAATTACTACTATTTTAGTAATAAAATCATATGCTAAAATTTATTTAAATAATTAGCGTAATTTATTTATCTAATTAATCTAATTTAGAATTACGTTTACATAATACTATTATACAGACCGGCAGATAGTTAGTCAAAGAACGAAAATCATTTAAAATTTGATATCAGTCTCCTTATTAGATGCTAAAAATGTTTTACATAAACAACTTCTTACATTTGGGAATTTTCATGTTATCTTGCAGTCGCACAGGTGGATATACTTTCTGTGGATGGATTTTGTTAGAAATTTGATTAGAATTTATATATACCAAATTTAACCCAACTAGCTCAAAGCGCTTTAAAATCAGCCCGCTCAGAAGGCATTATTCCAAATATCTGTTGATCATGTGGTGTGGAAATTTGGAGAGGGGGTGAACTGATTCCAAATATATGTTGTTTGGACTAGAAGAAAAATGAAATCCATCAAAACCTCGATTTGAATTACAATATTTTGTCTTTGCATACCCTTTGCATTTACTTTTACCCATGAAAGTAAAAATGAGTGAAAAATTTAATTTTCGAACTTTGAAAACTTAACAATCTTAAATTGCGTCAGATTTTACTACTATTAACTTCTCAAACAAGGAAAAACTTTATATATCATTTCAAAAATATTCTCATGCACGTATGCCACTGAATTTCAATATGATTTATTCTTTTTATTGCAACACATTTCTTTTGACAAACAAGCGTTGGTCTTTCCAAATGAAATATCCTCCTGTCAGAATTCAACATGAATACTTCAGAACGACAGATGTTCTGAGTATTGCATAAATAAATCAATTTTTCCATAAAGGTTTGGATGAAATCTTTTTCAGTACGAAGATACACTTGATGTTATTTCACCAGGTGAAAATTCTCGCAAATTTGCATTGTCTAAATGGAAAAAAATCTTATGAATGCCATGCTCTTTCAAATGAAACTCTTTTTGAGTACAATTTTGCAGCGAGTAAAGTTAACTCTTATGTGTTTAGATAAATGATTGTCAATAGCTAATTTCTAACTATGAATGCAACACTTTGCAGCTTTTATTTATTTGGAAAATACAAATTTTTGTTTATTTCAGTGCGTCTTCAATTAAAATATGTAGCAATAATGATTCGTGCCTAAGAAACGAAGATAACGCATTATTTTCTTTTTAAAGCATAAGATAAGAATCAGAATTCTATACCGAAAATAATTATTTTTATTTCATTCGAAGTAACTAGCGTTTCATTTCCCGTTTGATTGTAATTTTTAGCAGTATTATTATCAAATAAGGTTTTTTGAATTTATTTACAATATTGTATTTTGTATGCAATATTATTCCTTTTTTCAACGGCATGAGTCATAGTCCATATATTTCATGCATTCAATGAAATTTACTTTATTGTTTTTAATATCAGCGATTAACTAAAAATACATTGAGACAAAATGTTAGGTAAGCGATATATAAAACTAAGATATCCTCCAGAAATGTCAAGAATATAAGTATTATTTCTAAAAATAATAACGGGGCCAAAAATTATTAATAGATAGACAGTAGTTCTTAAAATTAATGTTCTTTAAATTAATTATACTCTTTCAGACTTAATTATTAATGCTCTTTAAATTAATAGCACTCTTTTTAAGACTTAATTATTAATGCTCTATAAATCGATTTTACTCGTTGACATTACATAAAATTACAAAATAAAGTTTTAAAAATTAAGACAGTTTCAAAAAATTAAATTTTGCAAATTGTGTAGATAAATAATATTGCATTCGGAACTTCAATAATATTGCATTCAGTAATATAAATATATTAAGAAAAATATAAAGAACTTTCATAACGATGTTTTCTTATAAGAAATAATATTAGGAAAGAATAAAATAAATATTAGGAAATATTAATATTAAAATAATAGGAAATAGTTAAGAAATTAGGAAAAACAGTGAAATATTAGAAAATAGTTAAAAAAATAGAAAAAAAACCCAAATGTTTGGAAATAGTTAAAATATTAGGAAAAACCATTAAATATTAGGTAATTTATTATTCTAATATATTAGGAAAAACAATGAAATATTAGGAAATAGTTAAAAATTAGGGAAAACAGTTAAATATTAGGGAATTTATTATTCTAAAATATTAGGAAATTTATTATTCTAAAATACTAGGAAAAACATTCTATTAAGAAGAGTTATAGCAATAAGATTACACTTTGAAAACTGAAGCATCATTATCTAGCTTAGTCATCAATTCATATAAGAAATACAATACATAGGAAACTTGTTTTTCATAGTGTCTGCGATACTTTTGAATTATGCACATAACTTGTAACTTTTCAAACTCTCTAAAAACGATTTTAAAACTTTCATTTCTTTAATTATATTACCATGCATCCAATATAAAAATTTGAAATCCTGCTATCTGGAATTTTAGCATATTTTCCATTCCTTGTGAGCCAAAATTCCTTTCTCTTGACAAACAAGCTTTGCTCTGCGAAAGAAAATTACTCCAGGCAGAATTCAACGAAATGTTTCCAAGTGACAGGGGTTCCGCGGATTGAATAAATCAACGCACTCAATGAGAGGGAGCTCATGATGTAGGAATATGCCGCCGCAGACAAGTTGCTGTTGCTCGTCACTAGAATTCATTAAGATTCTCAATGTCGAAATGGAAACGTTATTACATCAGATGCTTTCAAAGGTATCTCTGATTTAAAGCAATTGTTGAGCAACGGTTATTGAATTTATTTCGCTTGCCAGGGAAGAGTTTGTCAAGAAAGGATTAAGGTTACAGTTCTGAAATACAGTAGCATTATATAGGTATACATTTTTTTATTTATTTTTTATTTATGATCTTTTTTTTTCCATGTCTACAATAGATTGGTTTGAAGTAGCTATTGTAAAAAAAAAAAAAAAAAAAAAAAAAAAAGGATAGAAAATATTTGTGAATTTACAGACAGTAGAATTTCTGAAAATAAATTGCAAATAGTTTCTGCTTCATCAAAGAAAAAAAAAACCTACCATATTAATTTTCAACAGGAAAGTAAAATGGTTTCCTGTTTCTATTATCCATGTTTTTGTGACTTTTTTCTATTGGAAGCTAGCTGCTATACGTGCAGCTCTGGTTTGTGTCTGATTGTTTTATATACATATGTTAGAAAACGTGAAACATATACTTCAAAATTATAATTTTTTTATACTCAACCTATCAGATGTTTTGACCTAACTAATTACTATTGTAAAGAATCCGAATAAAAATTTCTTATAGTACCAGTGTTTAATATATATATGCAAAACCTTCTTTGAACCTTCCCAATTTTCTTCTTTCTAGAAACCTATTGCATTGAATTTACCAATTTAATTTTCAAATTACAAATTTTGTAGATAAATAATATTACATTCAGAACTTTAAAAAAATTAAATATAAATTAATTGAAAAATATGAAGAATTTTAATAACAAATCTCTCCTTCCTAAACCGACTGCATATAATTAGCTGCAGAAGAAACGTGAAGCTTGCAGTTTCACAGAAGTATTTTTAAGAAATTAAATTTTAGCTTTGCAATTAATAATATCGAGAGGAGGAACTTAGACTCTTTGAATCAAATACTCAATCAAAAAATTGTGCTGATTGACAGCAAAAGAAAGAGGAGGCTTTCCTCAAATGTTAAGAATTATGGTCCCAACGAACCAGATATAAGAAAAAAAAGTCCCAAATTTATTCACTCATTTCACTTAAACAGTCAGCTTTTTACACTAGATTAAATGTTTCTCAAACGACACTACTTCAATGTTCGTTTAACTCTATGACTATCTCTGCATTCATTCGTTCACCTGAAAGTACATCTACGAAGTGGCAGATAATTTTCAAGTCCTTAAGTGCTAAGCATCGACTCATCTTTTATTTGTATATGTCATGTGTTTTCTGTTCACTCATCCATCAGTAATGTGATTCATTGAAATGTTCCCTACATTTTCATCACTCACCTAAATTCTCCAAGATATCAACAGCTTTAAAATTTGTAGTGCGTAAATTTGTAATGAAAAATTTTTCTTGTTATCTTATATTTTTGTAACATTTTGTGTTAATTTTTCATATATTAGTGATTGTTAAATCTTTTTCATATCACATTTTCACTTACAAATTTTAAAAAATTCACAATGATTTCCGTTTATAACTTGCTCCTAATTTATGTTTATAAACACAATATATTTTATTTTACCTCAAAAAGTCCTGAACTTCCAATATAGTGATTTTATTAAGATTTTTTTTGGTAAACTTCCATTTCTTCTCCACTTAAATACTGTTAAAAATTCAAAATATCTATAGGTGCGGAAACAAGAAATTGGGCCATTACAACTATGTGTAATTTACACCAAAATTGTTTGTTTTTCCATATTTTATACTAGCCGCCTTTGGCGACCAGCCGGTTCGCCAATCTTAATGTTCGTTAAAATTTTAATAATTAAATATTTTATGCAATTTCTACTTTAATAGCTTCTTCATTAAAATATTTTAAAACTTCAAATTTTCATTATCATATAATTCATTCATAATATTACAAAGGCCTTCAGTCATAACGTAATATGTATCTCTCTCATTTTCTGTTAGCACCCGTAGAATTTATGCTTTAAATTAAAGTGGAAAGAATTTATCTTCAATTGATATAATAATATTTTTTACTGAAACAAAGCATTTTTTTATAATCTGATTACTGAAAATAGAGTCACTCAGCATTTAAACTTTATGGGCACTAAAGAATATCTTTTTAAATTTATGCAATATCTCAAGAGTTGGTCAACAAAATTTTCTTAGATTCATTATGAGCAGATCGATTCATTAACAATGTTTAAATTTAAATGCATCAAACACTAAGAAAATAAAACGAATCGTTTAAAATAAACGGTTGAAAACGGTAGAATTTATGCTTTAAATTAAAGTGGAAAGAATTTATCTTCAATTAATATAATAATATTTTTTACTGAAACAAAGCCTTTTTTTATAATCTGATTACTGAAAATAGAGTCACTCAGCGTTTAAACTTTATGGGCACTAAAGAATATCTTTTTAAATTCATATAATATCTCAAGAGTTGGTGAGCAAAATTTTCTTAGATTCATTATGAGCAGATCGATTCATTAACAATGTTTACATTTAAATGCATCAAACACTAAGAAAATAAAACGAATCGTTTAAAATAAACGGTTGAAAACAGGTTTTAAAAAAACTACTTAAAAAACGATGTACTTAAAACTATAAGCATATACAAAAAATGTATAACTAACATAAATACAATTTACTTACAAAAGCATGGAACTAACCCAAAAATAATTTAAATCATCCATTGATAACGTTGTCATGGCAACCATCAGAACAGAATGCGCATGCGTGAATTTTCTTCGCCGGTTACGTAACGCAAATACGTGATTTTTTCTACGCCAGTTGGGGTAACGCTATGCGGATTAGAAATTTTTAATTTCCTTTATTCTGTTTTATTTTAATTCAAAAGTACTTCAGAATGAATCTGAAAGATTGATTCATTAACAATGTTCAATTTTAAATGCATCAAACATTAAGAAAATAAACAGAACCGATTGAAATAATCCGCCGAAAAATTTTAACCCTAGCCTCATTACTGTTGGGAGAAAAAAAAAACTGAAGCCTTTCTCGTTTGGCGCTGGATATAATGGAAGATTTTTTTGGCGGAAAAGTTGGCGGTGGGGAAAATGAAAGATTTTTTTGGCGGGAAAGTTAGTTTTTAATTAATAATTAAAATTCTAATTAAAAATTCGAAAAAAGAAACCCCAGGTGCACATTCCCAACCTCCAAGGTATACATGTACCAAATTTGGTAGCTGTATGTCAAACGGTCTGGCCTGTAGAGCGCCAACACACACACACACACACACACACACACATTGAGCTTTATTATAAGTATAGATAAAAAGATTGTGATGTATAAGTCATCTACTGGCGTTTTTCATGTATTAAAAGTTGATATTCTAAAGAATTCTATAGAATTTACGAAAGAATTAAAGCAATTTAAACCTTCATTGTGTAACACATCTAAGAGCATTAAGAGAAAATGCAGATAGTAATTAATTAAATGTGCTTATCGGCTAAATAAATACGACCAATCACGCATTTTTTGAAGTTCGGGAGATAGGGTTTCTTGAACCTGAATAGTTTAACGAGGGTAATCCAATACAATTCTGTCATCAATCAAGAGCTTTTATATGGATAAACAAAATATTTTACAATTTTTCGGAACTGTGTATCTTTTTATGCCTTTGGGGATATAAAGAGTTTATATGTTACAAAATATACTTTATGAAACACTAGCTTGCTATAATGCTATATGGAGGATTTTGCTATACTTATATAATGTATAATTATTTATTTGTATTCTGATAGTTTTATTTGTATTTTTAAGAATTTTCACACATTTTTCTAGGTAAGCATTGGTGTTAGCTATTATCAGGCAACGTTATGTACAATAAATGTTTTTGTTTATAATTAAAAGTTTTGTTTTATTTGTTTTCCAGTTGCGTTTCAAACTTAGAAACAATTAAAATATTTGGAAACACTGTCTGATTTGATAAAACATATACCTTCTAAAGTTATTCTGAATAAGTGTTTTCATCTGCTATAACAAATTGACTTGTATTTATATAAAGAAAATATTATGTAATGTTGAAAACATTTTAAATAGTGTAAAGACATCGTATATTTTTATTTAAGGTGTACGTACAGACTTGAAACTTCGAAAATTGTTCAAAATATCGCTTCAAAATGTTTTCTTGTCCTTTAGTTTCAAACGATACCAAGATGTTGTCAATATTCGGAATGTTTCTCGAGTTATAATTATTTTCCTTAAGATACTTTCACTAAAAACTCTAGTTTCGTTTTTTAAAAACTAATTTTATGAAGAATGATATTTTTCCACTATGTTGTTTCATTCAAACAATCATAAAGAATCACAAATCACAAGAAATTAACCAAATACAATTATTTATAAGTCAAAAAAATCTGTATGAAATAGTGGATGTTTTGTGCCTCTATCAAAGTTATATTAATAGAAAAAAAACATTTAATAGCTATTTAAATGTTAAAATTACAGAAAAAAATCTCATTTTTTCCATTCATCGTTGATGAAAAAATTGTTAAAAACGATATATTTTTATAACTTGATTTAGGCAGACAACATGAAGACCAATATTAGGCATAATTTCCAACTAGAATTGTGTGTCTGTTCAAATTAGAATTTAAGATATCATGTTTAAAAAGTATGCTAATTAGCTCATTAAATATAATTTAATTAATTAATAATTAGTGAAATATGTTTTTTTCTCACTGAAATGATAAAATACATATTTCCTTACTCAGAAATGAGATATTGAATGACAAAATATATAAAATCTTGTAGATCTTCGCTATCATACAGAAATAATTGCATATGGATACTAATTTGTATAAGTACAATGAGTGTCCAATTTTTTTTCCATTTATGCTTTTAATTCAAACATTGTTTATCAGCCCAAAATATTTTAAATATGTTCTTATACATATATTGTCGCAAAAAGAAGATCCGGACATAATCACATTGGCTCAGAGCTAAAGTACGAGGTGGCAATGCACAAGATCATCGATTCGAGTCCCAGTCAAGTCGCCTTTAATTAAACATTGAACTTTAATTTGATTTTTTTTAATCATTTGTTAATGTTCTAGAACTTTCTATAACCTTCTTTATAATTCCAGATTATTCTAAAGGCATAACTTCTGAATTCCACAAGCAGTGGAATAGGTTCTTCTTGATATAGTATTACTTTGTGACCTGTTATTCTTTGGATTTTCATGATAATATGAATTGAAACTATAGAAAATAAACTGCTGAATAAATATGTTACGTGTTTGTATAATGTAATCTAAAATATCTCTGAGGAAAATACATATATTTTAAAATCTAAACAGAGGACCGTTTGGGGATTTTTCAAATTGGAAAAGCTATATGACAATACCCATATAAATGCTGTGATATTATATTAAAATAAATCATATATTTTTAGACTATGTTTTAAATAAATAATATACAGCTTAAAATATATCAGTTACAATAAGCAAAAAGTGAGAAATATGTTGTTGAATGCTAAATGATTATATGAGTCACCATTATAAAAGATAATTTTCAAATGCATGTAAGAAAAATATTAAGCTGTTACCCGGTTAAAAGAAATTTAATCAATGCTTTAAAATATTAATTTTATTTCCTTACCTAAAAGCCCTCAATATATAGACAAAATACATTAAGTTAAATTTCATTAATAGCATTAGAAGATTTTACTGCTTAGAGCTTAGTAAAAAAAAATCCTTATTTCTGCCATTAAATATTTATTTGGAAATAAGATTAAAATACATTCATTTTTAATAAAAATCATTAAATAACTTTTGAAACTAGAATTATTGGAAATAATTTCTGTTCATTTCGCTTAAACCATCTAACGGAAAAACTTTTTTTTTCTTTTGAAATTGATTTAGATTCAGTATAAAATTCTAGAATATTATTTATTAAAATCCATTTTAATTAATGTTGAATTATTTTATTTTACATTTGGAAAGATTTTACGAAATTTCAATAAAACAGTTGACTGAAAATTAAAGGGATTAACATTTTGACCTAGTTAAATTGGAAAAGCATTAGTTGGAAATAAAATCATCTCCCTTTAATTTAGCTATCACTTTTGAGTTCATTTCACAATTTTATGCGATTAAAAAATTATATATATATATATATATATATATATATATATATATATATATATATATATATATATATATATATATATATATATATATATATATATATATATATATATATATAATTTAAAGCGTATAATTCATACATTTAGAATAACGAAAAGTATTTCGGCATTTCTGTTCCTGACATTAATCATATTGACTTTTTGAAGAAGTTTAAATGTTCTTCAAAAACTTCGGAACATTTTGTTTGATTTTTTTTTCCTTTTGAATTTACAAAGTAATGTACAAACAATTAATAAAAAGAAAATAATTAAAGCTCAATATTCTCCAAAGACTTGTTCAATGATTGAGATTAAAATAATGCCCATAAAAGAGAATTTGGATGAAAGATAAAAATATAGGAAGATGGAAAAAGGAATAAAATGAAAGGAATAAAAAAGGTATAAGATGAAAAATAAAGGTAAAAGGGATATATTTTCCGTTCTCACATTAAATAGAATGTAATGCTCTGTAAATTTATGAAGTTGTATACATTTAAGAATGGAAATCATTCTCATATTTTTCTCTTTTATAAAGATGGTAAGAAAAATTTATAAATAATAAAAATAATTATTTTTATGTTAAGACAAATGAAGGATTAAGCCAGTTAATAATAATAATGTTATAAATAATAGATAATATTTGTTTTTCTAAATATTGGAAACATCTTTGAATAAATGTGGCATTTAGAATGCTCTTTGTAAGACTTTAAATAATCTTTGATATAAAAAGTGTATATTATAGTAGTATGCAATAGTTTAGTGAAGTAATATATGTGGTTGATTTTTGTCAAAAGTGGTGAATGTCAGGCTTCATGGCCTTTCAAAGAGGTCGAATTGTTTGAACCCGATTGGCTGGTGCAACTGCGAATGAAATATTCCAGATTTTAAGAGTTTGAAGAGATACAGTGTCTAAAGCCATGAACACGTAAGCACAGCGCAGAAAAAGAAAATAAAAACCTTGGCAAAGCAAAACAGATGATAGAAAGTAAAGCTGTGTGAATTAAGAGGGGATGGAATTTCCCATGATGATATTTGTCTTGTAAATGCAGCAGAAGTTGCCCAGTTGCAGTTTGAGGTTGAAGTGAGACATCTGTCTTGGCCCGCAGAATCCTCCAAATTCAAGATTCCCCCTTTATGGTCTATCTTAGAGTGTCCAAATTGGAATCGATTGCCACCACCGGCATCTTTCCCCAAACTTTCACGATATTTTTCCATTAAGAAAAGTACAATAATTCTCTATACACCATTTATATGATTCCAAGCTGAATTAAATGTGAAATGTCTATTAATAAAAAATCTTCCATTCGTTTATGATACTTAATCACCAATTTGAAAATTAAAGTGAAAAATTTCTGGAAGAATTCAGATTGGCAATAAAATGGAAATCGATACTTCATTATCCTCACATGTCCATTAGTGTTTTTTGCAAGATTTTCAAACTTTTGCTGTTTATATAGATGTGCGATTTGTTCATGGATTTACTGTTCGATAATCAAAAAAATCCATCCATTTATCTCTAAAACACAATTCTAAAAACATAAGCAAACTTCAAATTCATTTTGTTATAGTTTAACTTTTAATAATGTGTTTTAAAATCAATAATATTTTATTTTCTCCCTATACAACATGACATTCTCTCTTTACAATGCTTATAACATGGGCAACGATTTCAGTTTCTTCAATTGCTAGCTTTCCATTATATTTTAAGCTCATTTAGTCATCTTAAACACTGATGTACAATCCTAAGGACAACATTCTTTTTTACATGAAACATTACTGCTATAAATACAACTATCTTTCATTAATATGATATTTCAAACTGAAAATAAAGTGAGATATTTTGCATAAGGTTACTGTTATATCAAGGATAATGAAAATATCAATTTCAAAAGTTTTATATCATGAAACAAATTCAAGACCATGTATCATCCCGTTAAAATTGATTTAAACGATTTAAGAAATATATCCTATCAGTGAACTCTTTATATCGTCCCTTTTACAAATACAGGGAATCTGCGATTGAAATCATTGATACAAATCGCTTGAGTATCAAGAGATTTCAATTCCAAGTGTATTCGAAGTTAATTTGGAGAAAAAAGTTTATAAATTCACCTCAATTTCTGCTTCAAATTCTCGAAAGCTATTAACTACCTCATTACCGGAAACAGCTTCTTTTGTTAGAAAGCCAGACGCTTACCTAACCAAACCAGAGAGGTCTTTTTAATTGCAAATCAGTTGCTAGGATTCTTTGCGAACTTCTACTTAAGCACAGTGGCGAATTAGTTTAATAGCATGTGCGCAAACGTTCATAAAAGTAAACAGAAAATAGTAGACGAAGTACCAACCAACTAAAAATTTAACACTCTGGCTACCGCATGAATCAACTATGATCCAAATATTTTATCTAGTTAGATGATACCTTCTCTATTGATTTTAAAATATAACAAATACATCTTTTTAGATACATTGTGCGACTCTGAACATGAGACATGGCAAAGAACGCGTTCAGGACGAATTGCACCATTTTCAAATGAAATGTTCATTCTGTCTTGAAGAACTTCCGTAAAAAAAAAAAAAAAAAAAAAAAAAAACTTAAAGTGATAAAAAAAAATATTTGATTCAATTGCAATTAAATAAATATTGTTCTTTTTGTAAAAGATTTCATAGATACAGTTGTTAGTAATTATAATCATATGCATATAATATGACTATAATTACTAACAATAGCTTTGGAGTTTTTCCAAATGCTTTATAGAAATATCGATGCATATAATTTTTTCTTTAAGAAACAAATCTGAACAATATTCAGAAAATATCCGAGGATAATTATTTGCAAATTCATATCAGATCTTATAAATCTGGTTATCTTGTTTATTGAGCAAAATGTATGTGATGTCTTTGACATTCATAATAGAATAAAAGTCTCTACTCTTAGACGAACATAATTTTAGTTAACCCTTTCGTTATGGCGGTCTGTTCCGCTAGAATAATGCCACTGGCGGTGGCACCACTCCGAAAAATATAAACATTACTCATAGGTTAAATATTCGGCAATGGCATCCTGAATGCTGACCTCACTATTGAGCACACTATTAATAGTGATTCTTATCAAATTATGCGAAGTACATCCTGTTCGGAACCATTATATATGTCTTTTTTATGAAGTAAAACTAATGCAAAACGAAACAAACCATTGTGCTTGAATATTATAAGTCATTTCATGCGGTAAAACACGCACAGAAATGATGACCACCATCAATGCGTATGATACATTGATGGCAGATTAAATACATGCACGCCTATAATCAAAAAATCTGGCAATATAGCGCTGTCGTCAGCTCGTTCATTTAGGCCATTTAATGGATGTTGTCTGCATCCAGTGACCATAGACACAGTTAATCAAATGAATGCCATTTATATACAGTGATCGTAAGGATATCGTAAAGGTTAAGCTATTGTCCCTTGAATCATTGTAGCAACGCGTTTTACAGGAAGCAGTAGTTTATTTAACCAATTCCGTAAGCATAATTGAGCCATCTACATCTACCCGAATGCTAGGTTGAATTGAATGATTAAGATGTCGTAAGCGCAACACCAGACACAATACAAATGCTCCCTAAGAAGACACGTCCCAAAATCAGAAGATGTTTGGACCCCATGTCATTATGCCATCCACCAAGGTGGTGAAAACCAATGATCCTGATGGAAACTTTTCATCCCCATATCTGAGATGTTTCACAGTGGGTGTAACCAATCCGAAAATATGTTTCATTACTTGCTCAGATTCAAGCTTCTAATTTTTGCTTGAATACAATGGTCAAATGGCTCGGTTACAGATACATTAACAACAAAAATATAAATGTTTCTGCAGAAAGGCTGTCGATAAAGCAAAAAGTAGCTGAAAAGAACTGCCGATAAAATGAAAAGAAGTTATTAAAGTATAAAGAAATACTTAAGAAAGAAGCTATTGAAAAAAAAAGTAATTTAAGCCCTTATTATTGCTACACTGGTCTCAAAAGTTGTTACTAAATAGTATAAAAGTTAAATCAATGCCATTAAAATGACAAGAAAAAACTTGCATGAAAATTATAACATATATATTTTTTTTAATTCGACTTATTTCTATTAAATAAATTTTCAAGCTTGTTCATTATTCATTCGCCCATACTTTTGCAATATATTCTTCTCTCATAATAATCATATTTAGGTACAAATGATATTCTAACAGTTCTATACCATGATATATGAGCCACTGTTTAGAAAGTTTGAAAGTGTATTTAAATAGTTATCCTGGTGGGGGAAAAAAAGCATTTTTAATATAAAATTTTATAAACTGTTTAATGCTTTTTTCTTTAGAATATCAAGCTACATATACATATTTATATTTCTTTCTATCAAAAAGAAATTGCTGAGATGAACAACATTCATACACTCTCCAGCATAACCTCATCTCTACCATGTTTAATTTTTCTATATAAATTATTAGAATAGATAAATTTGGTTTTCTCACCACCATAACTTCAATAACTGATCAATGAATTTTAAATTTTGAAGCATCACTAAAGAAGAAACATACCCAGAAAAAAAATTAAAAAAAAGTTACTTACATGTTATTTACAAACTCAAATAACTTCTCCCTTTCGCACAAACTATTATGAGACACACGTTTAGAATTTTTAATGGACTTTCTCACCGTTTGAGCGTTTGAAAGTTTTAGCCTCTAAGTCAATTACAACTTGAAGTGCACTTATTCATTGATTATCTAAAATCTTACTGATGATATATTTTATGTAAGAGTTAAGTTCCATGAATTTCAAATTTTGAATAATCAATAAACAGGAGAGATTCAATGAAAAATAAAAATTACTTACATGTTCTGTATCCTCAACCTCTTGAAAGCAACTTTCAATAATATATTGTGTTGTAGACTTCTATTTATTTAAGATATTAAACTATTTTTTTCATAAATTATTCATCATCAACAAGATATGAACATATTTAAAAACTTTTTGAGACAATCAGTAAATTGCTAAAATTAAAAAAAAAAAACTCTATTGCCATGCATTAGCGTGTCATTCATTTATAGAAGATTTCAGGATATTACATCTTTTGTATGGATACATTTTTTTTTTGCATGAGAGTTAATAATATGTTCTAAATACTTCAATTAATGCATTTGTCATATTTTACAAAATCACATATTTATTATAAAATTATTTTAGACTCAAGTTCAGTATATATCAAAAGTTACCAAAGATACAAAGCCCAGGAAATTAATTATCAGATAATTTATTCGTTACTTTTGATCACAAAATGATAACGATTTTAAATATTGTATTTATTTCAAAATGATAGGTATGTTGATATTTATAGGAAAAAAAACTGAATTGAGATCATATCTTTGAAAGCTATTGAAAACTCATATGGACGGTCAATAATAAATTATGAAATATTTATTTCAAATTCGCTATAGTATATAATAAATTTATTTAATATATTAAAAATATACAAATATAGAAAACTATCATTATATTGTGTTATATAACACATTTTATTAATTAATTAATTTTTTAAGATGATAGCACAAATAAACATAATAAAACAATCTGCCTTTTTTTTGCTAAATTATTCAGAAAAAAGAAATGACAAAAAAGACTTCATAATTTCAGGATATAAAACCAAGCTATTTTAAAACCACAAACACAAATAGAATAAATAAAATTATCAAATGAAATAATCTGTAACGAACGAAGCATTACAGTCAAATAAAATAATTTACCACTGAGTATCCTTTAAGTAGATAAAAAAAAACCTAATTACAACTTATGAAATTAAAATAAATAAATTTTCATTCATAGCATTAAGAGATTTATTGTTTAGAATTTAATGTTTTCCATTTTTACCACCAAGTTTTCCGGGGATTTCCGGAAAAAAAATGCATTCTTTTCTTCAAATTATTTTTTTAATTTCAATGTAAACTTTAAAAAAAATTTTTACCGCATTCCTAATCTCTAAATATAATGATTTATTTTCTTTAAAAAGGTCTCAACAGTTTTTATAAAAAAAGATATCCATTGTGGCTCTAAAAGTATAAATATTCGCGATGGATTTAATGGAAAAAAAATATTGGAATAAATAAGTTGTTTTTCGGTTTTCTTTCATTCAGTAATTATTTGTCTGAGTTTTACATTTTTTACACTATAAAATTATGATTAATGTAGTAATACAGTTTCAATATATTCTATGATAAGAAAGTTTGATATTATTAAATATATTGAAGATTGCACATTGAATATTTTTTATCTATTATTATTTTATAGTTGGGGAGATTCAGCCTCTGATAGTCAATTAAAATAAAATTAATTAATGAATAAATTAATCTAAAAATACTAAAGAAGAAATTCCAAACTCTAGTACGTTATAATATTTCACAATGTACATTTCAAATGCATTACACTATTCCACATTATTATAATATTTCATTTTTACAACATATCCCATTTAAAAATATCCGCTAACATGACTCACTCTGTAATTCGAATTATTTATCGAAATAAATATTACTCCTTTGTTAAACCTTAACTTCTGTACAGAAAGAGCCATTTAATTAGAAATTAGGTGTTAATATAGGCGATTTACGCATATAGCAATATGTTAAATAACAAATCCAATTATTTAAATCATCTAAAAAGTACTTTCCACTTTGTAAGAGTTGTTTATTCTGCCTTGTTCAAAATTTAATAAAAATCCTATATATTAATTTACTGTTTAGAAGAAAATATATCAATATTTATATCCCTAAATCGTAAATACTGTTTTAAAAACCAATGAAATAAAACCGTTTGGTTAAGTATAAAAACAGGAATGATAGTTAGATGTGGTATCAAAATTAATCTTTGAAAACTAATTCTATTAAATTTAAGGTACAAATCAATTTTATTTACATTTATTTAAAATAATCAAGAAATATCACCCAGTTTCATTATCTTAACATTTTCAACCATGATTTTCAAATACAGGCAGTTTCCGCCAGGAACTGACCACGCTAAAATCATTAGCACCAGAAGGGATACAATTTTATGTAATGTCAACAAGATCGTTTCAGAATCATTTCAGCCTTCATTCCGGATTAGTGATTAACCTACCCATAATCGACAACAACTCTCTCTAGCTGGATTGGAGAAGTTTATCTACTCAACCTTGAGTCTTTTAATTGCAAATAATTTGCCTTGGCTCCTGCTGACATTCTTCCTTTCACAATGGGCTAACAACTGAATTGCTAATAATTAGACGAAAATAGATACAGTGTTGCAGTAAAAGGACTATCAACAAATTGAGAAGGTTATTATTGAGTTCTAGAGATTCTGACTGTGCTTTAATATACTGTTTCCTAAAGATGTGCGAAGAGTCTTAGTACTACTCAGTTTCAGGTTCAGTTCAGCTAGCAGTAGAGGGAAAAACAGAAGTTATATACTATCGGAGTGTTAGTTCAGTGAAAAATTATGGCATATATGCATTTAAGGTTTAAATTGAAGCAGCTCTTTAAATGCAAATGAAATTTCTGAAGAGGTTATGGAGGTTTAAGTGGCAAAGTCCATTTAGTAGTAGAGTAAGGAAATACGTATGTTCTAGAGTATTAGGCATAGTTAATTTGTTCCTTAATTGTGGGACTTCCATGACTTTTGAATTGACTTAAAATATTTTCTTGAAAGTTCTTTGTTGAAATCCTCGATCGTTGGAGTTTTAAGATTTCTGTGTAAAATATCATTCCGGAAAAAACCAGGGAGAATTAGTAATGGTTCGACATATTTTATTTTGTAAATTTTGGATTTTGTTTCGGTTGGGTCAAGCAGCAAGTCCTAAAATTTGCGCAGCTTCCTAAAAAGTAGTATGCGCATAGAGTTTAAATACCAGATAGTGATTTAAAAAGTTATATTTCGTAGTCAGCATTACCTCTGGAATTAAATTTTGAATATTCAGTATTAACTGTTGAAAAAATCTTAACTATAACATCTCCTCTCATTACTTTAGGTTAACATATTTGTATATATGTGCATAATAGCAAACAGACATCATTTTAATCTTCTAAAATATCTAAAGAAATTTCTATTATTTAAAATATTTCTCCAATCAATCAAATGTATCCATACTATGAGAAGGAGGAAGCGTTGAAAATATCATATAACAGATTTTAAAATTATAACTCTTTCTATTGTGATATCGAAATGAAATACGATATCCGCTTTGAAAAATACAATAAAATTCAATTTCCAATGAAATCTGTAACTTTCAATAATTTGATACAAATCAATATCCGAGAACCAATTTTTTGAAATAATTTATCTGAATTTAGATTATAATTCTAATTCTAATGAATGTATCAATTTTTAATTGTATTTTAACCAAGGAGTATTGAATATTTTCTCGCATCTTCAATTTTTCTTTTCGAAAGATCAGAAATTTTCAGACAAATTGCTTCACATATAATGAAGCAATTTGAAAGATATAAGCCCCTTCAGTATCCGGTAACATTAATGGGAATTGGCTTGTAACTATAGTGCAATTACTGCCTATAATTAGCTTGCCTATAATTTGTTGCCAAGCTTATCTTGGGATATCAACTTCTGCATATCCAAATCAGAATAAACTATATAAGTCTGAACTAGTTTCCAGAAATCGAAATGACGTGTTTCCTATGCCTATTGCAGACTATTTGAGTTACAATTAGCAATAAGAATAAATATTGTAATAGAAAAGTTAACAGCATAAAAAGTATTAGAATTGAAGATTGTTTAATATGTCTGCTATTGCATATTTATCATTCTAGAAAACCATTAATAAAAATAATAAGTTCAAACTATGCAGGTAAATTTACAAAATTGGAATTAAAGCCTAATATAACAATTTAAAAGGCTCAAATTTCGGAAATTATGATTACTATATGATATTTTTAAAAACCTGGTGTCTGACAAAAAGTAAAAAAAAAAAAAAAAAAAAAATGAAAGATGCTAGTTTTATATTTTACTTAATTAGTTCTTTCTTTGCGATTCATTATTATTTAATTTAATTTTAAAGACTTAATTGCATTCTACATAATATGAACTTCAACAATTTAGATACAGTCTTTTGCAATTAATTGTATACATTGTACATATTAAAAAAGAAGGAAGGTTCTCCATAAATACCTGCTTTTGTAATCAAATAAAAGGATTTTCATTTAAGATATGTGTTTCTGATCAGATTACACATTTAAAACTGCTCTCTACAGAATAATTCAATAAGAAACAACATTAGAGCATGCATGAATCGCAATAAGAGGTCATTTACTAGAAAGTGTTTTAAAGTCAATCGAAAAAATTATCGAAAACTGTGTTCCCGTTTAAGTATTAATATTATTACTAAAATTCATATAAAGTTACTTAATTCTTTTTCCTTTTTGTTTGCAAATTTTTCTTTTAGACTGTTATAATTCAATAATAAAACTTCCATTTTAATATGCATTTATATAAAATAATTTTTACTATATTTTGCAAAAATTTTCTTAAAATGAATTACAATTTAAGTTACAAAAATTACAAATAAGTTACATTATTTGTGTGTGTGTGTGTGTGTGTGTGTGTGTGTGTGTGTGTGTGTGTGTGTGTGTGTGTGTGTGTGTGTTGTGTGCGTATTCATTTATTTTCCTATCCGAATTATTACTAACTGTCGGTATTTAAACTCTAATAGATTTAAAAGCAAATGTAATTAATGTTCTTAAATGCATATTAATAATTATATCTTTTAAAAGTATTGATTTATTTCATAATTTGAACCATTTCTTAAATTATGCATGGATCCTTATTTCATTAAGCTCCGTTATGCTTAACTTCATTTGAAAATTATCAAACAAAATTATACATTTCTTATTTGCGATTTTCTTTTTATGTTAAGTCGGATCATTTTAACCAAATTGCAAAGAATGCTTATAAGCACAGATAACTGAATTTAATGCTCTACTACTTTATCTTTTTATCCACTTTTGATTTACGAGCAAGTTTATTTGAGCTTTATGTCTGCTTTGCTTTTACTCATCAACTTTTATAGTTTAATTTTCTGTTGAATGTTCATGAAAATAAATGCTCGCATAGAGAAATAATATCTCCAAGCCTTTTCTAATAAATAGCATAGAAATAATCTTAATTGTTCGTTCAATACCTTTAGAATGATGATCAGTAGAATCTTCATGCATAATTTATTTTTAATCCTTTGAACATGGAAATCCCTGTTGGACGTTGTCCATATAATACAAGAAAACTTGTTTATCTACAAGTGATAAAATTCTATTCAAAAGTAATCTGCGATATTTTAAAACTCCATAAGAATTTTTTTAAGTATCGAAATCAAAAGGCGTTAAGGATACATCTTCTAGAATAACACATAAGAGAAATATCTCATGAGCAAAATAAATAAATAAAGAAAGAAAAGAAAGAAAAATTTGAAATTCTAGAAAATTTGTCAAGTGTGATACTTCCAAACGATTAAAGAAAGAAACAAAAAAAGCATTTCATTGAAGATTCAAAAAGTCTAACATACGAGGCATAGGAAGCGGAGTTAACTATTGGTCACATGGCCACCATAATAAGAAGGATTAACACTTTAATGGCAGCTCTCAGAACATGTATGTGATAGCTAGAACAACTGTTAGTTTCCGATCGCACAACGTGTGGGAAACTACATCCAAATGTTATTGGCTGATACCGCACTCTCTGTTTGATGACTGAAGAACTTAAACAAGTGTAGTAACTGCTATTGGCTTCTTTTTTTATTGATTAGTCTTTGATTTTAGGTAATTACTTTTTCAATGTCTGTTTTCAAAAATATTGCAAGAAAGGAAGAATAATAAATATGTCTTTAAATCATTTTTAAATTTGTTTAATTTTAAATGGATTCTTATTGTTGTTATTTTTAATTTTATACGTATGTTTACACATGGTGAATTATTTAGTGAATTTCTTTAAGCGTTTTGAAATTAATTCTTCAAAAATAGTGCCAATCCTTGGAGATGCTGCACGGCGTAGACCTGTGACAATTAAAGTGTTAATACTCATTTCAAAAATAATATACGTAACAGTATTTCAATGAAAATCTTCTTCGGAACTTTAATTGCGATATTTGATGTTCAAAATTACCTTTAATCTTTATCATCGACTTTAAAAATAATGTACTTTTAATTGATCATACAATTAATGTATTTCAGTTAATAGTTTGATTAAATAAAAGCATATTAATAAAGAAAATTAGCAATAGAATGCTTCTGCTGCTATTCATTTCCTCGATAATTTTATTCGAGGCACAGTCTAATATGGAAATTTTTTTAAAGTAAAATTACAGAATTATACAAATATGAATACATGCCTGATAAAAAAAAAAATATTCTGAATATGTGATTGAAATAAATTCCACTATCCAAGCTACTAACACTTATAACTCACAAAACTCTGGACAATTAGATTTTGAAATGCATAAAACGTACTTTTAGACACATATCAAATTACGCGTAAAGTGTACTTTTCTATAATAACTAACTATCAATATATTATAGTTTGAAGAATACTTAAGGATATAACCTTTAAGTTGTCTATGTTTATAAAGATAAACAAATGAAACTCAGAATACGTTTTGACAGTTTAATGGATTAAAGAATCTCGCACTTAACTTATTTATAATATTCACATGAGATGGAATATATATATATATATATATAAAATAATATTAAAAAGGCAATTTATATATATATATATATATATATATATATATATATATATATATATATATATATATATGAAATGCTTCGCATAGAAATATGTCATAAATGCCTTACATTTATATTAAAAAATTTATTGCATTTACATCATTTGACTTTTTTTCTTGGCATGCTGATCTTTTTCCTTTTATCTGAGACACTTTCTATTATATTAATAAATATATAATATGCAAGAATCGAATCCAAGCAAACCCCATGCTTTTCACCAAGCGTATCTCAATTATTTATTCTTCTTTCTCCCAAACACGGAAATTGAATTCTAAGGAATCATTCTTCTTTCAAAGATTGAACCCTTTACTGCCGAAAGCCATTTCACGAATCTCATTGTCCCCTTTCAATTGTTCTCTTCTGGCTAGACCATCGCCATTTCATCGCTTGCTATTAAAGGGGGTCCAAGGCTTCTTTACTCTCAGATTTCCCTGGACCTTTGTAATTACCGTTGAAGACCAGAAAAAAGCAAAGCGACTGGTCAAGAGGATAAAAGAAAGGACTTTTAAGGGCAGTCTTGCAGTCTCAAGAAAAACTCCAAATGAGACTTCGAAGTAAGAATCGAATGTCAAAGGACATTCGAGGATTTTCTGATATAGGAAAAAAAAACTCTTATAAAAGGAGAACATAAAAAAAAAAAAAAACAATTCCTATTTTTTTTACTTGGTTGTTGTTGACGCAGTTGCCTTCGTAATCCAATTTTTAAAGAAAAATATCGAGGATGATGTTCCCACTTTTGAGCTGAATGAAGAAGATTATTATAAATTAACAATTATAAAATATTATTTAAAGACCTTTTTCATCAAAATTTGATTGAAATCAAAAGAAGATATAAGAACTGTATTTTATTCAACATATAAAACATGATTAATTTTTTTTGACAGCAATGATGATAAATGGTAAAATAAATTAATAGTAGGGCATTTTATTTTGAGTAATTTTTTTTCATTCATAATTAAAAGTATTCTATGGTAATCATTACAAATAAAATGAATATAATGCGGTAAGTGAATTTTTCTTTAAAATAATTGTGAAAATTCCTTTGCAAATGATCGATTATGAACATGTTCAGAACTGAATATCCAAAAATATCTTACGTTAACTTTATAAAATGGAATGGCATTCAGAATACTATGTAATATCGAAGATATATCTTGCAATGTCTTATGAAAGAAGATGGTCTCAAATAATTACAAGATTTCGAATTAAAATATTTTCCCAGAAATCTTAGATAATAATAAAACAACTTTAAGTTCATAATATATATATATATATATGCTTATCATAAAAAATAATTATTAAGCCTACCATATATGAATATTTGAAATTTTGCATATGGGGTACTCTTACCTGAAATAGCATAAAACAGCAAAAATATAATATAAAAATAAATAAAATGAATAAAAATTATAATTAATTATAGAGAGTTACATATTCAGAATAAAATCAGAAATAAATATCGACTGAATCGTTTCATCGTTGAAAATTAGACTATTAACTCATTTGAAGCAGGCTAGTTTATTTTAATTTCTTTTATACAAAACATAGAAATATAAATTATTGTAATCGTCAAAACTTTCGATCTTGAGATTTTGACTGAACGTTTCAGGCCTTCTAGAGTACGAAAAAACGTTTTCGAAGGTATGGCTGGCTCTTTATGAACAAGATAATTAAAAAGTCTTTGAGATAGATGAATGAAGTTTGGTATATGGACTTTACACACAATTTTTTCCACCAATTAAACTTTGAATGAAATATATTCTGAGGAAGTTTATCTGTACGTCTGTCCAAATATAAATGAGCATGATGACCACAAAATAAAAAGATATATATATATATATATATATATATATATATATATATATATATATATATATATATATATATATATATATATATATATTATATTATTTTGAGAAATATATGAATTATTTTTTTCATTTTTTTTAACTGATTAAACCTAAAAATAATCAATTTTGTAAGAAATCTTAATGAATATTATTTACTTTAATAAACAGAAATAAATGTGTATTTATGTTTTTACTTCTTAAAAATAGATTAATAAACTTTGATAAAAATTTAATAGTATTTTAAAACTTTAAGATAATTATCACATTCCTCGTCAGATAGTATATCTTTAGAAACTCAGTTCACTTACGAAACCAAAGCCAGTCTTAAGATTTTCATTAAAATCCTTTAACTCCTTTGGTATATATCCCGATCCTTTGTTGCCTTGAATTCTTTGCAAATAGGTAGGAATTATTTTCCATTTGTACAAAGAATGGAAGAGAATCGTAACTCATTAGCACCAAAAGATTCCAATTCGTACATTAGATCCAGTGAACTAGCTCACGAATTCACTACAATTTCTATTCAGAACAATAATTAGTCTGTCCATTATCAGCGCCAATCCCTTTTAGTGAAATGTTAGCTGCTTACCTAGCAAACCCAGAGAGGACCTTTTAATTGCAAATTATTTGCCCAGACTCCTGCTAACGTCTTTCCTAAGCGCAATGGTCAAACATTTGAGCTGGATAGAAGCAAACGACAATAGGATGGTGAGTTGAAGAGAAGGAGTCTCAGCAAAGCGAAAGAAGTTAGGAAAAGTTGTAGAATTCATTGACAGATTTCTTAAGAAGTATCTTATAAATTATCTTATAGTATATTATAAAGACCTGGATTTGTGAATATTTCATTAATAATTGAATCCTATGTAATGTTTTATGTTTCTGATAAAAGAAAAAGAAAATATTGAGAAATTATGATACACATTATTTTGTAGATTTTGGCAAAAGTAAAAGAAAGTTTCATTTTTTTAAACAACTTATTGACACTTTTCATATTATTCGATTGGAATGTAATTCTATAAAGCTAAGAATTTTTTTAAACAGTCTTAGAAAAAAATTCTATGAAATATAATTAATATTTATATTGTTGTTGTTCTAATTTTGGAATTCTATTGTTAAGAATCAGCCAATCACGTGATCTTTCTGGGCGGAGCTAGCTGCCAATCATATATCACGTGGTCTGCCAGTTGTTTTTCAGTATATATTTTTTCCAGTTGAACGAACTTGACTCCTGTACTAGGGGGAGTGTAATCTCGGCTCTCTCTCTCTCCCGAGAAATTTTATTTGTAGTTCTCTAGGCCTACTACACTATGGCGTATTCATGTGCCTTTTGTTGTTGATGTTACCAATAAACCCCATAAAAGACAGCATGTGTCTTCAAGTCATTTCATCCAGACCACAATCTTCACTATCGAATAAATTATTGTGAAATCATGAAACGCGACGATAATTTATTCATATCTACATATCTGAATTGCAGGACTGCATATCTAAAGAAATATTATAAAGTTTAGGTAAGGTAAGGTTATATATCCTTAGGTCAGCTAAATTTTTTATTCGAAATAATTTATTAAGAAAAAAGTTTTCCTAATGATTTTCCAATGAGGGCCAGAATAACCTAGTTGATAGAGCGTTGGATTCGCATCCCTCAAGTTGCAAATTCGAACCAAGCCGGCCGAAAACTCTTCGTATGGGTGATGGCTGGCACAAGTATAAATCTGACGTGATCACAAAGTCCTCCATGTCGAGAGCAATACCACTGGAGGTACTAGTTGAGAGGTAATCATTCCCTGATTCAAGTCTAAATTACGATCTGTTGTTGAATGAATGAAGTCAGCCCCGTAAAATGGCCTGTGACGTGTGAGCAGTAAAGTCATACTCTTATCCCTAGTTGTCACTAATGAAAAAATAAGAGACTCTCACGGCTTAATCGCTGATAGATAAATGTCAGTGAGCTTGTAAAATGCCATAAGTAATACCAACAATTTTTTTACATGTTGTACACTAGGAATTACAGATTAAAGTTGGAATATTATTGAAAAATTGCTCTGAAAAGTTTATTACTGGCTTTTCTAAACGAATTTAATTATTTTTATTGAAAAATTCTGATTCTAGAATTAATATGAATAATCGAAATTAAAATTAATTACATTTCTCGTCTTATTTGTTTATTTTTAATTTTAAGTAGTATACAATTTGTATCATAAAACATTTCATTTCAAAAATTTTAATATTTATTTAAAACTTTATTTTCATAACCATCTATATAAAAGATTTGGGAACCATTGCAGCTTTATGCTTCATAATTGACAAAATATATCTAATTATAGCCATAACAAAACCTTGAAATAAGAAGTGACCATGCAAAGTATATTTCTCATTTACTTATATATAAATACTTGGACGTTACAAACTCTTTATAAATTGTATGGTGTTAATACCTTGAGTAATTCCTTTTACATAATAAAAACCGGATAAACATCTTATGCAATTAGTAAATATTTTTAAATTGCAAAGCTTCAAGTTACAGATGGGCAGATTGCTAATTCCTTATCAATTAATGGACCAGTTTGTTTAGTTTAGTTATATTAACGTCCCGTTTTTTTAAAGCAACACTAGGGCTATTTTTGGATGGACCTCGTAATTCCGAACCCCGGTCAGATGACCAGAGCGGTACCTGAGCTGGAACATCCTCTCAAAATATCCAACATCACATCAACGAGAGGACATTTGGCCCCGACGGATATAACGTGCACCTGACAAGCTTACACGGCGGTTCTTCGGTGGAATCGTGTCTCGATCAGCGAACTCACCGGTCCCGAAGTCGAGACCTTACATATTGAGGCCACAGCGGCCTAAACAAAAAGGTCTTACATACTGAGATTTTTTTTTATCCCCAGGTAGACTGTTTATTATTTTTCATATAGTTTTTTTTATAATATTTAAAAAAAGTTATTTTTCAAACATATATTTTATTCATCTGCCAATCAGTATGTTATATAATTTACAGTTATTTTTATGAGAATTTCTGAAGCTTTTGAAAGAGTTTGTGCAAATTAGAAGCTGTTTTCAATGTCCAGGAATAAAATAAAGTTTGTATATCTGCAATTCACATAGCCATAAGTCAAATTATTACAGAAACAAAAAAGATGAATCTAACGTAAAATTATATAAACATCAAAAATTATATTTTTAATCAGACAATTTAAATTAGTGAACAATTGTCTAGCATTTTATTTATTGGTTAACGAATAATTTGCCTTAATAGTCAAACATACTCATATGCATATTATCATCGCTAAGATATTTTTTGCAAAAATTTTGCGAACTATATAAATGTTATTTGCCTCAGTATATAATCAAACAAATATATTTTTTCATTCGCTAGTTTAGGTATATTTTAGGCGTTGGTGGTTCTATGAAAGAGACATCTGGTAACATATTGATTTCAATGTTATGGATAAAAGGACTACTGAAATTATCGAAAGTCTAGACACGTGGGTGTAGTCTGAAATGTTATATTTATTAGATGTTGTTGTCTGACAACATATAATTAATATAAGCTGATTTGAAACAATCTAAGACCATTAAAAAATTAAAGTTAATCGAACAATCAATAAACATTTTATTCCTATTTCAAGGTTTACTTAAATAATAATAATTATTATTTTATTTTTTTCAGTTTTTAATATTTTATCGTTTTGTTTTAAATAGAAGTACCCGAATTTTGATTTGATTGAAGTTAAATATCAGAAACACTTGCTCTGAGTGAGTTTCAAAATATTGTATATGAAAATCCACCTCATTTATCAATGTATTGTTGATTAATGAGGCGGTTTAAATTATTAGCTGGTTACAACTTTAAAAAAAATATATATTAAGCAATTTAATAACAATTTAGGAACGGTTTCTTAAAATACTTTTCTCAAAATAATGTGGTTTCACAATGAAATATTTTGAAGCATAACTTGTGACACATTATATAACATATGAAATTTATTAAAATAATTTAAATATTTCGATCAAATATGGATTATTTAGGAAATATTGGTACTTTTCTTTATGACATTTTTATATCCATTTCATTCTGTCTGAAAGGTTTCTTTGTTGCAGTTTGATAATTTCGGATTTCATTTTTAATTATTTTCATTTTAAGCATTTTAAATATCATTCTTAATGCTTTAGATATACAAACACAGGTTCTTGAATCCGATGATGACTCCAAAATCTTTATCGATTATCATATTAACGAGTAAATATTAATAATACCCGATAAAACATTGATATATTTATCCATCAAAAGGGTACTCTTATACATTAAAAAATAAAAGAATAAAGACTTCTAAATAGATAATATTATCCGTACTAATTACTGCTCGGAGCAAACGATTCTAGTCAATAAAACGTGAAAAATTAAATGTTAAAAAAATAAGCATACTTGACGAAAGACTGAGCTCTTTTTAATATCACACACATAAATGAACTCTCCAATCGTCAGTTTCCTCTATCTTTGAATTCTTAACAATAATCTTTTGAAGTGACTGAAATGTACATTTCTGACAAATGAATGATGTTTAGCAATTAAAAGAATTAGAATTTTATACCAACGATATTAAAGGAAATATATTAGTAAATGATTTGCAATAATCATTATGAAATTGAATATTACAGACAAAAATTGCTGTATCGAATTGATTGATTGATTATATATATATACATATATATATATATATATATATGTGTGTGTGTGTGTGTGTGTGTGTGTGTGTGTGTGACGAATAAAAAGGAATAAAAATAGAATTTAAAAAAAAAGAAACTGGCCTGAAGGCTTTCTCAAGGGTTCTTTGAATCCCTCAGACAGCGATTCAAAACAAGGGATTTTTTCTGTGTGGGGTCTAACTTTTTGTCCGACAATATCGACCCCTCGTGACCCGAAAATCCCCTGAAATTGAGGCCAAAGAGATACACCATTTTTATAGAAATGAAACAAACAATTAATAAATTCGCTTACTCCAATTTAAGCGAAAATTACAATAATATAATATAAACTATAAAAGAACCCTCACAACTAATTATTAATACAAAAAGGACAGTACATACCAGTAGAAGGTAAAACATCAACCAAATAAAGTGTCCCATCTTGTTTCCCACGTCTTAATACTGTTCCTGCTTAAAAACGCCAAGTCATTCAAAGTATTGGAAGGTCTTAGCGCCATTAATTGAGTTATTTAATATGTAACGGAAAGTCTATTTTTATTTGTGTCAAATGATTAGAAGCGAACCATTCCTTCTTTTATTAAAATTTCAATATTGCAGTAGTTTCTGGGAAATTTATTAGGAGTTAAGTTTTTAATGAGATTATTTGTTGCTTCAATATAGTAAATTGCGTTATTACAAACTCGTTTAATGCTGTTAAATTGTGATTAAATTAAATTTTTGAAAATTTTGGAGTTTAGATTAGAATGATAACTACTGAGTTTAATAATTTTAAAGTTAAATTCATCCCTTTTATTGTAGATACCAACTAATGTTTTGCCATTAGAAACTTTGATTTTTAAATCCAGATAGATGGTTTCAAGTTAATATTTATTTGTTTCAGTTAGAATTAAACCTTTTGGATAACAATTAGTAACAATATTAAAATTATCTAAATTTACCAAAAGTAAGTCATCAATATATATCCAATCGTTTATTAAATTGTGTTTAATTATTTGTTCTCATAGTAATATAGGAAAATATTGGCAAAAGCACTTGTGAAAGCTGTTCCATTGGAATGGCCTTTAGTTGTTTATAAAAAATAATTCCATTAAAAACGTAATTTTCGGTAATATTAAAGTTACATAATTTTAGCCAATAATTTTTTGCAATAATCATTTCATTTAAATATTCGTTATATATAAAAGTACAGACAGTACAGTACAAAAGTGCTGTTTATTTCTGTAAAATATGGTATATCTCTTAGGCCTTAATTTCTGGTAATTTTCGGGTCACTATTTTTGGACAAAAAGTCAGACCCCTCACAGAAAAAAATCTCTTGTTTTGAATCAATGCCTGAGGGTGACACTTGAGTAAGTCTTCAGGCTGGATTCTTTTTTTTTTATTTTTACTTTTATTTCTATTTTTATTCCTTTTTATTGGTTATGTTCATCTGTGTTTTAGTAGTAGCAGCATTAGCGCTCTCTAAATACTATTGTACTTCTTTAGTTTGATTCAGAAATAATTTTAATTTTTTAAATTGTTTCAGTAATAATAGTTTTTAATTGGAATTTTCCAAATGCTTATATTTTTATTTATTTCTTATATATATATATATATATATATATATATATATATATATATATATATATATATATATATATATATATATATATATACACATGCAGTTTCCTGTACATTTGCATATTTGAATCAAAAAGTTAATGTCAAATCTAGCAATCATTTCAATTGCTTCGACCTTCTAATTTATTTCCTCTTTCTCTGAAATGTAGAAATTTAATTCCAGCGGGCAACTAACTTCTTTTCAAAAGATTAAACAAGCGAATTTCACTACGAGTAACTCTTGAACAAATCTCGGTAGCATTTGTTTTCCCTCTCTACTTTTCCATTGCCTTTCTCCAATTCAACATCGACTATTAAAGATGCCTTTATGGCCCTTTTCCCCACAAGTTGCCCAGGAGCTTGGTAATTATCTTTGGCTAGGAGGGAAAACGACACCATCTGGTCAAGGGGATAAAAAGGGAAGGACTTTTAGAACAAATTCCCAATTGACACATTCGCGAAAAGTCCAAATGAAACTCGGAGAAAACAATCGAATGACAAGCCAGTTCGATAGGATTTTTCTTCAAACTACATCAGGATTCTTTTACGCTGAAGACGATTCAATGCGTTCGATTGGTATGGAAGATGAAATGTAAGTGAATGAATTTCGAGAGAAAGTTGAAACTGAAATATTTTTTATTGATATAATTGTATATTATTCTTGAAAATTAACTTCTATTATGTGTTACTTCGCTTGTAATGCTTATTTCCAATGAATGAACTGTTGACATATAAATATATAGGCAGGTAATTCAATTACTTTCTTACTTTTGATTTGTTCATATATTAACAATATTAATGCCTTCAATAACACTTTATTATACACTTATTAGATTTTAATATTTAAAAAATGGGGTCAGCTGAAAAAAAAAATGTCAAATTGATAATTAGTTTGAAATATTAATTGGCTTGAATAAAGTTGGACTGTTTTGTGTTGTTAATAGAGATATCAAAGTTATGAAGATTTCAATATGTCGTTTTTAATTTAACTGATTGTAAAAATAAAAAAATATGGGTTTTTTTAACTTCCCACTATTTATGAATATTCAATGCTTAAGAACTGTTGCACATGGATGTTTGTTAAATAGATGATCAGTGAAATGGAATCCTTCTTAATTATTTTAAATAATTGCTGATTCAAGAATGAATGCCTCGAGATTAATTGAATTTCAATTAATGCCTTTGAGAATTTATTTTCTAGAAATGATAATACTTATTCATTTCATAAAATAAATTGTGTGCATATTAATGATGTACAGAAGAAAAAAAATCCCATATTTGGAAAATTGGATTATTTTGTTATTTGAAACATTTCCAGCATGAATGCTATTATGAGGAGATGCACTAGTACATTTCCGTTAAATCTAGAACTACGATATTCTTTGATTCCATATTGGAACAGTGAAAAGCAAGAATAATTAAAAATTTTAACTTTATGCTTATATTTTAACAAGATATTAAAATAGTATAAACTTTTAAATTATACAAATCAATTGCTGCTATTTATTTCTTGACCAATAAGTATATTACTATAGCTCTAGAAAGATGTTTATTTTACAAGATATTGTAGAACATTGTAGCGTATTTTATCCTGTGTCTTCTTTCTATTAAATAACCTTTACTTTTATCATAATTATCTGGGCATTTATTGCTTCATTCGTATTAAATATCAAAAATCTTAATTATTGTTAATCAATACACATCCTCATGTTACTATTTAACACATCGGGATGATTTGGAAATTTAAACTTTATTTTACCAAATAAATCAAGTGTCTAAATTAAATATTTAGACATCATTGAAAAATATAACCATACTTTATTCAAATAGCCTTCACTTTATATTATCAGCACATGCAGTCTTTTTAGCAGAATCTGACATCGCGAATGCGAGTGCTTCCCATCTTCCTCCGACAGTAGTAATCAGACTGTTTGATTACTGCAACGATATAATGTTATACGATGAAAACATTAGAGAAACAGTTTATTACATATATGCACTTTATGAGTTTTTGGGTATAAATTTCTTATTTATTAAAAGGTATGCAGAGATAATTTTTTTCATGATAAATTGTCTTTTTATTAGATCGCTTGTAACAAAAATGCATAATTTACATTTTTTGAAAAGGTATATTTGATGATAAGACATAATTTTTTTCGACAAAATTGATGTATAAATATGTTCGAATAATGCGAATTACGAATATTTTCACTTTATCCGAAACTGATTCTATTATTTTAGTTTCTGTTGCTTATTTATATATTTTGTGCAAACATTAAGGCCATAAGATGCATTTTTACAAGATGCTCGACATTGCTGCATCCAAATTTGCATTTCTGGTAGAACCAGCAATTGTAATTATTTCTGAACGTCTCGTCATGAGGTTGGTGTTCAATTTAAGTCAGATACCTAATAATCATTCTCTCTATATTTTCCCACGGTCGGAAGTGGCCCCTTTGGAGAAGAATCCATTTTAAATCATAATTATAAGCAGCTACTCAGACTTGCAGAAGGACATACAGGAATTTTGAAATATCGGAACACAGGACATTATGCATGGTAGCTATGGCCTAGTTTTAAAGACACTGCCAGCCACGCTACAACACATCCTGTTAGAAGCAAGTTCCATCATTAATAGGGAGGATCCAACCCTACAGCATTCAGCATTTCTGTACGCATCAGAGCAGCGAGAATCAACCACTTTATCCCACTTTATCGAAAGCTTTTCATTCCCATATTTGAATATCCCTAGGAGATTGGAAGAAGCTGTCGCTATTTTTTGTGATGATTTCTATTCTTCATGATATTGAAAAAACAATACATATTTTTAACTTTTGTCAAGATTTCTACGTTTAAACCATGACGAGTATAAAGCGTACCAAATGGGGAAGAATGCAGCAAGAATTTGTGAAAGAAATTCTATTTCTATAGATTTCTATTTCTATATAATTCTATTTCTATAGATTTCTATTTCTATAGAATTCTATTTCTATAGATTTCTATTTCTATAGAATTCTATTTCTATAGATTTCTATTTGTATAGAATTCTATTTCTATAGATTTTTCTGATCTTTCAGAAAATAATTTCATACAAAATTGAATTCAAATTTGATTTCATACAAAAAAAACATACAAAATTCATTTTGATTTCATACAAAATTTGATTTCATACAAAAAATTAATAATCCGCTGAATTTAGAAGTTAAAATTACAGTAATGTTGGCTTTCGAGCGATTAGAATTTATTTTTAGAAAGTAGATTAATTATAACTTATTTCATATATAAAATATTGCATTTTCATTGATATATTTTTGAATAAAATAAAAAAAATATATCATTTTAAAATATAAATTATTTTTTATTTACATTTTATTGACGACTTTGAAGAAATGGTTTAAAAACATGTTATTGCAATATCGTATTTATGTCAATAAATAGGTGTCTAAGAGCATTAAATATTCTGTTAAATGAGTAATCATTAGATATTTCACCGATTTAAAAAGAATCTCAAATTCTACATTGTATCAAAAAATCAAAAATATATACTATGTTTGAAACTAATTTTCTATCTACAGCAGACATCTCTTTTAATCGCTAAGATAAAAGTATCAAAACAATATAAGGGAGAAAAGCTAGAAATACTTATGCAAAATATGGAGACATGAAATGAAGCAATACAGGTATTACTTTTGCAGACGATATTCAAGAAATGGCTCGCTCCCTTTTCTGTGCTTGATTAAAATTCCTCCAATTTTTGGTCCCGTTCCAACCTAAAATGTTCCTGTAAGGATAACTAAGATAATGGAGAATGGTTCACAGAAATTATGTAGCCCTTTTAAGGAACGAAATTACGAAGAATTTCAAATATGAGAGAAAATATTTTATTATTTATGGTCAGAAGGTTGGGATTCGTTTGACTTTTTTTCTTTACATCTGATTAGCTCTTCCCTAATGAATTTTCCTTTTTTTCATTTTTTTTCAATAAAAATGAATATAAATGAATGCATGTATTCTTAAAGTAACTTTATTATAAAAAAATGCTTTTCTAGAATTAATGTCGAAGTTTGATTTTTTATTCCATATCTTCATATATATATATATATTTAATTAAAATGCATTGGCATGCATTTTGTAAAGAAAAAAAATTAAAAATACAAACAACATCTATATTTATTACAAGGAATATTTTCCTAGTTAATACCGAAAAGTCTGAATTTACGGGATGTTAGTTGATTTAATACTTTAATACACGAATTAATATTTCGTTCAAATTACAATCAACAAAATTAAGCCTTCAAAATGAAATATTTTAATTTAATGAAAAACAGCATTAAGACATTCTGATTTCTCTGATGATTAAATCATTTTCTGAATATCAATAGTGAGAACCAGGTATCTTGACACATAACGCCTTTTTAATTAAATGCGTCAAATGAAAATTGTGTTAAAACGTATGTTCGGGATAAATGTAGCTACAATATGACTGTAATTTTATAATTATTTTAATATATATCTCTTGATATTGATAAATCTTTACTATATTAGTCCAATAGAGTTTAAAGGCACAAGAGTCATATTTGGCTACGCTGCGCCATTAGGGTCAGTAGATTTGAATGACAGAACTGAAAGATTTGGCTATATTGTGCCATTATTTGATTGGTTCAATACCGTCTGTTTGAGATAATACTTGTCACAGAATCTTTTGATTTTGAACTTAACAAAACTTTCATTGATCATATGGGCTTTCTTTTCCAGTTATAGCTGAATGGACTTTCGTCAATAGTGTCATGTCTTTTTAGTCCTCTTCTATATTAACAAACAAGCGATACGTATCAATTTGAAAATTTCAAAGCTCTTTCGACATTCCTACACAATATTCTGTTAGTTTATATGCATACATGTTACAATGTGGTTCAAAAAACGGATTTCACTATATATTTACTGAAAGTACACTGCAAATGCTGGATTTATATTTCGACCGTCATATTAATGCCATGTTTAACTAATTAAGCTTGGAAAATTCTTAAAATTAAAAAAAACAAAACATACTTTTAGGATTGAAATACTACAATGTAAGAGAAATCTAAAAATATACTGTTTATTAATATATATATATATATACATTAATGATGAATGCGTGTGTATATGTAACGGCACTCTACAAGTAAGACAGCTTGATCTATATTTAGCAAATTAGATCCAGATACACTTTAAAAATTAAGAATGTGTAACTTGAAGCAATTTTTTGAAATTTTAATTAGGATTTCAAATAATTAAAAAATAAGTTAAACTTTGATGCTTTTGCGATAAATTCCGTAAATATTCCCGCACAAAAATTATCTTAGTTATTTAGAAGTTTAACCAATTATTTTTTCAACTATGCCAATTTATTTGCTGTGACTTTCATTAGACAGTAACTATTTAACTTTTAATGATATTTTAGTGTATTTCACAACAATATTCACGTTGTTGTAAGTTAAAATTAAATCTTTATCATTGTTTCTCGACAAATAGCATGATTTTCTTCCTTTCTTGAATCCTTAAAAATAATTTTTTTTAATATCTATGTAATTTTTAGGATAAATAAAAAGTGGAATTGCAATACATCTATATAAGATAGATGAACGGAGGTAACAATGCTGTGATATTATGGGAACTGTCTACTTTATAATGCTCATTTATACAAAGGGCATGGACATATGTAAGAATATTAAATTACTACGGCTTTCATATCTGATAATTAGAATCAATCATGATCATTTCTTTATGAAAACATCTTATTTGAAATTAAATACAACAAATATCTCAGCGAATCAGTTGATCGCTAAAGGTAGCTAGTTGATAGTAAAATAAGAAAGAGTAACACTCAAAAACAGAATAAAATTTCTGAAAATATATTTTTAAAAAAATCCTTTTACTTTTAGAGTGACAAAAAGGTTTTTGATGAGTTCGAAATAAATATCCTACATTCGCTCTTGAAAATATACCGGGAAAGAATACCAGAAAGAAGAAAAAGTTATTGTATTAATTTAGTCGAATTATCTTCGAAAGTATCGTAAAGAGAAAAACATACATAACAATAATTTAATTAATTTAAGTTATTCGAATGATCAATCAGAACAAACCATTATATCTTCTTTTGAAAGTCAATGAACCGGATAAGAAAGTGGGAGATAAAGGAGAGTGTTAATGATTTCTCGCATTTAAGTAAAAGACTATTTATTTGAAATTAAAAGTTTGAATAAAAAATTATGTAGAAAAGTACAAATATAAGAAAGACCTCTACAGCCAAACGTTAAAATACCTTAGTTAGATCAAAGATAAATATAAAAGAGGATTTTTTTAAAAAAAATATTTGTGCTTTTTAATTAGAGAAAAAAATAATAATTTTGCTTCAATATATGTTATACAGAAGAAAATATTGTTAAAACTTTTAAAAAATATTTTACTTAAAAAATTATCCATAATTTAATTAAGCTATTTTAATATTCAACTCCTTATTATATATGTCTTTTAATACTTATACTTTTTTATGAAAATATTGCTGTTTATATTAAAGCTTTTCTGTTTAAATTTGAAACTTTAATAATCATCTTTTCAGTATCATCCCCTTCTTATCCATTAATATACATTGATCCAAATGTTCATACATCTTTTAGACTCATCATAACATAAGCCAAAAAATTGCTTTCCTGCACTTTTTTTCACATCTAACTGCAATTACACTAGATTTACAAAAATATAATAGCATTCGATGAATTGAATTCAAAATTTGAAAATCTTTTGATCTATCTCAAAGCAATTATTTTCTAGACGGCACGTTGGAAGTTAAATATTTGTTGTTCTGCAAATTGTTATTTACGCTATCATTATAAAAATACGACTGTACCTTTAGGGCGAAAACAACTTATTTATTACTAAATTTTATTCATATAAACAGCAATCAGTGAATATTTACAAAACTTATTCTTACTTAAACTTATTCTTATTAAAACTTATTATTTCGGTTTAATCAAATTTTTTGAAACATTTTATTAGTAATGAAATTCATACTTTATAATGTACATTAAAATAAGTATTGAAATTCATACTTTATAATGTATATTGAAATTCATACTTTATAATGTATATTGAAATTCATACTTTATAATGTATATTGAAATTCATACTTTATTATGTATATTGAAATTCATACTTCATAATGTATATTGAAATTAGTATTTAAATTCCTACTTCATAATCTATATTGAAATTAGTATGAAATTCATACTTTTTCATGTGCTGAATTTATGAGAAAAATGCGGTCTTCTTATTTCTCTTTTGTTTAAAATTGAATTGTCTTGATATATTTAATCCCACAATAGTAGGATTATTTAGGTAAGAATAATATAAATGTCAAAATATCAAAAAAGGACAAAATAGAAAAATAATATTTTTTTAAGGAAACATACAAAGAATTTACTATTTCAGCTTATTTTATACTTTATAGCAAAAAGACCCAAGTGCATTTTCTTTTAAATCTGGAAAGCAAATATTTTTTCATATAAATTAAGAAGGATTTTTAAACGAAACAAAATTTGTGGCCAATATCAAAAAAAATAATTATTCTGTAATAAAAATATTTAATTTTTAAGAATAGATTCCTCTTTTTGATCTTAAATCTTAATAAATTATTCATTGAAAAGAAATCCAGTGAAATGAAAATATAAAAATAGGTTTATAAGGGAAGTAGTTAAATTTCTTTTCATATAATTGAAATCAAATTGTACTATTGTATAATTGAAATCAATTGTACAAATTGTATTTTGAATTGTACTATCAAAAAGAATGTTTTACATTAAAATATTCTCGCGATAATTGAATAAATATGCCATATTATTATTTCAATGTTATTTTTGATCTAAAAATATATTAATAATAATAATAAACTAAATGTGAGGACATTTTCTTCTATCGATTAAAATATTTTTATTCTAAAGTAAAGAATATTCATTACTCCGATTTCTGCAAATTTAAGGCCTTTATATCATTTTATTAAATGAAATCAAATTATTTTAAAATTAAGATATTTATTTTTATTGCTTTAAATTTAAAGTGACATCAGATATAAAAAAGGAAAAAATAAAAATGTTATTTTCTTTAAGCAATTCAAATCGTTTAATTATAGAGTTTTTATTTCGTTTCAGACATTATTATTTTTCAAACTAAATCTTCAAACATTTGATGACATAATCCGTTTCCATTAAAGATTCATTCTTTATATCTTCTATTAAGAAGACAAGATTTTCTTAAAAGGCCTTAGTGAAAAATATGTACTCATTCTAAAATATTTTAATGGGAAATTTATTAAATAGGGATGTATTAAGCATTTGAAGAAAAAAGCTACGATTTTTAACATGTTAAATTTTAATAGTCAATTGTTCTATCGTTTCCTGTTAAGTAAATATAAATCTATTCATCTTTTTTAATAAAGTATAAAGGAATTAAATCTCGATTTCTTTTTTTATTTTTTAACTCGATTTCTTTTTTATTATTTTAGATTTTAAATAATACTAGATAGCACTGACACTAAAGATATGTAAATGATAAATTTCTATTGACTCTTACAAGTAGGGATTGCAATACCGGTATACCGGGATACCGAATACCGGTATTTTGAGCCATTTATACAATTTTGTAATACCGGTATTCACAAGTTCAAATACCGGTATTTTTGGTATTTACTAGAAATTTTTTTAAATTGTTTCTACTATATGTTCAGGGATCGCCAACATAGCAAAATAGTATATGTTTTTGTTTTTATTTTTCCCTAACGGGCGATATTAATTAGTTAACTAATGGCTTAATTGCTTAAATCTAAATTAGCGAAACATGGATTATCCCTGAAAGAAGATATTGTACTAATAACGACTGATGGAGCAACAGTTATGAAAAAAGTTGGGAAGTTGATTGGTGCAAATCAGCAATTATGCTATGTTCATGGAATTCAGTTAGGAATAATAGATGTATTATACCAAAAAAAAATAATAAAGGACAGAAGAATCCAAATACTGTGGATATTAGAAACTTTGGATTCCAACTTTGAAAAGAGTAAGAGTGAGAGTGATATTGATAATGAAGATAATGACAATTTAATTGTTGAAGAAGATATTGCTAATGAGGATGAAATATTACCCCATCAAGAATTGCTTCTTATAATTTACAAAATTTGGAAAATTGTTAAGATATTTAAACGTTCCCTTACAAAAAATGAAATATTGCAAAAATATATAGTAACTGTAAATAAAACAGAATATATGTTAATATTAGACTCTAAAACACGTTGAGACAGTTTACTCCTATTGATGGTACGATTTTTGACACTGAGAAATCCAATGCACAAAGCAATAATCGACATAAACCTGCAAATTAATTTTTCAGATAGTGAATTCGACTTAATATTCAGAACTGTATCAGCCTACTTCCAATGGAACTGGCTGATAAGGCATTATGTCGGAGAGATTCCAATAATAGTTAATCCAACAATAAATTTCATGTTGCAGTCACTGAAAGAACATCACACATCACTTTCTGAAGAACTATATATTACATTGAAAAATCGCAGAGAAGTAAGGCATACCGAAATAGAAAATGTCTTATTTTATTTACATAATTACAATGTTTTTAAAAAATGAAAATGAAAAAGAAGAAAAGAAAATAACCAATTCAAATCTGATTAAGTTTATAGTAGATTTTCTTAAAATTTTTTACCCACAAACCTATCCACATTCAGAAGAATTCGGTTCATTTATCGAAGATTATGATGGCACTAATGTCGATATGAAAAGGAATTGTCTCTTGAAGAAAAATTATAATTAGCGATAAATAAAAAAAATTTAGCGAACCAAAATACAATACAGAAATCAGTTATATCCAAAACCATCCGACGAGAAATCGATTTATTTGAAGATGAGGGATTTACAGGTAAATATTTGGAGAAACTATATTGCGCATTGCTAACAGTACCACCAACTAGCGTAATGCCGAAAGAGCGTTTTCGACTGCTGGTAATATTTGCACAAAATTACTTTTCAGGCTTAATGACAGTACTAATTGATGCATTATGTTTTTTAAGATCACATTTCAAAAATATGTAATAGTACCACGAACTGAATAGTGATATTTACACTTTTTTGTGATTTAAATAAACAAGATGTTCCTTTACTTTTTTGTGATTCTTTACATACTGTTATAATTTATAAGTTACAAATTATTTTTTCTGATATTTACACTCTCTAATAAAACTGGTAAGTAAAACAAAGAACACCTGTGTTTTCTTTAGTTTTCTAAAATTTCTAATACCGGTATTAAAACCGGTATCCTGGTATTAAGATCAAAAAATACCGAATACCGGCATTGAATTTTTGGTCCTATATTGCAATCCCTAGGTTCAAGACTATCTCAACATAATGTCTTGTTAAACGAGTTGAAGACATCGTTCAAAGGAAATGGGTGAAGCAAGAAACTCAGGCAACGAGTTGCCAATTGGTGTGTTGCAAACACTGGCTACGAGTTGCCGATTAATATGCCAGAATTGCGACTTTGATAAATGAATGATTAGCTATTCACTTTTCTTTCATATTCCATATTATTTCTTAAAAACGAGAATTCAAAGCATTTTCAGGCAAAAGGAGCTTTCAAAGAGCGTTCAAGTTCATCTGACAGCATTGACAACAATATTCCTCAATGAGGGAGATCGAATGTCATTTTCACAAATATGACAAATACCCGAATCTCTCTCAGCTGTTATGTCTATGAGTAACCATGCTTGTACATAATTTATGTTTACAAATCTATTTTGTACTGTTTTTTGCCTATTTTTTATGATCCATCGGAGTTCAAAATAAACACTGCCAGTGTATTTTCTCCGCAATGTATATTTGAATTATCTTAGTTATCAAACTAAAGAGATCAAGCAAATATTTATCTCTATTTGTTTTATTCGTGGCATAAACAAAAAAAATGCATAATTAAATTGAAAAGATGAGAATGCAACACCCAAAATAATTCGTTTAAATTATGTTAATAATTTGCTGAGCGTACAACTTAGCAGGTATTCATGGCTGGAATCATAAATCTGTCTAAAAAATAAAAAAAGCATCATCTATTAGAAAGCAGATGATATGTTTGAAATTCCGTACCAATCTATACTGAAATACATGATCTAAAGTATTTATAAATTTGAATGTTGTATAAATGAAACATCTTATATTCTTGTTGTTTTAGGGAAAATTTATCAGTTCCACAATAATATTAAAAATGAACATGATATTTTTAAGCAAATTGAAGAATTAGAACGTCCTTTACAAAGAATGTCTCAAGAGATAGACCAAATAAGAAAGACTATTGATATCAATATGGGGGAAATACTTATTTGTGTTTTAGAATGGCTGTTTGGCATTAGAAATTTTTCGCAAACATGCAGAACGTGCATTTAATTTCTAACAAGGTTTAATGTTTTCAAAAACATAATAAATAATTCAGTGACAAAGTCGTGAGTATAAAGAATGCGTAACATCAGATGATAAAAAAAATGACACTTGCTGTATTTATGAGTTCGCTTTCTTTAGACTTGACTTACTCCAGAACATACTTCACAAAGGTGAAATTATTGGTGAAATCAATGTGTGTGTTACTGGTACATTGATTAACATTGTTGTTGCTTAAGAAGAAATGATGAAGCATTGCACCAATTATAAATATATTAAATTTAATTACCGTTAAAGGTTTGCTGAATGTAATGTTCCGTATGATGGCAATAAAATTCAAGCCACATATATCAAAATTATAATAAAAGCTGATAGAAATGATTGCCATGTCGAAGATCCAAGATTTCAAAAATTGACTTTTGATATACTGCAGATCATTCAGATGATGACGCAGGAAAATTCAATAACCTGAATGATAAAAAGTGTTATATTCACATATATCAGAATAAAAAAGTATAATGTGGGAAGCAAATGAATAAAAGACTTCGAACACATTATAAATCGTGGACTAAAAGTCTCATGTTTGGTTGCAGATATGAAATTTTTAACGTCAAACAATGAAAGAACTCACACAACAAAACTGAAACGATATTATTAGAGAAAAAAATACCAGATAAATAAAAAAAAATTACATCGTACTCTTATACAATGATTCTACAGATAAAAAATTTCTGCATCATACGTGATCTCTTAGAAAATATTCTTGATATTTTAAGAAGCATATTTGGAAGACGATTAAACACCAAATCATAAAATGAATACAAGAACATCAAATGAAATAAAATTAATCAAATCTAAGAAAGTATGGAGACGCATGTATTTCTGAAACATTGCATGGAATGACTTATCCATAATTCAAAAGAAAGTCTCCATTCTGTATTATGGAATAAGAGTTCAAATGGAATTTCAACTGTCCATGTAAAATCCAAATTGCAATGTAAGATTCAGTGCGAAAGTTCATTGTTGGAACTTTTAAATATTAGAAATGGTTTTAATTGAAAACTTGAAATCAATATTAATTTGAACAAATAATCAAGATGTTTAGACATATCGATAAGTTACAGATGTAGGTAATCTATATCTATACTTATAATAAAGCTCAATGTGTGTGTGTGTGTGTGTGTGTGTGTGTGTGTTGGCGCTCTACAGGCCAGGTCATTTGACATACAGCTATCAAATTTGGTGCATGTATACCTTAGAGGTCGGAAATGTGCACCTGGGGTTCCTTTTTTTGAAATTTTAATTAGAATTTTAATTATTAATTAAAAACTAACTTTCCCGCCAAAAAAATCTTCCATTTTCCCCACCGCCAACTTTCAGTTATTTTTTTCTCCCAACAGAATTGAGGCTAGGGTTAACATTTTTCGGCGGATTATTTCAAACGATTCTGTTTATTTTCTTAATCTTTTATGCATTTAAAATAAAACATTGTTAATTAATCCATGTTTCAGATTCATTCTGAAGTACTTTTGAATTAAAATAACACAGAATAAAGGAAATTAAAAATGTATAATCTGCATAGCGTTACCCCAACTGGCGTAGAAAAATTCACGCATTTGCGTTACCGGAGCTGGCGAAGAAAATTCACGCATGCGCAATCTGATTGTTGCCATGACAACCGTTATCAATGGATGATTTAAATTATATTTAGGTTAGCTGCATGCTTTTGTAATTAAATTGTATTTATGTTAGTTATATATTTTTTTGTATATGTTTATAGTTTTAAGTACATCGTTTTTTAAGTAGTTTTTTAAACCTGTTTTCGACCGATTATTTTAAACGATTCATTTAATTTTCTTAAAGTTTGATGCATTTAAAATTAAACACTGTTAATTAATCGATCTGTTCATGATGAATCTGAGAAAATTTGGTTGACAAATTCTTGAGATATTACATAAGAAAGATATTCTTTAGTGCCCATAAAGTTTAAACGCTCAGTGACTCTATTATCAGTAATCATATTATTAAAAAAATGCTTTGTTTCAGTAAAAAATATTATTATATTAATTGTAGTTTAGTCATTTCCATTTTAATTTTAAGCATAAATTCTACCGGAACTAACAGAAAATTAGAGAGATACATATTATGTTATGGCTGAAGGACTTTATATTATTATGAGTGAATTACATGACTATCAAAATTTGAAGCTTTAAAATATTTGATGAAGAAGCAATTAAAGTAGGAATTACATAAAATATTTAATTATTAAAATTTTAACGAGCATTAAGATTGGCGAACCGGCTGGTCGCCAAAGGCGGCTAGTAAAGAATAAAGAGGAAATTTATTCTACATGACAAAGCTCAGAAAAACAGTAAATAGAAGGAGTAACCCCAATTTTTTAAAAAAAGTCTAACATGCAAAGCTATATATTTATCACATTTTTTTTAATTATTATAAAAACAAATATGTTATCAAGTACAGACAAACATTACATTCTTTTTTATTATTTTCTGGTCAGTTTTAAGTCAAAACACAATGAAACTTTTTTCAATAATTATAAAAGGAAAAGATCTAGAGGAAAAGAAATTAAGAAGTTGCCATGTCTTATGTGAAAAAATAATTTTTTAAAACATATTTTAGGGTTTTCTTTCAAGGAAACAAAAAAAAATTAGTTCAATTTAATAAAATGCTAAAACCAAATATGTTTGAATTCATTTAAAAAAAAAAAAAAAAAAAAAAAAAAAAAAAAAACGTTAATTGAATTTTATACCCCTATTAGCAAATAACCAACTTAATTTATTTCATTAAGTTCTTTTATTAAAATCTTTGACAAAATTTTTTAATTCAAATCTATCGAATTATTTTATGACTAATCTTTGTAATTACTGAAATTATACATCTATATTTTAATCTTAAATCTAGAAAAAAAATAATAGAAATATCTCAGGCGTATAGAAATTTCATTTTTTTGCAAAATTTTAGTCTTATTAAGAATATTACAATTTTATACTTTTCCAAACGCAGTTCATTGAAAATTACCTCAATTTGTTTTCTGTGCTTTTCATTTTTTTAATTATAAGTAAGTACTTGACTGGAGAATTGCCAGAAATAAGGAAAATTCTAATGAAGCAATAAAAAATACATGAACTATAAATTACAATTTTTCTTGCAAAGAACATTAAGAATTTTGCTAATATGACTTCTGATTATGTAAGGGGTTTTTGTTTTCAAATTAAAAATATATTTTTATGTTCTCCTTCTAAAGCTATTTTGTTTTTGTTTTTTTCTTTCCAGTTTAGAAAAATTGTTTTCGACAGGAAAGTAAGCAATTAGGATATTTTTTCTACTGAATTTAGGTTTTTTTTGAAATTTAAAATTGCTTGTGAAAATGCTCACTTAGTTTGGTTATCTTAGTAAAGCTAAGCTATATATTCTAAACTTGTAATTGCAATACATTGAAAAGAATTTATTTTTTTTACGAAATTACCAAATAATATGAGGAAATACACAATCGTTCCAGCCTGTAACTGTGACAGTGAAATAGTAAAGCAAAATGAAACGATTCTGTAAAAAATAGAAGGTATTTTTGTAAATTTATCAAAAAAATTATGAAAGAACATAAATTAATTGTTATCATTTAAAGGAAAATATTTTAAAGTTATTGTATTGTGGAAATTATTTTTGTTCTATAATGTTTGCGGTTTCGAAAGTTTTCACCAAACAATGTTAAAATTTCTTTATTTTAAATTAACAGAAAGTTATAATAAACATTTCATAAAAATTGATTCTAGAAAACCTGACAATCTTCCAAAGTATATTTGTTTCAAATATAATAGCTCTTTAGGACGGAAGGCTTGTCTTTTACAACACCAATATGGAATCGCTTATATAATTCGTAACGAAGTTAAGTGATTGATTATGAAGTGATATCTTTTGGTTAAAAATATAACTTGGGTTAATAGATTACCTCTTTTTTTCGCAGTTAACTATTTGACATTAAATATTCTTAAGTACAAAAAATAGTATGAATCTAAAAGAATGTTTGATGTAAAATTATTGAATAAGGATTTAATCTTTACAAAACAAGAAAGGTAAAAATCTATTCAATTTGATATGACAATGTTAGATTGTGAAAACTTATTAATATATATATATATATATATATATATATATATATATATATATATATAATTTTTTATTTCATTGTATCATTATATATAGTCCCCTTGATTTTATTGCTTAAAACGATAAGCGCTGCAACAAAGAACATTTTTTTCAGCCATCAGGAGTAGAGAAAAGCACTGATTCATTATACGTACAAAATGAAAAATATTTATGTAATAAAAATTGGCAAAATTATTCTTTAATAAAACTGTTGAAAAATTGAACGTAAAACAAGAAACGATTTTTAACGTTAAAAAGGTGCTTCTTACGTGACTTCCTTGTTCAGAACAGAAGACAAGACAAGTGGAGCATATATAATCCGCAACACAAACAGGAATACTCTTGTTTATTTGCTGTTGCTAACTCAGCAAAGAAAAAAATATATATAATATGAATTTATTCACACCACAAATTTCAGTTCAAATAAAAAATATTTTTGAAAAATATCAGTAATTTTGAGAACAAAATGCACAATTTACAGAAAGTAATGAATGATTCACCATCCGATGAAAAGGATGAAGAATTCCAGTGTTTTTATGGATGTACATGAGCCCTAATTTAGGTATTTGACATCAAATATTTCTGCACCTAGAGACAAGAAAATGCAATTATAAATCATGACACATTACATTATGAATCACATTCATAATTAAATGTTTCATTATGAATTCTTTATGATCCATGGATTTAAAAAATGAAGCATATTTCAAGCGGTTCGTGTGTGATTCATATAGCCGGAAGAATTATATTAGCTGTGAGACATACTTACTTCATTAATGATTAACGTGTTAATTGAAGATATCTTTATTTGAGAATGAATTAAATTGAATATCAAATAAATTCTATTTTAATAAACCTTTTGTCATTTTTTTTTCATTTAAACTAGTAATGCTGACATTTATATACGTAGTATCAAATTTCAATTTCGCATTATTAAGAAAATATATTACTACAGCCTAACTTTATTAAAAAACATTTATATGAATTCAAAATCTAGTATCATAACCATACTTTCCAAATAAGAAATGTTAACTTCTAATGTAAAGAAAGTCTGACGATTATCAGTAATGTATTTAAATAAAACAGAAAACATCTCCTTCATTTGTTATCTTTGGTTTACTGTTGGGACCTTGGGAACCCTTTAATTTTTGCATGAAACACGTTAATGCTAAGACATTTGACTTCGAAATGTATCCGGAGGCATCGAGAGGAAAACCGCTCATAAATTCACTGGCTTTTATTGCAAACAGCGATTAAGCTGCCCTTTATTGGCGACAATCCCTTTTAGTGAAAGGCCAGCTGTTTACCTAACAAACCCAGAGAGGACCTTTTAATTGCAAATTATTTCTTGGGGGAGTGCTGAGGTCTTTCCAGTGCTCAATGTTCAACTAGCGGAACTGAAGATAAGCAAATAACAACATTATTGAGAATGGTAGAGGACTCTGGAAAAAGCGAAAGAATTTGCGACACGGTATTTCTACTGTGTTAAGGAGTATCGTTTGCGAAGAAATGTAACTGCGAAATTTATTTATATAATTGTATTGTATATAGTGATTACTATATCTGATTAAAAATTGGAAAACTATTTTAAATAATATTTTGAAATATTTAGTTTGAGAAAAGGAATTAATTAGACTTTCAAGTTCTGTCTAAATAAGAAATTCTTTTTTTTATCAGATATCATAAGAATATGATTTAGTTTAGTCTGATTATATTAACGTCACATTTTAAAGCACCACTAGAGCTATTATGTTGCGGCCATCACAATTTTGAATCGAGGTAAGGATATTTGGCCCTCAACCGATTTAATGTGCATCAGAGGCTCTTATACGAAATTTCTTCCGTGGAATTGCTTTTCAAACCAGGAACTTACCATCAGACAACTGGAGCCCATATTAAAATACGAATCACCGTAACAAAGGAATGCAATGCAATACAGATAAGAAATGAATAATTGGAATGCTATAAAATATTACGTTTTTAATCTGAAACTAATTTTGATGAAATGATTCTCAAATATTGTTTATAATGGTATTGATTAGGTATGCTAAATTTTGAATTTTATTGGAGCATTTTGAAAATTGCATGGGATGGAAATATAAGAGGATTTTATTTGGAGTTATATACCGTCTGTTGAAATAGAGATTTAATTTTTTAAAAAATTAAATATGAAATTCATATGAAATAATTGAGGCAATCCTTCCTGCTTCAATCGTTAAGAAATAGAAATCTTCCGGCAATTTCTTATCAGAAATCTCATGTCCAGATATAAAACCTCCAAACTAAAATTATAAAAAATTTGGAAATGTTTCATTAAATCGAATTAATTATAGTATCTTTAAAGTACTTGATTTATTTCATTTCAGTAATAAAAACTGTCAATTTTATTTGAGAAATACTTTTAGTAATAGTTCTTATTATAAATTATCATTTGAATTTATTATCATCTTTTCAAGAAAACTTTGCTTCGTATTTGAATAAAGCCTTGCTTCTGCTGAAATTTGGAATGGCGTATATTTAGTCAGTTTTTCTTTAATTACTAGGGCTAATGTTTTTGTTTTTTCTAAAACCTGGAAAACTCTTATATTTAAGGAAAATCAAGGAATATAATGAAATTCTTTTTAAAATAATTTTTAATTCAGATTTACTTCCCAATAAATATTTTTGCTTGAAAGAATGATATTATGTATCCTCATTTTGTCACAATAGAAGTAGCGTAATAATTAATCTTAACAAACTACTTTTGCAACGGTTTCGTATTTAACGAAGTTCTTGTAAGGACAGCATATTTTTAAGTTATTTGCGCATTGCATTATTATATTATTAGAGTCAATTTTGCTGTCTTGTAGATATTGCTTGGAAATTTTATAATATAATACATCTATTTAAAATACATATATTTTCTGAATTAATTGAAGTGAATATGCAATAATAAATAGAAACGAGAATATAATGGATTAGGAATAAGACGCTCTTTCTTGCTTAAAAAGAGAAAATTCGAAAGCTGCATTTCCATGTAGACCTTTTTAGAAGTAATAATTAATTTATCATGTGCATATAATTCTATATACATCAAAAATTGAAAATTATTTACATTTCTTTTAGCATTAATGACGACAATTTGATATATACTATTTTTTTTCATATGGAATATATACATATTCAAAATTTTATTCTCTAATTAGATGAATACAAAGTGCGTAAAATATATGTATATATGCTTGAATGTTCAATAAATTTACTTTATTAATGAATGACTCAATACATTTATTTTATGTAATTGGGAGTTACAAAATTGGAATACATGTAGTTAAAAGACCAAATATGTTCTAAAAATAAAGCAAATTTCCAAATTAAAACGAATGCATAGTTGATAAATTAAAAGAGATAAATAGTTTCGAAATTAATCAGGTTGATTTAAGAATCGTCAAACTAAAATTGGGAACAATAATACTAAAAAATCTTTCATTCGTATAATATTGCATTACGTATTTTCACTTGTTTTCATAGAGGTAAACATATTTTCAAATAGTTACGATATACCAAATGTATATAAATTGCATTCTGTGGATGTAAAAGTTTCTTTAACACACTATACAATACAAGGAAAAGAATCACGAATTCATAATAAAAATTCAATTATATTGTATCCCAGTATATTTTACACACAAAAAAAACAATATCATCTGAAAGATTTATGCGCTAGTTGAAATATTAAAATAATAATAATAATAATAATAAAATCTGAGCAATATCGAAAAACAAGTTATCTCAAAATTCTCAAGCACATCTGCAAATATATTATGCTACTATTTCTATTTGTCCTATTACATATCCATAAGATGGTTCATTGTCAAATACAAAAGAATATCTATACTACTTGTTAGAAATCCAAACAATCATAGATGATCTGAATCAAACTTAACTTTTTTTATTCGTTGAACAGTTTTTTAAAGTTTTTCTTCGATCAGAGATAACCTTTTCATACGTTGAACATTTTTTTAAGTTTATCTTCGCTCAGAGGGTTAATGTTTTATAATAAGTATATATTATCATAATAAAGGCCCTTCAGATTTTATAACAGCATTTAACATCATATTTGCATGAGTTTTGCTTATCTCTTTAATGCTGCTTTCTTATTTTTAACGATTTATTAACGGGGGGAAATGTAATGATATTTTAATTCTAATTTCAATTCCAAGCTTTTATCTTAATTTGTTGTTGTTTCTTATGGCACTTGCCACGGACAAGCCTGCTGTTCGAAGACAGCCGATTTAAGCCTGATGGGGAGCGCCTTTTAATTTTTATCGTAGAGCCAACTAGGTCCAAGAGTACGACTTTACTACACACACGTCACAACCCTTTTTATGTGGCGGACTTTCATTCACGCGTGATACTTTTCGTTGCCGTTGTCAGGGGTCAAGATACGTATTCCGTTGGCGCATAGCCAGAAATCCAATGTTATATAAGACTAACTATCATTTGTTTCGCCCTTTTTGCCTTCTGCTTATGTTTCGCTCTGCGCCTTCTTGTAAAATTATCATGCCTGCCACTCGAAATAGAATAAAACGAAATTAAAAAATATCATGTCTCTTCACTGCTTCAAACTTGCATTCTACTTAAACCAAAAAATGTTACATATTATTTAGTTGACAGGATTCGAAAAGCATTATATATTATTTAGTCGACAGGACTCTAAAATCATTATATATTATTATGCGACAAGGATATTTTCTTGTGAAAAAAATTTAAAAGAATTTTATCCCGGGATGAGAGGCAATTTGATGTTAAGGTACAGCTCCTTGATTCGCCGTGCATCGAAGATGGTTCCGTATTATTGCGGCCACCCACGCTTGTCTCTGATGGCGAAGCTCTTTCGGCTACGTCGTTCCATAACGAAGTTCCCTACCAACCGATGCAATATCCCCTGCATTCCGTCATGTTACCGCATCGTCGATGGTTCCGTGCCTAACCTGTGATCTCATCCGACGTTCCAGCTCTCCGATGTGTTTGTGCTCCATTTTCTCTTGTGTTTATGCTCCTTAATTTCAAAAAGTTCCAACTTCTAGTGTATCACGATTCATCAAAAGGTTATGCATTTATGCTTCTTAATTTAAAGCGGTTCCAACAACCTGTGTCTTGATTCATCAAAAAGTTATTAGTGTTAAAATATGCCTCCGTCAACTGACTCAACGGATTGAATTCAAGATTTATATTTTGAACTTTTAATTTTGTTTTGAATTGTAATTCTCCATTATAATATAATTGCAAATAATATTTTCATATTATTATTCAAAATATCATGAGTTTTAATTTAAAATATTGAACTTTAAAAAAAATTTCAAATTTATTATTGAAAAATTCTGCATACAAACCTTGTGAACGAAAAAAAATAACATACCAAGATTCTTATATACTTAATAATTAATGACGAATGATAATTAGACTAAGGTAGTAAATACCTGAGGGGAAATTATAAAAAAAGAACCCTGACAGTTATTAAGCTGCCCTCTATTAATGTGTCCAAACTCTTGTTTTTTTTTTCAAAATAATTTTTTTTATTCAATTACTCAACTATTTTTTATATTACATATTTCCCCCTCCCAAATATTATAAGAGTATTTTGAGTCTTGAGTTTGTTGCATTCATTCACAAGTCTTTTGTTTGAAATCTTTGAATGTTGCATTTATTACTTTTGGTTCCAAGTTTTTCATTTGGTTCCAAGTATTCGAAATTCATGCATCTGTAGTCTTATACTACACAATATTTGTGGAGTTAATTGATTTATTGAAATATTGTGAATGAAACAAACATCAGTTCACAGTGAGGGCAGATATAGACAAACAGGCATCATAGGATTTAGTCTAAAATTTTGCAAAGACTTATATTTCAAAAAGTAAAACAATATTTCAAATTATTTCTCTTCTTGTTCTATTAACCCTTAACTGGGGAGGTGAAATTTTAGGACTTAACTGGGGAGGTGCGGTCTACGAGACCGCATTTCATTTAGAGTCAAATTAAATTTTCTAATGAATGTATTAGTATGAAAAACTGCCAATATATTTTGCAGATATTTTTCTTGATGTATAGAAATGTTTTAGAAATTTTTCAAAATATATTGTCATTGAAAAAGTAAAAGAGTTGGAACATACATTTTCTTCTCAAATTACACGTTACAATAAATAATATTCTTGAAAAAGCATATTACTTTTTACTTTTTAAATCATATTTATTTTTACAGTATATGAAGGTATACAGATGACAGTATAATGTAAAATTCAGCAATTGTATGAAAAATTTAAAAAAATGACAATGGGTAAAATTGGACCTTTTTTTTATCGGCTTGTGTGACTTTCATAGCATGGTTTTCTAGGGCATTTTAAATATACAGATTAAGAACTAGTATAAAAATCAACCTATAAATTATGTATATATATATCTTGGTATATTAATATATTTTATAAATTTTTCAAAATACATTATCACTAGAAAATTTGATTATGTTTAAAAATATATATAAAAATCAGTTCAATGCGAACTGTCATCGAAAAACTCTTCTGTACAATTATCCCTATCACTAAAATCCCTTTCTGCTTCATTTAAAAGTGTCTGGAGTACTGCTTCATATTAGGATCAGTAAAGTGGATGATATTTCGGGCCCCAAGTTTTAGCGCCATCTGCTAAGTCTTGTTTATCACTGGGACACTAACAGGGAGACCGCGCTCGAAGAAACAGCTGAATTATTTAAAAAGGCATCTGCTAAAATCGGTTGAAAAAGTGCACGTGTATTGAAGGTCACAAAACAGGAAGCTACAGGGTCAATCCATTCAATGGAGCTAAAAATAGAATAGGGGTGACAGAAAATCCATCGCTTGCTGTCTCACAGATCGCACGTGCCCAGTTAAGGGTTTAAAAAACTTCCTACGAAAGGATTTAAGTTAGAATTTGATACAAATCGACAAATTGGGTTTAAGTACCATTTTCCAAATTTCACTTGTCTAACTGAAGGTAATAGAATTAATTGATTAATTTTAAGGTAATATACCTAATTGGAAAGGTAAGGTCTTAAGTTAAAGGTAAGGTTTTAAGTTAAAGGTAAAGGTTTTCTTCACAGACAAAAATGAGCGAATATATAATTTCTGGCCAAGCAAGTCTGAAATGCTCAGATTTGTCAAAATCTTTAGAACTTTTACAGTAATTTTTCTTTGTAAACTTCGTATATCAGAACAAAGAATTCTATAAAAATTCTGTTACAGCATTCATTTTAATTTTATGTGGTTTTTAGAGGATTATTTTGCTATCGTTAATTTCATTAGACTATCACAACTGCCATAAAATCAAAAAGAAAATATTTTTACAAATCGAGCATACAGTTAGAAAACATTCAAATTCCTCTTTTAAATTTCCGACCGGAAATTTAAAATATTTGTCCTCTTGGTTTGAAATATTTTATGCTCGCATAGTGAATTTCTGCCCAATTTCATTTAATAGAATATCCTAACTATACTATATCGTTTCTTACGGAAATAACAAAAGAAAACATTCTCGCTTTTTATTCAGTTCTTGCTGATATTTCTTTTCAACTCATTTCACTTCAGTCTGCATGAAACGAGTCATTTCAACTTTACTTTTCCTTGAAATTCAATCTTTATATCTAAATCTCATCCTTTCAAACACTTTCATAAATTCCTTAGGATTACAAACCAAATCACTTAAATTTTATGAGGTATCCATAAACTTTTCAAAGACTAATAATCCTTAGAAATAAGCAGGAACATAAATGCTCATTTAGTTCTTTCTTGTGAAAGAATGCAATCCAACTGACTCTTTCAATAGAAATTTAGAGATATATTCGTAGGAATAAAAATAAACAGCTTATTGATCTGATATATTTAGAAAGAAGAATATTGGAATCTGTGCAATATATATATATTACTTTCCAAAGTAAATTACGTTACAGGAAATTTGGTGTTATTATTGTTTAAGGGTTCATTAAACAGATTTTATTATATTTTAATTTATATCTTAAAATATTTCAATTTATTTTAATAATAAGGCCTTTAAAGATGAAGAAAAAAATTAATTTGAAAAGAAGTTAAATCTTTCACTTAAATATGTAAATTAAATGGAAAAATATCAAGAAAATATTCAATCGAATAAATTATTAATTAGTTAAGAAAAAAGGCAGGCATGATTTATTTACAATAAGACGCGGACAAGGCACGTCCGCTCTCTGCACGCCACAAAAGCAGAAGGGGGAAGAAGCGCGAAATAAATTATCCTTCGTCTTATATAACATGAGATATTTATAGGGAAAATATTTTTTAATAGTGTTAATATATTATTAAGACACTGATAGGGATTTTTGACGTATGCCAATCACAAGTAAGGGAAACACAGGGATGTTTTATAAAAGAATGTGCTTATTTAACATTTTTCTAGTCCTTCACGCGGAACATGTGAATGTGTCGGCGTTTAACCGATTCAGCAATTTTATAAAGCTTCTCTTGAATTAATTAAGTAGAAACAGTGGAATTGAAGCAGGAAATAAAAGAATATTTTAGAATGAAGTTACTATGGGCTAAATTAAGATAAAACTTGGGGAATTAATTTGAATTTAAATTAAAGTTTAAATTATCATTATATATATATATATATATATATATATATATATATATATATAACTAAGCGAATTAAAAAATTTCAACCTGGAAGAAATAACTATAAATTTTAGGAGATTTTAAATCGCATAGTATTTACTTGGCTTTAAACGTTTTTCAATTATTTTTAACAATGCCGTCATAGAACTGTTTGATACATAATTTGTAACTGTATTACAAAGAATATGTCGTTTCTATGAAAAATATTTGCTTTTATTTACAAATTTTCTTTATATATATTTTTATAAATAGTAAATTAGCGTGTATGTTCACTTCAACCAGCTTATCTTCTTGACTATCTTAAAAACTTGATCCTCATATTATTAATTTAACTAGAAAAATAAAGTCAAATCTTCGTAAAATCAAGTGTGTTTTTCAAAAGTATGCTATTAACACAAGTTACTGTACGATATTGCCAAAATTGTTTTCAATATTTTAAATGACAGATGATATCATTAAAATGCCCTAGTAATGTTGAGCGTTTTGTACTAATAGAATAGATAGGATCAGTCAAGATCAGAGGGAGTGACAACTGAATCATTTGATATGAAACTCCCTGTTATGTGTTGTTATAAAATTCAACGGTGGAACTTTTTTATATGCTTTCAGTTGCATGAGTACATGAAAAAGTGCTACGTACATATGCAGGGTGCTCAAAAATAACAGGAAGTGTTCGGAGCTCTGTAGCGTTTTATGTAATGGACGAAATATAACAAAATTTGGCCACCATACACATTAAAGTATGCAGTTTTGATTTATAAAAAAAAAGTACCAGAAACGTCGATAGGGCGCTGCAAGCGCTTATATGTGGAAAAAGAATATATAACTGCCAATGGAAACAGTAAAAAGCAGCACATCAGATACCAATTAAAAACGTATATTATAGCAAATTACAAATTTGGCTCAAGGTGGCCACCAACTTGATGTTCCAATAATCGTATGTGGTACACGAGGTTTTCGAATGTGGCTCGCAGATCGGTATTGTAGCAGTTTGATATGTAAAGTTATTTGATCTTTAAAGTAGGAATGTCAGGAACATGTCCTTGTTACAAAACACCTTTCAAGTGAACCAGAGCCGCCTCACAACCAGAAATTGCCAAGATTCAGATCAGTGTCATCGGTTAATGGCTGTTATCTTATTCGGATAAAATTTCATTATCTTATGCAGCATGTTCTGCATCGTCGAGAATGGGGTATCTGTTTGTCGTGATATTGAGCATGCAGCATGAACTGCTGATAACCTGCTTATTACCTATCACCTGATCTATAACGGCGGTTGCAACTTCTTCAACTTTTTCTTGCTCGATAACTTTATGTCTTTGGCCTGATTGCACGCCAAGAATTATTGTTCTTTCACATCTTTCAACCCTTCTTCTTAAGTTAGTTATGGTCATCGGCCCTCTACGTAACTGTTTTAACCGTCCGTATTCACGAAGAGCAGCATTGGCATTTCCATCCCTCTGATAAAACAGCTTGACTAATAAGGCGCTTTCACGTAGTGACAACGCAATCAACCGGCGAATTCTTGTAAAATGACATAAATTACAGCAAACTTTCCTTTTGTCTTCGATATCATGTCACAAAGTACCCGTATAAGCAAATTACATAATAAAATTTCCGGTCACAGTGCCAAGATTTTTCCTATCGGCGTTTTTTGATATTAACTTTTTTCTTTATAAATCGACCATATAATCGGTGACCACATTTTGTTATATTTCGCCCAGTACATAACACGTTACAGGGCACCGAACACCTCCTGTTATTTCTTGATCACCCTGTACATCAGTAATTCCTGATATCTCAGTAATGTGAAAAAATAAGTAGCATCGGTTCTGAAACATTTTTATGACACAGAAATCGCCAATATTAATGAAGCGCCTGATATTTCATAAATAAATGGCATCTCTAAAAATGAAACTCATTTAAATAGAGCAAGGAAGTTAACTCCTGATCATGATGGAAATAGTATTACAAAATCATTAGTGCAACCAATGCGCAGCATATTCAATCCAACGATTAAAATATTAACTGAATATTCAATCCGTCTCTACGTCGGAATTTTGCTTAAATTATGAAAAACCATTTCATGAGGCATTTGTTTATCCATTTTTTAAAAGAGATAATATTTAACAAACATTTTCTAATTTATCTTTTTAATAACATTGACATAGTTAAATAATCATTTAATTCGGTTTCAGCCGCACCAATTAAATTAATTGTTATTAATCTCTAAACATAATATAATTCGAAAAAAGTGAGGAAAATTGATTTTAAAATTAGTATTTAATATCCGGTTCACATTGTTCCGAAAATTACATGCGTATTAGGAGCAGAACGAAAGGATTAATTTGAATTTTCTATCATGATGCGGCGTTTATAAATTTTTTTCAGTGTTACAACAGATTATTTCATTACAAGTGTTCCAATTAAAATCATAATTAAATTAAATGGTTCACAGCAGTTGCAGTTATGAATGAATAATATAATTCGATTGTATCATGATAATTAAATATTGCGGATATTTAATTTTTTATATTCGTTTTATTTCATTATGTTTCCTGTCTGTTTAAAGCTACTTGCTATAAGGCTTATGGAAACTAACCAATTCTTAGAAAATAATCATTGTTTCCCTTACACTAAGTAACGAACGGTTGATAAGAACGTTATTTTTGCTTACAAGGCAAATAGTCATAAAACCGGTACACCAATTTAAGGAACCAATATTTCTATGTTCTGGTCATATTCCTCTCATACTTCTGAATCGATGCAATTTATTAACAGAATTAACAAAACATAATAAATGAATCAATATAGTTTATTTGTTTTCTTTTATTTCTTCGTATTTTGTTCTGTAAGCTTCATTGGGTGATTTCGAAAGTGAATAAGAGAATAAATATTACATCAAATAGGTTCCCGATCAAATATAAGATAAACTTGGTTTCCTTTCTTTAGCTTATCACTGACTGGTTAACTTCGGTACAATTTGTTTCCTGGACTTATTTTACCATGTTTCCCTAAACAAGTGCCATGAAAAGCTTCCGAGAAAACTGATTCCATTCACTAGGAAAGCTAGTTTATAGTTGTAGCAATGAATTTTGTATGGTTGGATAGCAATTATTTTATAGAATATTGGGAAGATTATTATCAGTGCTTATGCTTTTGGTGAAAATATAAATAATTTAAAGGCATTTTTTTTTTGAAAATTATTTCATACTTCTTTTCCAATCGATAAAAAGTTTACACAAAGTTTCATTATAATTTTCTTCGGAAAGCATGTAGATATGCTGTAAAAACATGATGTTCCAAGGTTTATAAAAATATTTATAACTGCTTATTAAATGCCTATTTTAAATTGTTGTTTCGAAGATATATCTGAAGTCACTTTCTCGATGGAAGAAATCTGTAACTAGTTTTCATTTGAGAAAATAAGAATATTTTTTAAATGAAATGAAGAAAGACTATTATAAATGGTAATTTTTTGATAATTTATCTTCTAACTTAATTAAGTGACAAACGTAAAATATGCAATTTTGAAGAAATTAAATATATTTTAAAAATTAGCTTAAACTTTATTGTTTCTTTCAGTAAAGTATGGTGCTACTACTTCCTCGTAATTCATGAAATTCGTATAATTTTATAAAGTAAAACATTTACTAAACAAAAATTCATTTACAAATTGTATGGTAAATTAATTTTTCTTCAACATTGTTTGTTTTTAATTTTAATTCCTAGTGAATGGACCAAATATATGGAAAAATATGCTTTAAAAATTCCGATTTTTGCTACAGAAAATTAATAAGTGGTTCAATATTTTTAAAGCTATATACATAATATATAATAATAAAAAAAAACATTAAAACATTTTATCAGTGTATAAAAATAAAGTTTAAGAAAATATTCAGTTTAAAAAAAAGAGTCTAAAATTCTTGTCAATAGCTTGGGATTCAAAGCAAAAATCGCGAATAACACTGATGCATTGTTATATAAATTCTTTAAACAAATTGTAATATATCTAAACATCACGTCTATATTCAAAGCAATACTTTAATTATATTATCTCATTCTCTGAGGTTATTCTATCTCAATTACTGAGATATATAAAACTTATTCTTATTAAGATAAAGAACCCTTCAGTTAAATATTAATCATCTGATAGAAATGTGGATATACTTTCATATTAATTATCCGTATAAGCTCCTTATTCTGTACGCATGGAATCTGCAATCGCGAATAAATGCATTTATTTTGCCATATTATATAAAGCATTATGTAGTTTTATTATAACATACAGCTAATGATTTATTGTAAAATGATGCACAAACATTTAACATATTGTTCAATTATCTGTGTGCTCTCTGATTTTGATTAGAGACACATTTCGCGAAGATAGAGGGAAATATGAAGTTGTTTTAAATATCTAAATGAAAAATTGGCCGGCTAATTGAAATGGATATTTTTAATTTAGAGAAATATGAGCATATCTGAAAATATCCGATGGAGAATTTTAATAACATTGTTAAAGAAAATTTATTTAATATTTCAGAGATAAACCTTCTGAGAGAATTCGCTATGATATTTCCTCATTTAATTTCACTATGATGAAAAATTAGAACATATATTATACTTACATTTTTTTTAATAATTATTCCGAAAATGGAAAATTGTTACAATTAATAAATTGATCTTAGGATATCAGAATAGATTTTTCTGAATTTAATGCGCATTCAGATATAAAAATTGAAAAGGAAACATATTTTCAACAATATAATTTGAATATCTTATTTATCAAAAATAAGTAAATTTGTATCTGTGAATAAAGATAGAAAATCCTAAAATATGGTATAAAATGTCCAAATTTTGTGTGGCATATATGTAATTTCAGTTTTCTAAAAAATTACTGAAGCGCATGGACAAGAAAGTGATTTGGCTGGTTAAATTAATACATAATAATAATCGTTTAAACAAGCATCTATGATTAGCAAGCATGGCTCAACATAAACTAGACTAAAAATATTTAGCAAAGATAGTAATTCTTAATAGTAAATCTACATGAATCTTTATAGTTTCGATCGAATTTAGGAAGTTTTTAATCCAATAAAACGCTCCTTACTATTTTTAAATAAATATCTAGAGAAATAAATTTTAATGGACCTTAAAATCAATTTGTTTAAAATTATTATTCAGCGAAAATTTGTTTTTCTATTTGGCTACTCATTAACATACTACTGAAATTCTCCAAAACTAATTGGGAAGAAAGATGCATTTATATTACATTTTGCAAGAGTTGGTAGATTATTACTGCAGAAATTAATTTCTGTTTAATGATCATTATTTAATTGCATTTCAGCTTTGGATTTCCCTGCCGTGACATAGTAGTATAATAAAAATAAATTTCATACTAAAACAAAGGACTTTCAAATACCGGTGTTAATCTTTAAAATGGGAGCTGCGGTTAGATAGAAAAATGCTTCTCTAATCAACTCTACTGTATACCCGTTTCAATTAATTGGGTCATTATGTTCTAATTCACGATCTTGACAAGATAAAAACGTACGTGCTTTGAAGTTTTGACTTATTAGATTTTTTTCTTTTCTCTTTAATATGCTGGTTAATAGTCACCATGAACTTTAGGAGTTCGAAACACTTTGTTATTGTTACAATATTATCCCTAACTTTTAACATGATATTGAAACTTGGTTTTTCAGAATATCAATCAAATGATTTTGATTTCCGTTATGACACGAAACTGCAAACACTTCCAGAAAATAATTTCAGGACAAAAGATAAATTTTGCGAAAAAACTCTTTTGTGTGTAAAAATTCACTAATTTACTCTGATTTAATCGTATTTGAAGGTGGAGAAAATTAAACTGAGAGTGAAACATCCTTCAATAAAAAATATTGTAAAGGTAAAAATTGTTTTAAATGATCATCTGACAAACCAAATTAAGTATATTCTTGTAAGAAAAAAAAAAAAAACAAGCGATGGCCTATGGTTGCTTTTTATCATTATAGCATGTAATTTATATCGAACAAAAAAGAAAATTTTGCCTGTATATAAACATAGGGTGTTAAAAGTTAGTGGCTAAAATACATCCGGATATTTTTTCCAGTCTTAATTTATGAATATTACGTGCATTTTTTTCTTATGTCTTTTGTCAATATAGTTATTTATATAAAATGGGTGGGGAATCTACAAAATTGCAAAAATCTACAAAAATAATGGCTTTTAATTTTTCTTTTTTTTAATATTATTACAACGATGTTTCTTTAAATAAATGTAAATTCTGGTTAACGGGCATTTTGAATCGCAATTTTGGACTATTTTATCAATCAATGATACTTAAATGTTGAAAGATGCTTGATAAATAGGAATTTCATTCTAATGAAATAAAAGGTTATGTTGAAATTTTAACTATACTAGTAATTTTACATAAAACGATAAAACGAGGACATAAAACGATGAAATTTCGGAAATTGTAGATAATAAACTAAAAAAGAATAAAGAAATAACTTAGTGAATAAAAAAAGACATCATAATTTACAAAATAGTATAATAATGTTCAAACTTTAAACTTTGATTCGATCGCTTTCATTTTATTTTAGAACTACACATTGAAATAATTCGCAGCTAATGGTTTTATTATTATATTTAATATCCTCGCAAGTGATTATAGACGAAGTCAATAAAACTACCAAGACATTGGTATTCACCTGTGATTCAGATAATCTAACTTCTGTCCCCTTCTTTGCTATATCTTATCTGTAACAGAGAGGTTGGCATTACGAAAATATGAATTAAGTTACATAGAAAATAAGAATTACAAAGGAATCACGCAGCAGCCAACGTCCAACGTCTTCAACAATGAAATTTTTTCTAATAAAATGTACTTTTTTTTAAATAGAATAACACAAAAATTATTGAAATAAAATTAAAAAAAAAATCTATTTATTTGATGATGTAAATAAGATTTTGTGAAATAATATGTTTTGAGATTATAAAAGAATACTTTTAAATATTTATTGAAATATGATTGATTTTTTTAACAAAACTCTAAGAAGGATTTTTTTTTTTAAATCTTCCTTATTGAACATTTCTATCCAAAAAGCAATTATGGAATTTTGAAGGCGTTTTTTATAAGGAATTTGAAATATTTTTGATGTATTTGACAGATAACAAATGAACTTAAAAAACATTTTCATGATAAAAGAATTTTAAACAGTTTTTTAGGAAATAAAATTGTAATAAATTTTTGCCATTCATTTTTTCTGTTTTTTTAAATTTTTCTATGGAAGAAAAACTTTCCACACCAGAAAAATTCTCCCACGTTCATTTTAAACAGCAACAGCGAAGTCAATAAATAAGTAACTTCAAAAGCAATTATCGAAAAAGATGAAACCATATGTGTGCGATAAAGAAAATAAAATGAATTCTAAAGAGATTGTACATTTTTTTTCTTTCCTAGAGTCGTACGAATTATTTCTAAAGAATTATTAACGATTTGGGTGTACATTTAACTCAAAGACTGAATATATTTAAATAAATTTGAAAGTAATTCCTTACTAAATCTCTATAATTGCATTTGGCATTTTTGTACAATTATAAAATAATTGCTATATTATTTCTGCTTAAATATCTACTGATTTCTGACATGCAACTTCTTTCATAAAAATAAATTACAGGCAGCAAAAATCGTTAGATTCAGGGCAATTAAAATCTACAAATGATGCCATAGGAAATGAGAAAATATCATTTGTTCTCACAATTCAATATTTACGAAAACTTTTTAAATTTGTTTTAGAAATTAGATATCAATTTCTAAATTAATAGTTAAAACTCAAGCTTTATTGCTATGAATATCAATGCAGCTGGAAGATGGTAATATACTTTACGTGAATTTGAAGCAACATAATTTTTTTTGATGAATTTATTTTTTATTTAAAAATGTTCATTTTTAAGAAATATGCCAGTAAATTTAATATTTCGAACAGAATTATTTGGTAAAATCTTAAACTGGAATTTAATTATGAATTTTACTTTTAATTAGACAATGGGCAATCTGCCTCACTGCAAAACGCCAGAATCGCCTAATATTTGCATTATCTGAACCTGTCAAATAATGTAACTTCTGTTTACCTGTATGATTTCTCATTTGTATTCAATTTTTAAATTTACTGAAGAGTTATACATACTGATTTAAAAATTCCTAGCACCATTCAGCCCTCTTCTGTGCATCGCTTAGTTGTGTTCATGGCTAGTTCGTTAACAAGTAACTAACAGCTGGATGTATATTCTTGATCCATAGTATTTTGTTGGAATTGAAAATATTAAAAAAAATATTTATTTAAGTCACATTTACCTAATCCGCATTGCATATAAATCTAAAATGAAGAAATCTAAATAAAAAATCAAAGTATTTTTTATTTATTACAAGTAAATAATAAAATGTGAATCTAAGTTGAGGAATTTTTGTAAGGCAACTAAAGATTTTTTTACAAAAAAAAAAAAAAAAAGGAATTATTTAAGAAAAAAATTATTTTCCACTGATATCTATAATCCGTTTCTAAGATTTGAAAACAATATTATTTCAGCATGAATTGTTTTACCATTTTTTTAGTCAGAATCTCAGAAAGTTTCAGAATGGAAAAATATATAGAATTCAAAATTTAAAGACTCACTTCTTTCTCCTCAGAAGATAGTTTTTGAGCATAAGCCCGAAATACATTTGTTTATAAATACTGCACAGAAATACAAAAATTTTTAAAAAAAATTACACCTTTTTAAAATTTGCCATTGAAACCTGACATTTGTCATCATCTAATTTACTCTTATCGCACGCATATAGGGAAGAATATAAGTACAAATAATATTAAGTATCAATACTATGATATTAAAACAGAGGATATAGTGTTACAAGCAAGTTATTTATTAAAATTATATAATATAAGTAATGTTGTGTATCCCTGTCAATAAAATATTCATAGTTTCACAAATAGCGTACCATTACAACAAAAATAAAATAAAATTCTTTTGTGAATATCTATTAATTCTTTTAATTTCTGTTCACTAAAACTTCAACAACATTTATATCAATTTACAAAGAAAAATCCATTTCATCTTATGCAATGGATGCAATTTCATCTTGTGCAATGAAAACATAAGATGCAGTACGTAAGGCGTAATATAGCTGCATAATTTTGATACTTTTACTGGAACTTCTCTTTTTTGAACTTTTATCGAAAATTTTTCTTGTTGCATTTTTTATTGATTCCATTTTGGAATAATAGTACCTATATAGTGACAGATCATGCAATTTTGAAACTTATTCGAATTCCAAAGGCAACACGGTCTCATAAGCTAGTGAAATAAAGCTTAACTCTTGATATCAAATTTGAATTTCCTAAGCCCATAACTATTGCGAATCTCCGACAAAATTAAGTTTCGAACTTGGAACTTTTCTTCATTTAACGCAGCATAATAAATATCGTATGTAACCGAGACATAACTGCAAAAAAATGGAACATCTTCGTAATTTAGATTTTATTTATTTTTGCAATTTCACAAAATTGGTATTGATGTAAATGATGTCCGTGGAAAGTTTATTTCAACTCACAAAATGATGAAACGAAGTGATTAAAACAACTATTTACTATCTACTAACAATTCTTTACTATCTTACTTACTAAATTTCTTATATTAGGCTATAATATTTTTTTCCTGAATCGATTGATTGTCATGAAATTAATATCCCAGGAAAATTCTATTGAGTTTTGGTTAAAAGTTTTAAGTTTTTTAATGGCTGCTTCAATGTTAAACGAGCCTTATAAATTTTCAACGCTATTTTGAAAATTACTACAAATTTCTTAAAACGTTTTTCACTCCCTAAAAGAAAGCTATCTTACTTTATAAAATCAGACCTAAATGTATAAATGCGTACAAAGTTTTACTATAAATGTGAAAAATATGATTTGTAACAGTACAATGTTTATACAAGAGCAAAGCTAACAATCTAAAATTTTAGATTCCGAGAAATCTGTACTCATATTTTTAATACATTTTAAATTATTTACAAAAAAATTGCAAAATTCCTACATCCGATGAATAAGTCCAATTTTATGAGAGACCGCATGATATCAATTTTTTTTTCTTTATAAATTTACACTTCGTGAAACACGATCTTTGACGATCACTATATAATCCCAGTTGGGTTTCTTTCTGATAAAGATTTTCTTTCCGATGTTATAAAAATTGACGTTAGGAATTTTTAATCAATTTTTATTTTTTATAAGTAGCTATCGTTTGCAAGTAAAAGAAATTTAAATTTAAGGAAAAGGTATTTTTTTTCATGCAGTAATCAATACTCAAAAGTGGAAATTAAATAGTGCCTATTATTGATTTATTTAATGACTTACTGATGAGCACTCAGTCTTAAATTTTTTTGATGAGTTTGATGAGGTGGATGATATTCTTATGAATTATTTTATGAGAATCATAAAGTACTCTGCTTTTTGAAGCTGCATTTATGTAAAAAGAGAGTTACGAAACACCTGATCGAAAAATCGTAGGTTATTAATTTGCTCCGCCCAATTCAATAATACCTGTTCGGCTTGATTGCATTAGCTATTGAAATATAGAAAAAATATGTGTAACTTAATCTATCTTTCTTAAATATATATGGGGTTTTACTGCTATTTCTATTTATTTTATTATCATATCAATTACTGTTATTTGGATTCTTGATTACTTACTGTTCAAACAGCAGTTGCATCATGTTCTTCAGCAATCATGTTTGAATGTCACGAATAGATAGACTTATAGATAAATCTTATAGCAGAACTGGCATTTCAAAATTTAACACTATATACAAGTCTGGTTAATATGCTTAAACAAAATTTCATCTATCTAGCTTTCTTAGAATTCATAGCTTTTTATCATTTCCATGGCGATTAGACAGAAATATTATCATATGCCGATTTCTTACAAAATTTGATTGAAATTAATATTTTGATACAAAAATCACATAACACATTCCATCCTTAATTTGCTAAAATCTTGAAGACGATTTATTTGAAGACTATAATATTTTAACCTGTGTAATTCGTATATGAACGAGTCAAAATGCTGAATCTAAATAATGTTTCAGCTCCATAAATTTTACCTTTCTGTATATTTTTTAAATAGATAATTTGAATTTCATGTACCGAATTAAATATTATTTCTATAAATTTTTTAGAATTGATATTTTATTTTTGCAATTTTACTAAGCTGAATATTTGTTTATATCATTGAAATAATTAATATAGTGTCGAGCTCTAGATAAAAATAAAATTCGTATTGCTTTTATTATAATAATAATGGTTTCAAATGCAGACTAAAATAGCCTATCTGATTAACAATCTTTCTACGCCTGAAAATAAAATGATCTTCTTTTAATAATTATCTTCCTTTAATAAAGCTTAAAATGTCATTACAATATTCAAATCTCGAATATTAGAATTAAGTAAAAACATAGGTTATACAATGTATTTCAAACATAATAAACATATTAATCAATGCCTTTGAAACATAATAAACATATAATTAATATAATAAACATATTAATATGTGACCTCATTTTTTTTATGAGCAGTCAACTAAGGAGTGTGGATTAAAAAGTTGTGGGGATGCCTCATTTGAAAAATTAATTAACTTTTAAAATTTGAAAATGCATGCTTATATTACAGATCAACATGAATCCAGTTTGATTATTTTTGCGAAAGTTCTATCATTAAAAACTAAAACAAAATGTTTCAAATAAACAATCTTACTAGCAAAAAATTAATAAACTCTCTTAATAAACAATCCTCAGTGGATGGATTCTTTTCAGATGGAGTTCATCGTAAACAAAATTAATTATATCATAAGAACTAGTTCAAATTTAGGAATAAAATGAGATACACATGTAAAAAAATCATTCTGTATCGCATACTTATGGAAAAACTTAGGCTTAATCAGTTTGTCAGAGTGGATAAACCTATCTTTTGGAGATACCTTCGTCGACATTTTGAGAAATAGCATCAATAGATAACAAAGCTACAAATATTCCATTATTTTTTGTTGACGGCTGTGAAATACCCTTTCTGGAACTTAATGATTTATGCTAAGAGAAAATGATAATAAACGAAGACTTCTTGCTTAAAAAAATAGTTTTCAGTTTTAAGGAAAGGGAAAAAATACTTCTGAATCAGCTTATAGCATCAAAGGGTAAATTGTTTTATTTGTCAGAAACTAAACTTATTGTAGTAAATGACATATAAATTTGACACGAAAATTCAATCATTGCCACGGGTGCTTAGTAATTTATTTGTAATTATATTTAATAAAAGCATAACTGAAGTCAAAGAAAAAGTAAACTCTAAAAAATTCAAAAATCACCTTTCAGTACTGTTACAAAATCTTTACGTTATTCTATGATATTCATAATTCTACGCAACATCGTAGACATATTGTTCAATATCGTGTTCTAATAACGAATAAATTTTCCCTCTCTTCTAAAAGTAACTAATACGAATCAATTGATGATAAATCAGAAAAGAATCTTAAATGAAAGTAGAAATATGAATATAGAACAATGTGCTGAGTTTCTCTTCATATAACCATATATTTAAAAATTTAATATTTAGAATGTTATATGATTGTAAAATATATACGATTATAAATATAAAGATATTTATCCCTCTGTGAACATATGAATCCATCAACAAAACATCAATAATTATATTAGCTTGTTAAAGAAGATTCTTGTTTAGATCAATTAACTATTCATACTTTTGCCTGTACTGATAAATCTGTACTAATTTTAAAATTATATTTAGACAGATAATGATACTGAAAAAAAAAAATCAGGACTTAATGAAACTCTTCACTGATAATGTCTCATCATGGTTGCTTTTATGCTACTTCTCACAAAATTGTTTTTATTTATTTTTATCTTTTAAAAGATGTCAAAGATATGTCTCAACTGAATTACCATTATCATGGTTATGACTTTATAAAATCATTTGTACTTGGACCCAGACCAAAAATAAGTGGAATTGTAATCTTGCAAAGAAAAGGAAATGAGTGTTCAATGAACTCCATTTTACAGAAGGAACATTTATTGATTTCGGAAGTTTTGCAAGATAAATGTCAGACCTTTCTATCTCGGAGTAATGGTTTCTATAACTTTTGTTCCTAAAACTTTTTTAGCGTTTGTCAAGAAAAAAATAATGTCACACAAAAGAATACAGTTAATTTATTAAAACATTTGGCTATTAACTTTTATATTTTTTTCAATGAGTTAACTAAGAGAAAAAAAATATTCTGTTCAATGAGTTCTGAATGATAAGCATCATTGAATTCTATATGAACGCATCATATTCTCGGCATTTAACGCTAATTTCATCTTAAATCATCATTTCATTTTAAAAGGGATTTTAATTTCAATATATGTAAATTTAGTCTTTTTATTTTTTGCATACTTGTAGATTGCACCACAATCCTTATGAGTTTCGATACATATATTTAATCATTTTATAAAATGATTCCTTACTGAGAGAGATCATCAGGATATAATGATTAGAAAAATTCTTTTCCAACTAATGCAACTTTTTTATATTTGTCGACCTACAGATGTATAAAAAATATTGCAACAGCATTAAAAAATACTTTATAAGAAAAATTGAAAAGCAATGCCTGAATTAAAATGATTTTTTTAAAAAAAATATATTAATTTATTTTTGCAAATCTTGCATTTCTATTATACTTAATTTATAATTTAAATAATAAAGATAAAATTTGAATAATTTTTTGCGGAAGAATTAAGCTATATAAGATAAGCGTTCTATTTTTCTAAATTTATCCTGATTTATTTCCTTTGAATTTGAAATATTCGAAATGTTTTGAAAAAAAATTTCAAATTCAAACATATGACTTCTATTTCACTTCTTGAAATCAGCAATAAAATCTATAAGCAAACAAAGTTTGAATTATTAATATGCTAATTTGAAAGATGTATTAGGTAATTTAATGTTATATATATCGTTAATAAAAACATAATTTAGAAGGTTGTTTATGGATAGCTTTAAAAGATTAAATGAAGTAAAAAGAGTTATATGAAAATTTTGTTTATTCTTAATTTAACTGAAATCAAGGGCACTCGAGGTATGGTGGCTTGTTCTCGTTACTCTTTTTGTCAAAGTTACGCTATGGGACATCCCTGCCTATACCGGGACGTACCTCCTTTAAGAGGAATGATTTTACAATTCTTTATGGCCAAAAGGGCTCAGTCATGATTCCTGCACTTGTTTTGTAGCCATTTACAAAGTATTCATCAGATCCACATCTTTTCGGGGGTCATACGAGCATAGCACCGATGCTGGAATTTTATCTAATAAACTTTAAAAACATAAATACAAAAATTAATTATTAGATTTCATGTGCTTATTGCAAATATCAATCATCATCATTTAATAAGAAAACTAATTTTAATAAAGAATTTTTATATATTTATTTTAAGTATAATTTTTCATAATATACCTAAGAAAAAAGCAAAGCTGTATTATTGATTTATGAGGACGATATTTTCATCTATGATTTAATCATAAACGTTATTAATAAAAATAGCCATTTTGCTCTTCAAAATGAGGGAAATATTGGTTATCAATAAAACTTCATTTATGCAAATGCCATTATCGGAGTAATTTACATCCAGAAAGAAGTAATTTATTTTAAGTAACGAGCTCTCTCTGGAAAATTATTCTTTGAATTCTGACAAAAGTTTGTAAAAAATAGGAGCAAAGCAAAAAAAAAATATATATATAATTCTTTTTTAAAAAAATCATAATAGAATGGATCATGTTTTTTGTAATTGTCTTGGAGTTTATCTTATTTATCGCTATCACTTTATTTTTGAAATATCTAGAAAAATTTTTCAACTTATATTTTTTCATCATAAATATCATTTTTAAAGATGTTGTGAAGAAAAATATTTTTATCGGTTTTTCAGGAAAATAAATACAATAAGTAAAACTCATTTCTCTCTTTTTTTTTTTTACTATTTCGTGCAATGATGAACAATTTTGGAAATTTATCAAATCATTTATAAAACATGCACATAACTACAAATGTTTGTAGGGTATGAAATTCTTCAATGTATTCTTTAAGAAACGCGCCTAATAGATTTATAATATTAATACAGAGAAATGCTTCAATTAATATCATTATTTATACCAATAATTGACAGTTTCTAAAAAAGTATTTTTTTAAATGATTTCAGTTATATTTTCTAATACACTGACAACAAAATTATAGTATTTTTGAATACAAAACTATAAAGAAATGCTACCATTAGAACCACCAAACTGTAGAGAAATGCCATTTTAATGCCACCCTATTTTGCTTCTATGCATTTCCAAACCTGATAGAATTAATAATGATAAAAAAACGGGGGTGGGGGGATGGATGGTCTATCCATAACTTTCTTATAATATGAAAAACTTTATGAGATCTTGAAAGAATAGAATGCCCTGATTTGTATTCTTGAAGAATTGAATTCTAGAATTATAGATTCACAATCCCAACATGAGAGTTGTGCAATTGTTAGTAAAGTAAAAATAACGGTCGGTATTATCTTTTTTTAGTCTCATGGCACTGTTGAATAAGGGGTATGAAACAATAATCTTTAGGGAAAATTAGCCTTTTTATTAAATCTAGCTTATTTACCTATCAATTGCTGGCAAACGGTTACTACCAAGTACCAGAAAATCGCACATTTATTTTGGATATTTTTTTCTACCAATGGAAACTCTATTTTAACATAGTACTACCGAAAGTACTACCGCAAATTATGACTTTACATACTAAATTTCATTGATTTATATCATTGAAGTTTTTTTTAATGCCGTTAAAGGAATTCGAAAACGCAAATCTATAGACGGACAACATTCCGATAGAATTTGGTTCAAAATTTAATAAGAAACTACACTTTAGATGCTACACTTTTTAACTAATTTTAATTTAATGAAATTGCTATGTTTTTAAATAACCTTGTTTGCATTTATAAAAAATTACAAACCAATCAAGCAAACCCCTTTTCGAATGTAGTTCAAATTTTGGTTTGGTACATTTTAGATGTTAATTCTGTGCATCCAATTTTATTTATCTAGCTATCTATGTTTTGAAGGTATCGTGTTCATTTGTATCTACAGATATTTGTTTATACAGAGATTTTCTCCCAATGGATTTTCACTGAAATATTGATAGAAATGTAGAAATATGCTATGAAATTTATAAACCTAATTTTATGCATATAGCTGAAAGATGATTTGAGTTATCGTGTTCATAGTTAGAAGGAACTACAAATAGAAAGGCATAGTGCTAAAAATTTGATTTTTAGACTCTGATGAAATCTCTGAGTTAAACTTTCGAATCCGAATATTCTCTTTGTATAGATTTCGTGCATTAGAAAGTAAAAAACACTAGCGAATGAAATAAACGTAAAGTAAAAATGTTCTTTTCTTTTTAAAGTAAATATTTTCTTTTTACTTCTTCCTTCTAATTGAATGTTAAAAAAGCCGACTTGGACATTTTAAGTTAGGTATATAATTCTCCAGCCGGTTGCCTTAATATTTTTTTGTATTATTTTTCACATATGCGTTAAGGGGAGAGTGGACTCTATTAGACACTTTCGGGAATTATCCAATTAATGTTACGGAATTTCTATGCATATGCATTTAAAATATAACTGCGTGAAATTTCTTAAAAGCATTTTAGGACGAAATATATTATTTTTTAAAGTAAAATATATATAATTTTTAAAAAATTCAAAATATTTCAGGCGACTTCACTTTAATTTTTTTTTTCTTATTACCGAATTTAAATTTATTTGGAACAAAACTAAGTCGAGACTATCATTTCGAGAAAGTTTATTAAGTTATACTTTTTTTATCTCTTAACCCTTAAAATATTTATTTTATTGAATAATACACTCTATAACATTATTTTTATTGAATTTAAACATATATTTTGGTAATGAAACGATAAAAATAAAATTGCATGTTTTTGTCCATTTTTGCTTATTTTAAAGTCCATTATCCCCTCAAAAAGTTCATAATCGAATGTATGTAGATTTTGTTTCCTTTTGTAGTATTATACCACTTACAATTCATAACTGATGTGCACGATAAATATGATTGATTAAGAATATAACGATAACAAATTATTTATATGCTTACGAATTTAGAATTGGGGATTTTTATGCTTAACCACTTGTTCTTCCTTGCTTTTAACTTCCACTATACGAAGTATAGAAGAAGAATCGTAATCGTCCAAAAATTCGTGATTCAGATTTTGAATATCCTCAATATTTCAAGGCTCCTGAGACCAAAAACTCATTTTTTGGCATTATATCTATCTGCGCGTTTGTGAATAAGATAGCGCTTTGAATTAACAGGTAAAATTTTTTATTTGGAATTATTTTTAAATTTGTATATACTTATCAAATTTCTATCGAAATCCATTTACAGGAATTTAGGCTGATTGGCTGCCCGAGTACAAGTGAATCGACACCTGCAACACACAAAGACCTTGGTAAATACAATTTAATACTTAGGTTCAACATCTACAATATGCGTAGATACGTATCAAATTTTCAACCAAATCTATCATACGGTTGACCATCAGTCGATCTGAAATTTCATATGCATCTAAGCACAACAACTCATACACGCAATGATTTAAATCAATGGTATTCGGTATGTTATCTTGTGACAACAACTATAATTTTATGCAAATGTTTGTGTCAATCAGCCGGCAAAAATTGTGTTCAATATTTATTTTATTAATTAAGCAAATTGCTAGATTCATATCAAAGATTTATATTTTATAACTACTGTTCTCCAATGCCATACAAGGTATTCGCTATCTTACCCGAGGTCCTCAATTTCATGCCGATGAAGGGGAATAAGACCCTTTTCGGGGAGCATGAAATAAAGTTTCAAGGAGACTACCCTCGTTTGAAACAAAACATTTTTGGGTTGTCTTTCTTATGGAATTATTTTTTGTACTGATGTCTGCAGAAGAAAATTTTAGTTCAGTCTTTCTTACTTAGAATCTGAGATATATCCTTCTTGTTATATAAAAACATGTATATGTATCTGTACATGTGTTAATCTGAAGACTGTGCACAATTAACATTGATTATTTATAATCACGTCTAAACTTATTAGTGATTTATCGTAATCTGTAATTAATCATCATTAATGATTATGATTAGTCACCCGTAATTATACATAATTGTGAGTTTATTGCATTTATCCTGACATATGCATTTCTTTTTAATGACGAAGACATTAGTATTAATATTGAGTAGGTCACTCTCAAGAATGTTTTCACCATCTTGTTTAATATTGTCTTAACCGAAGATAATCAATTTAATGACTGTCAGGAAAGTATATGCTGCATTTTGTATAATCACTACAATTAATTTTTATTTTCTTTGCACATTGCCGGGGCTGCCGAGCTCACTCAATTTCGATTCCGCGCCTCGGAAGAAAAGTAAGGCGGAAACTGCCTTTTCATTAGCAAGTGAAATAATTATTATGATACCAAATTTAATTTTTAATAAAAAAAATATAATTGGCATTCACTCATGGACATAAGAGACAAAAACAATATAATAAAATTTAATACAAAAACGACATCATCAAACTCCCATCATCAATGCGCACCGTCTCTCCCCGTCATTCTCCTCTCCACTTCCCTTCAGTTCGCTTGCTATTTCATTTCTTTTCCAGTACCCTCACATACATTTACAGCATAATTTTGCCATTAATAATCTTATCTTCTAATATTATTCAGTTTGACTTTGTTCTAATGTGGTACAGTAGTTTCTGATTTGCTAGCATGTTAGATAATTATTCCGAATTCTTGTGTTCAAAAGATACATTAAGTTCAAATATAAATAAAATGAGGAGCACTTACAAATATTAAAATACAATATATGTCCTTTATTCTATAAATCAATGGCGCATGGAATATTCCGTATATAAAAGCATGCAAATAATTAAATAAGTAAACTTTTACTAGATTTGTTTCTTCGAATTACTAGATATAGATGATTGTCTGAAATATAATGATTCGCTTTTTTATCTTTTATTTCAATGATTATTGAAATAAATCAGAAGCAGATGATTATTTTTGTAGATCTCTACACACTAAATCTTCCAGACAGATAATAAGATATTCCAAAGTCTTTTTTACACAAAGAAACCAATTTCCATCATGAAGCCGACATTGGCTACTTCTTTTTACCGAAAAATTCACATATAAGTTCTTTTCAAAAATACATCGATGATGAAGGTATGTGTTTGTCATTGTTTTATTAAGTTTTGGGCATGCTAAGAAAATCTGCAATGACATAACGTCTGAGATCAAATGAAATGAAAGGCAATCAATAACATTCACAAATTTGCTTCTAGATTCTTTTTTTACTCTGCCTGTAAATTCTTCTTTAAAAATGTAAGCTTTAGAATCTTTAATTTCTGGAAAGAGACATTTCACAGATACTAACTTCCATCTAATAAATATCTCAATTTGCTTGAGTACCAAATAATTCCGCTTTAACTCTTCTTTTCAAAATCAAATTTGTTCAAACAAGTCGATAACTCCAATCAGCATTTTTTTATTGCCTTCATTTCTACTTACCATAAGAGAAGAAATTTTTACTTTAGAAAATCTTCGAATGAGCTTTGACATTCAATTCTTATCTCGATGTTTAATTTGTTCTTTGAAATTTGTCTAAAGAGTTCAATTTTTATCCTCTTGACCAGTTGCTGTCATTTCCTTTCTTTCTAAGCATAATTAAAAAGGGTTCAATGTAATCTGAGAGAAACAGGGCGGTAATGCTCTCTTCAATCACCGGTGAAGAAATGGGGAAGAATGGTATCAGATTGGTTAAAGGACGTTCACAGTAGCGGGCATACTGTTTTAAAGGAGGATGGCAGTTATAATTAAATGTCTACATAATAGTGTAAGAAGAGCGTCAAAGAGAAATATATTTTGTTTCAAATGCATCTACGTACTTGTTCTAGTACAAAGAAAAAAAATAAAGAAAAACATTTAAAAAAAAGACGAAATGAGAGGTAAAAAATTAGTTTTTATGAGAGTACATTAAAAAAATAATAATACGTATTAACTTTATAAATACGAACGATAGAATATCTGGAGATTCTTTCATATTTTTATTGTTTTTTTGAAATATGTAATTTTCTTTTACCAGATCTATTCATTTTATACTGCATTATATCTTTTACAAAGTATTAATATTGTTATTATAATATAGTTGAACTAATATAAAAAAATATTCGATTGATTTTAAAAGATTCGATTTTACAGCAAACATTTAGTATTTCAGATAAACGCATATTGATTTTGGAGGAACAGATCATCAGCTTCTGACATGTGAAATTCCATTGGCATTCTTCAGGATAAAAGTAAAAAAGGTCATATTTTTGGTCACTTTTTCCACATATTTTGGTGTCTTTTGTGGAATTAAATACACAGCGAATAATCTATAGGCATGAATTATTAATAAAGGACATAAGTTATTTCATTCTTTTGCAATTTCTAATTTTATAAGAAGAAAAAAGGTGTAACAAAAAAGATAAATTAACTTGCAGAATTAATTGCATTCAATTTAGATTTCTTATTATTTTAGTGCCATGATCTTAAAGATAAGACAATTCTTTTTATTTTTTTGTTCTGCTCCTAAAATAATGTTTAGGACAGCGCTAAGTTTATCTTATAGACATTATTTCTTTCTCGAATGACATTAAGTAAATTCTTTAAATCAGTTATTATTTAGTGTCAATATGATTTCATAAGATGCGCAATATCAAAAAAATCAACAAAAAAAATTTTTTTAACAAGAATTTTCAGAGCATGGAAATTCTTCAGGTCAGGTTTCATTAGGATTGAATAAACGCAGTTTTTCAAGAAAAATAGAAACAGTTTTTAAATTGTGTCCATTTTTCTTGATGCTGAAATACATCATATCAAACTTTCAATTTTTAAGGTAAGTTGTTGAGGTTGAAATAAATTTATTATGCACATATATAATAAACATTTGCTGTAAAAGAAAAATAAAACCAAATTGCTTAGTTTTATTATATAGACAAAGAAAACTTGGTGTAAATATTTAGAAGCTGTTGAATATTTTCTATTCATTTGTTATTTTTAAGTCATGAATGTCTATACAAAAGAATTGTAGATGGTACGGCCTGGACAAAGTTGAGTGTAGTTTTTATCTGTCGATCTATGATATTTAAAAGGAAAGAAGAGATGTTAAAAAGCTTAATTAACCTGGCAATGAAAAATATTATTGTTATCTGAACTTGAAAAGACTATTATATTCATCCAAATATAATACTTGTATATTGTTTTGATTAATTAATTAATAATTATTCCATTCTATAAATCTACTCATAAATTCACTAATCAAATATTAAAACCTGCCGAACACATTTGACTTTATTTTGTCTACTATTGGTGCCTAGTGTCTACCATTGATTTATACGTCTTCGTCTTATTCTAGGATAAATATTACATTTCAAAAATAATATTTTTTAGTATAAATTTCTTAAAAATCTATTACACATTATCATATTTAAAATTCTCGTAAAATTGGCAATAGTTTTTCTGTGTCTGTCAGAACAACAAAAGTTTAATGCATCATTATTTATAATTAGTATATCATTTATAATCATACTGAAATTATAAAATGACTTTTTAAATTTTCAAAAATATCTATTGAAACCATATATATAAAATTATCCTCAATAGCTTTTCTATGGCTGGTAAATGTGCGTATATTAAAATACCTCGTTGCCCCTTTGCTATTTGTTTCATATCAATTTGAAGTGCATCCTTTTGGAACGTATAATTACCTATAAGTATTACGCTAGACTATAAAATGAATCACAGCGGAAGGTTCAGCATCGTTCCACATTCACTTTTGTTCAAAAATTTTGTGCTCGCCTAACTTTTGAATCTGAGCAGCAAAGCAATTTATCTCGAAATCTGAACAATTCTTTCCAAACGGACGGTCTCAAAAAGTTTTCCCAGCAACGATTACCCCAAAGTCTAACAAAACTACTTTTAAGAACAACAAGTCATCCAGTCACCAACAAGCAAGAAAAAAAAAAAAAAGGAAAAATGAGTTTTTCTTGTAGTTGGACGCCCGATCATGCTCTATTTGAGACAGTATTTTATTTATTTTCTTTCAAATAATTTTTTGGAGCGAGAACAAATACATAACAATAGAACAGAAATATAATCTTTGGACCATTTTTTGAACTATAGTTCATTCGAACTAATGTCAAGTATCAAATCACTTAGTGTGATTTGATTGTTTAAAACACTTTTTCTTTTTTGATTTCTGGAATTATATTGTGCAAAGAAGACACTAGAAAAAAAGATAGTTCATTATTAAATAAAATTTCAAATCAAGGAAAAAAGAGTTATGCATTTGATTTAAATTTAAAATAGTTATGCAATGTTTTGTTATTCTAAAATATAGTTTACATACAAAAGAAATTATTTTATATAATTATTGGGTACATATGAAAATTTATTTTTATATATTTAAAATTAAACAAATATTGTGCAATTCATTTATGTATGAAAATTAAAACTTATTGTTCCTTCGATTAAAAAAAAAATACTTATAATGAAGTATTTTAAATTTCCTTTAATTAAATAATATTTCCTAGTTTATAAAAAAAGAAAATCTGTCAGATTAATATCATAATCGCAAAAACTCAAATAAAAATATCTAACATTTTTATCGTGTGATATTTCATCAGAATTTTATTCGGTAGCTATTTGAAAATGAGAAATAAATTTAAATAGGAGAGTGAAAACTCAAATAATAAACTATAAAGAAAAACGTACCAATGTTTTTCAGAAGAATTATTGAAATTCTATTAAAATTTTGAATGCATATCTTTAAATTTAATAGCTATCAAAATATCTAAACAATTCATTCAATATTAAATAGTATTTATTATAATTTAAATAAAAATGCGAATGTCTCGAGAAATTAAAAATAATAATTATTGTAAAAGCTCATTAAAAATTACTGTTCAAATATTCAAATAATTTAAATTAGATTTCATGACACAATACTAAATTAATACTACAGAAATTCGAATCTTTAACGGAGTGTACTACAGTTAATCAATCTTAAGAAATTTTGAATCAAACGCGTTTCAAATTTATTTACAAATAAAATTTTGTGGTTAAAAAAAGGTGTCAAAATTTTTTTTATCATGCATCTGAGCTATGGGAATTATTTTGACTCTTTATTAATCATCACAGCATATTTTTCAATTTAAATCAGCTTTCTGTGCAGTTTTTTCGTAATTAAACACTAACACAGAGATTTAATACTATGTATTTTACTCATGTGAGTAAAAAAAATACAATAATTCCTTTCGAAATATTTTGTAAAGAGCTTAAATGTAGAAATATATATGGAAATCTAAAAATGTGAATGAAAATGTAGTAAATTTTTCACCCAAGGGAGATGTTTCAAATACTATTTACATGAAAAAGCATTGTAATTAATGTATGAATTAAATGTACATAATTCTTTATTTTTCCATTAAATAAATTGCATTTTTAAAAATGTATTTCTATAAAGGTAAATAAAAAGTTTCGCATAAAAAAAGCGAAAAAAATATTTGTGGAAATTAATGTTGTATCGGTTGGTATTAAAATAGATGAAAACAGCATACAAAAATTCAATTCTGTCAAGTAAAGAAAAGAAAATTCCAAATAAAATATAAATTTTGAATAATTGCGCTGTATTAGTGTTTTACATAATCTATAAAAAGAAATAGTTTTCAAACTGTTTTTATATATCCCATTAGAATCTTTATACATTAATAGAATAATTGATAAATTAAATAATTTTAAAGATAAGATGAATGAAATTTACTATTTATACTTCATATTTATATGTATTTTCGTTCTAAGGAAAGCCTATAATACGTGAAATTCAATTCACTTGTAAAATATTTTTAAGATAAAAGAAAGACATATTATTCAGCATTTCCGTCTTCCTCAAAATAATGAACAAAGAGCAAACCAAGAAGTCCAAAATATTTCAGAATGATATCATAGAGAGAAATAATGCAATACTTTCTGGAGAAAGCATTTTTTCCATGTATGCATGAATAATACGAAAAAATTTCAGTGAGCGATTTATATAAACATGAAATTTTTATGGAATATTTTACTCCAAAATATTTGAAATTTTTATAAATCCTTTATATTCATATAAATCCTTTTCAACCATTGAAAAAATAATTAAAAGGTATATATATAACACTAAGAACTTCATAGTCTTTACATTTTATCAATTTTAGAATTTAGAAGAAAATAGTTTCTAAAAGAAAAAAATAATTAAATGAAGATTTTTCAACGATATAAACTTTTACTAAAGTATCTCTCTATCATCAAATTTAGCAAATTCTGAAATATCTCATGTCATAGTACAAGGAACAAATTATGTTGAAATTTGATAAAAAAATATGTTAATACAATAGGGCTTAAATGTTCGAAATCGGGCGAAAAATCGGGTTATTTCCTTTATGAAATTATGGTCTATACTTTATAAGACGCCAATTTATAGAAATATAATACATTTTCATGACAACTATGAAAATATTATCTTTCACAATAGCAGCTGTTACATTAAATTAATTTGATCAATTTTCTTGCAGTTTTAATGCTAATTAAATCCAGTTCTGGGCAGAAACAACATTCATTTATATTGCCTTCCCAATGAAGGAGATGCATCTTTTCTGAACTGAGTTAAATATTATTTATAATTTGTTAAATGCTGTTACAAATAAAACTAGTATCTTATAAGACTACATTTTAAAACTGTTCCAATTATCTTAATTGCTTCTAAATCGGGAATTCGCTGACCATAGTCAAAGTGAATGCAAGAATTATAGTTAATGAATGCTATTTATATACTTAGAAGTTTTAAATTACATATTGTATAGGCTTGGGCTTCACTTCTATAAAAATGTTATCGATCATTTTTAATATTGTTTTTTTTAAAAAGGGGCTTGAAATTTTTCCATAAATATATTCATAGAGCAAGCAGATTTTTCAACCTTTAGAAAGACGGAGGTAAAATAAGAAATAATTCTGGTAACTGAGAAATAATTAGGTCACAGCAAGTTTTGAATTTTTTTTTTTCAATTCAGATTTTCACAAATTTTTAAAGACTATAATTGATACATTTTCTTATCTAATAGGTGATATTTTCTATATTAATATAATTTACAGTCTATTTTCAATAACTCCTTATATTTTTTTTTTAATTCATGCATATAAAATTTGGTGAATTTGCTCAAAGTAAGATGAAACTTTGCCCTCTGATCGTGAGAGTATTAGTTCCAAGTATCTGTGTCTATGAAAATATCAGTAAATTTATTACTTTCTATTGTTTACTATAATTCTGTTATTTACTGTATTACTATGTAGATATGCCTAATCTCCTCCGATTAATGATTGATATATCTGTCACTTTATTTATTCAATATTTATAATTTTATCATCAAAGAACTTTTTATAAATTTCTGAAACACTCTATTTTTGAATATAACGTTACATAATTTTTCGGGCATATTCGTTTTATTTTCGCATAAAGTTTAATCTTTGGTTGAAACAAACTCTTAAAACTTGAAACATTTAATATCCAGAAAAAATGAAAAGTTTTTCTTACTTGCATTTCATTTCATTATTTTCAAGACATAAAGAGCAAATAGTTACCTCCACTCTGCTAATGCATCTAAATTGAATGATCATATTCGTTATGCACGATAAATGTCACCAAAGAGCACAGCTCGTGTCATATCGCAAATGAAACGTTCCGTCATCATCCCATTATTCAAGAACAAATCATCATTATATTCCCAGCAGATGCAACATCCTGTTGATCAGGAATATTTGCAAGAAATAACATTAATATGATAAGTAAATAAATATAATCTAATTCTATTTTTTTTATTCTTATGATAATAGTTTTTATTTGCTCATAAATGAATATTTGATGTAACGGATGAACGAATTCCAGTTATAAAAGAGATTTTCAACGATTTAACACAGAAATCATGATCGATACTGACATTAAGCATTTCTGATATAATTATTTTTCAAAGTTTTTATCATTCCATTTTAATTCTTTTTAGCGAAATGATGCCAAGAAATAAGTTTAGTTAAGAAAAAGCTTAAACTTGCATGTGATCAGATGTAAACTGTGAATAGAATAAAAAAAATCAGAAAATAAAATTTATTCTTGAAATATTTTTTTTTATATTTACTTCTTATTTTTATTATTCATAGAAAATAATAGACCCATAAAAAATTGCTATAATTTCAATATTTTCAATATAATACTGTGTTCTAAACACATCATTATCTGTTAAAAAATTACCTTGGTCTATTTTAATCATTTAAAGACAGAATGCAGAAAATTTCTTTACCATAATAAATTAAATAAGTTAATTTATCTAAAATTAAATTTAGTTTCCCTAATATATTCAATATTTTATACCAACTAATAGATAATAAATCTGTTTTGTTTCAACTTGATAATTAGATACATTTCTGAGTGTGTATTGCATGAAAACTCTTTCCATGTTCCAACCATTTGTTTGTAATTTAGTCAGAATTCAGAAAATTTCAGTTTTTTCAAACTTTCTGCTGTTTGCTGGGGAGCCGTTCCACGCTAACATCATTCCGATTATCGTTTACTTATCTACAGCTGATCATTGCGTATAGGAAAGACACCACCAAGAATCCAGATTAATAATTTGTAATTAAAATATCATCTCCAGATTATTCAGTAAAGCTTAATATTTGGTAAGCTGGTTTTCCAGTAAAATGGATTGTTGATGATAATGGACAAGTTAATCGTTTAAGAGAGTATGGAATGGCAACAGTAGGGAATTGTAAGCAGTTTCCACAGAAATGCCTGGGGACACTGTACAAATTGAAATCTCCTTGTCTTAGTCTCGAGAAGATTATTTAAACAATGTGAATGCTTTCCAATGTATAGAGGACAACATAAAGACGTTTAAACTCAGAAATCTGGTATTGTTACATGCGTTTGATGTAATTCAGCAGATATATTTTGGCCTGTTAAATAATTTATGTTTTAAAAGGAAGATTTTTATGATTAAAAATCTGGAGATGAGAAACTGCTTATAATTTACTATTGACTTGACTGAATCCAATAGAATTAATGCCTTAATAGAATTAAACAAAGCTTAAGAATGCTGTTATTTTATTAATTAACTAAGCATTCTATTCAGGTTTATACATTACATGCATCGAAAAAAATATAAGTAACAATTAGATATTTCTTAATAAATATTATTTTCCTTATCGTTTTTTTTTGTATTTTATTGAAATACATAAATGAAATTATTTAAATCCTCAATGGATTTAAAAAAATAAATAAAAAAAAATATTATTAAGTATGTATTGACAGAATCTTATGTTATGGATAGAAAAATATTTGTCCTCTTTGTATATTTAAAAACATAATTTGTGCTAGTTGCAGTTATTTATTCTTGATTACTATATAAAAAGATTGAGAGTCCAATACTCGGTTTTCCTGAGGTTAAATAGTATATTTAATCTCTGTTTGAAAATCCCAATTTCTGAAATTAATCTTTTGTAGAAATTTTGAAAATCTGCCCTCGTTACATCCATGCCATCTTATTCAGTATCTACACTTACAGAGAGGTACATTCACAAATTAAATAATTGAGTTCTATTCATATCCTGATTTAAATATTATCATTACATTACGGAGCAACAAAATAAAAGTTCAATATTTTTAAGTAAACATATTTCCAATTCTGTAGTTTAAATACTTTAAATAAATTTGAGAAATTAGTATGCCAAATTTAAACAAAATGTACCAGATTTTTTATTATGTTTATGAAATTTCTAGGGCAAAAATATCTATCTGTTTCAACTCAGAAATGACTACCACATAGAGGTTTACGATAACTTGTAAGGATAAAACGTTTTAAATGCAATTATTCTCTCGATAGATTGCAGTACAATGGGTTTGATTGGAGCAGTGTCAATACCTGCTTCTTCAGCTGTTAGCTTTGAAATAAAAGAAAGAGAGAGAAAAGAAAAGAAAGAGAAATTGAACAAAAATCTTGCAATTAAATGGGAAAATTGTCGTTATTTAAAACCGGAATGTGATTCTTTTTTAAAACTCTGATTTCAACTAGAAAATGCTTAAAGGATCATTTATTATAAATGTTCCATCATTATTTTTTTCTAAATTAAGTTTTACAAATAATTGGATCTGAGAAAAAAATAATATATCAGTACTTTTACAAAAACTTATAACTGTGTTATACTTTGTAAATTCAATTCCAATAAACCATTTTGAACAGATATTTTCGAAATTACTGAAAAAATATTTCCTTTAATTGAAAATAAAACTACAGAAAAGGTGATGAAACGGGAAAGGGAATGCATGGCAAATGCAGCTATCAGAAATATAGGAAAATAATCGAACACTTTCCAGTGATAATATCTTACTGTAAATAATATTCAAATTTGATTATCATAAAAGATTCAGCTTATTTTTTCTTTAATGGGGAATAATTATTTATTAGAAGCTAATATTCATAATTTTAGTTAATCATAACAGGCCGTTATAGGTTAGATAATGGCCTTAATAAAAGGAATTCAAATCAGGGGGAAGAAGAAAATAAAGATAATAAATGCTTCTCTAAAATATTGTTTGGTTGCATAGTTAATAAATTCTTGATATATTTCTTTCCATTTCATTTTGATATCGTTAAAATATCTCTTTACATAATTTTAGTTTTCATACTGGTTTTTTTTCCTTCTGATTACACGATATAATAGGGATAAGATTATCACATACTAATGCCTACAGTTTTCTAAAGATCAAGGGAATGTACTTGATTAATTCATATTCAATTGAATTCATTTAAATATGCAAATTTACTCTTTGAAATATTTACATATAGATTATTTCTTTGGGAGGCACATATACACGATTGCTATGTTGAATTCGGAGTGACTGTTATATGCTTAATTAAATAATTATTGAATTAATAAATGTATACTGATTTTCAGTTGTCTGTTTCTGGAAAAGAATTTTTCTTTTGTGACATAATTTAGGAATATATATATATATATATATATATATATATAGTAACCAATCTTAAGTAAGAAAAAGTTTGAAAACGATACTAAAATGAAAACAAAACAAAAACAGTTTCGAAATCGCAACTAAAATTTATAACCTATTTAAACTAAAACCAAAAAAAGAACTTCATAGTATTTAGAGAGCGCAATTGCAGCTACTTCTAAAACACAGATGAATTGATACAAAAGTATTAGAATCAAGTTAATAGGAAAAACAAAAATTCAAAAAAATTAAACAAAAAAAATAAAAAAATATAAAGGAATCATTATTAGACAATGTCTGTATTTCCTCACAGAAAAAATCCCTTTCTTTGAATCCCTGCCTGAGGGTGACCCTTGAAAAAGTCTTCAGACCGGATTCTTTTTTATATTTTTTTTTATTTTTTTGGTTTAATTTTTTTGAATTTTTGTTTTTCCTATTAACTTGATTCTAATACTTTTGTATATATATATATATATATATATATATATATATATATATATATATATATGGCATGCCTTTTACAAAGTGTGCTGAGACGACAGCGATATTTTGAAAGCAATATTACTACTCTGGTTTACCAAAGCGTATTTTGTTATTTTCTTTAATTATGTGAAAAAATATCCTATTAGCAAAGATATAATAAAAAGAATGATTAAATATATGTAGTATATCTCACATTAGTTACATTTTGGCAAGTAATCCTATTGAACACATTTGTTAGGTTCTATCAAATTGCTGTGGTATGATAATCCATAATACAAATGAAAAGATAAAGGTAAACCATATAAAGATAATAATTTTGAAAGCATACTTTTCTTAATTTATTAGAAAATGTTTTTTTTTTATTTATCTAAATTATTGACTACTGTAAATCCAATTATAATATATTATAAATAATGAAATCTCGAAAAAATACTCCCTATTATTTGATGCCGACCTTATGGAATAAAATTTAATTAAACTTATAGATTAAGTTATCATTAAGTTTGGAAAATATAAAGAAATAAAACCCTGAATAAGCAAATATATACTATTTTAAAACATTTGAACATCTGTAAGTAAGGAAAAAATGATTACAAAATTCATTCCTTCAAACATGAAATATGTCGAGAAATAAGTTGAATACAGTTTTGAATTAAAATAAATTGGAAAAACTATATCGCTATATTTTTATAATTAAGAGAAAAATATCCACTTAAATGTTGCTCAAATACATTATATAAACAACTATATGCAGCGAAGTATTGAATTTACTTTATTTATGACAAGATAATTTATTTTCGGAGCGTTTCGTCAAAATTATATTGTTTTCACCCTATATGTCTTATCTTAGATTAGAGTTTCCATTTTTTTTAATTCTACAGAAATTTTACTTCAAAAATACTTTTTTTTTCTCCCAAAATTCAGAAATATCAAGAACCGTTCTTATAATTTATAGCATGACTTATTTTTAAAAAAATAGTTTTTGCCAAATATTGTAGTTATATATTTAAGAATGCGAATAAAAGATTTAACACTAATTACATGCAAAATCAACTCAGAAACGCAGAGTATGCTTAATTAGGAACATTCTTCCAAACTTAAAATAATAATTTTCAAAGAAAAATTTCTAAATCATCCTATTTGCAAATATCAACATCTGATGAATAAAAATGTATGAACTATTTAATATTTTTTTTTAATTTTAAATTGAAAGCTTGCTTAATTTGTTTATATATCTTTACATATAATTCGGTATTTTTTGTCTATGAACATATATTTGTTGATTCCAGAAAATTATATTCCAATTCATCGATGCAGATTTTAATCAATTATTTATTCCTTTTCATTTTCTGTTTTTTATTCATTGTGCAACAATGCTTGTAAAATAAAGATACAATAAAAAATTATTCTGAGGTATCCAAGTAATTTAGTATCTAAGTATAAAGGTAGGTAAAATGCAGTATTTTCTTAATTTCACTTTTCCGTGTTTAACATTTTCCTTCGTTTACAGCCTTTTTGTTTGTCTCAGGAGATTTTTAAGAGAGATTTTAGTCATTGAAAATATTTTGTCGCTGTTAACACTTTTCTCTCGTTTACACAATTATTTTGTTAGTTTTTTGAAAAGAATAAATGAGATGTATGATTGTGCTAGACAATATATGCCTTTGAATAAATAAAAATTACATGATTTCAGTAAACAATTATAATGTTTATATTCATATTCAATTTATTAATCATCATTATTCCTTATAAAAAATTCGGGATGGGGAACATCATCCTCAATGTAGAATTTATTTTGATTTTTTCTTTCACATATTAAGAATAAATTCATTCAAAAAACAAATAGACAATCATCATCACGCTATTTAGCAAATCTAATATCATATTTTGAAATACATTTAAAATACATAATGTTTCCTTTTTTTCATGGCATTTCAATATTTTTATAATCTGCAATAATACTAGCATTTTATAAAATTTACCATATGCCATGATATACTAAATTCGAAAGGAAAATCCCCTGTGCCCATTTTAACAAATTCAATCCATCAGCAGTGCTCATCAAATACCATCCTTAAATATGGAATCACCTTCCTAGAATCCCTTTTCCAAAAAAGAACAAATCTTGATTTGGAAAAGAGTCGAACGTGCTCTGACATTTGATTCTTATCTTAAAGACTCATTTGGACTTTTCTTCTTCAATGTATCAATTGGAAGTTCAACTTGAAATGTCCCTTTTTATCTGCTTGACCATCTGGTATCCCCTTTCCTGCTCCTTGGCGATAATTACAAAGATCCATAGTACTCCGAGAGAAAAGGAGCGGTAAAACCCTCTTTGATGGCCGTCTATGGAACGGGAAAGAAAGGGCGAATGAAACAATTGTCATCGAGAACCATTCAAGGACCTCGGGCAAGGGAATGCTTGAGTTTCAGTCTTTTCAATAGAAGTACATTTCTAGAATTGAATTTCTTCTCTTGATGGCAGAAGAAAATGAAATAGGAGAAGATGGAAGGAATATCAAGTTTATTTGAATTGTACTTTTAGTTTTGAAGTCTTCGAATTTTATGATATATGGGAGCGATAATTTTATTTCGAAAATGTTTCAAGAAGGTTGGAAAGGATATGTTTTAATATTTCTTAACAAATTGAAGGATGAAATGTAATTATATATATATATATATATATAATGGTAATTTATAATCTAATTTCAACTTAATTAAGTTTCTAATTTTTAGCTTAATATAGCCATATTAACTACATTCTAAAATATTCTTTTATTTCCTGATTCCATTCCACTTTTTATATTTAATTAATGCAACATAAGCTCTGTACAATTGTTGAGATCTGCCAGTTCCCATACTCCGAGTGAAAGGATCAAAATTCATCGAGCTAATACATTATTTTATTATTATAAAAGATCCTTATAATTTCTTTATCGAAATCGACACGGTTACGAAATCCCTATCAAATAATCTAATAATATCCTAGTATATAATCATGGCGATAAATCTTTCATTAGCTTCATATATATATATATATATATATATATATATATATATATATATATATATATATATATATATATAATTAACTATTTATATTGAATTTTTTCATTTAACTATTATAGTATCGTATCCTTAGCCAAGGAAATGTTTAACTTATACGTTCATCCATGATCAGAAAAATAAGATGACTTACATTTGTGGCAGCCACTATTAGATTGAGCTCATTTTTTTTATGCAAAACTTTATTTATAACCCTTGCTTCAAATGCTGAAAACATTAAAAAAAATGTTGATATTTTGTACCATGAATATTCCTTTACAACAAACAATTTTTTGAGGAAAATCAACTGTTATTTTATTATAGGTTTTTGTATTTATTAGTACTGGATGTATTCCAGTACATGTTTTCGATAGCCATCTAAGAGTTTACGACTTCATATTATAATAATTAAAAATATTTAATTTCAACCACAGTATCATTAATAAAAGGTATTTTTTTTCTAGATAAAATCATATGTATTTCAGTATTTTCAAATATCCCCAAGGAAAGCTTTTATCAAAATGTAGACGTATAAGACAAAAACTCTCATAATAAAATGTTGATTAAAAATATAAATAACGATTTTGTTATAATGTGCCTTTTAGACCATTTTAATTAATTATAATGAGTTGACAATCACATAATATGTAGATAAAGTAAATGAAAAAATTCGTGAAATACATCTCAAAAAAATTCCTTTTAGTTTCGCTTCGAAAAGTGAGATTTGAAACAATGTTTCTGAACTAAATGGAAAATTAATTCAAATTATTTTTCATATAATCACCAACTCACTCATTTCATAGCATACGATTCATTCAACATGCCTTAATACAAGCTTTAGATAACTTAGTTTTGAGATCTTGTTATAAATTCTTACAAACTAAAGAGCTTCTAAACTATATCAACATCAAAATCTTAAAACTTTGATATTTTTTCACTATTATCAAAGTAAAAATTTAATCTCCGATTCATATCATATAACTTTACCTAAAACTTTTATCTACCAAAGTTAAATGTTTGGGTAATAAAAGATGCCGTCGCCCCGTAATCGTTTGTTTCATATTTACGTGATGTTTTCCCTCTGGAACATCTATCCTCCGATAAATATCGATCCAAAGTTCTATAAAATGAATCAAAGCCGAAGTTTTAACGCTCACTTTTGTCCAGAAATTTCACGCTTGACTGACTTTTAAAACGACAAGCCACTGTAATTTATCGTGAGATCTGAACATTGCTTTTCAAGCGGACGAACATCCCAAAAGTTTCCTCAACAATAGTTTTCGAAAACCTAACAAAACTACTTTAGGAAACATTTTGTAAACAAGTCAACCGGCCAAGAGCAATCCAAAGAAAGGAAAGAAGAAGAAGTATTCTCTCTTATAGTTTGACGTCTGATCATTCTCTTTTCCGAACAGAATTTTTTTTTTCTTTAATACTCCAAATAATCTGTTGAGCATGAACTAGTAAAGAGAGAAAAAAAATGATACATTTTTGCTGTTGTAACTATAACTTAAAAATTGCTAAATATAGCAATATTTATTAATTCATTAATTAATATGGCTATATTTTAATAATGCATTAATGGATTAATCTGCTGGAAAATTATGAATTAATTTCTGTTTTCTGGAAAAAGAATATTGAAAATTCGGTGAATAAATATTACTTGATGGATTAAAAATAACTTTATATATATATATATATATTTTCTTCATATGAAAAAGTCGAAATCAAGAGACAAAATTATGAGTTTCTTCATCAGGAATTTGCATGATCATCAATCTACCTCTAAACATTTTTCAGCATTAGAAAAGTTTAAATTCATCCTTCTTACAGATTTTTTTTTTTGCTGATTATGACTACAAATGTATGACAAAATTCATTGTTGAAATTATAAACAAAGAATGTTTCTCTTTTTTTTTTTTTTACAGCAACTGGATATTGAATTTCAAATCTTCTAGTTCCTACTGGGGAAGGGGAATCTCGCAATTGAGTATAAGGAACATGGTGAGTGCGGTGGTTGGTTCTGTTCCATCCTGTTGAGTACAGAAAAAATGGGGGTGGGCTTCTTCTCATCTATAACGGGACATACATCCCAAGGGAAGGTTGTTCCATGGTCGGTGATAGCCCTTAGGACTCATCCATTGTTGCTGTTGCTGCGATCCAGTCATTGAGATATTGCCTTCGAGTGGGTTTGAGTAGCCGATTACAGGAATATTCAATTTTCAAGAAGAAAATAAATCTAGATTTTTAATTTTATAAAGAAAGATAAAAATCAAAATACAAATGTTTCTACATTATCAATTTTTATGGTCATTTGGGTGAATGTCAATTGATCTATTAGGTACGTTTCATACATTTATACATATTCATATAATAATACCTTTAATTCATTCACTGATATATAAAATCTCTACAATTTTCCATACAATTTACAACTTCTCTACAATTTCCATGTAGAAAATTTGTTCTACATATTTGCATATCATTAAATCAGTTTTTCACGACAATATAATGTAGACCTATACAATTATATATATATATATATATATATATATATATATATATATATATATATATATATATATATATATAATCTTCACTAATTTATCTAACAAAATTTTAAATATACACTTATATAAATAAATATGTAATATAATTTAAAATAACTATTATTTTTGATAATTGTAATGATTGAACTTAAGGATTTTATTTCGAATTATGAGTTTCAAATAAAAGGAGAAATTCCGCAATCAAAAGATGTATTTCACAAAATGGAACTCAGTTATTCAGAGAGGTTTTATTTTAAATAATAAATGAAAGACATTTCCTTCAACTGAGGGTGTAATTAAATCTCCATCCTTTGAATCAAGATCACATATAATAAATATTTATTTTGAATTTTCAAGTTCGTTGAACAGCAATTAGTGAGCTTCCTTCACTTCAAACGATTTAATCATTATTTATCTTATTAATAATTTAATTTTGCGTCTTTAAAGTAAATCTAATGTAATTAGGAAGAATAATAAAGACTCTCAGTTTGCTTAATTTCATAAAAATGAAATTGCTTGATTTTAAGAATTCTCCAGTGAAAACAAAAGGGAGTATTTGCTGTTGAGATCATGAAAATAAGATATATTAGCTTACCACTTAAAATTACTATTCAATAGTCCTCACAAGTTCCATACGATTGGATTTTACATAAAATAGATTGCACTTATACGCGAAGTAGATTTTTTAAACAAATTCATTTATAAAGGATAAAATTTCGAAAATTTAAAAAAATAATGTACTGTATAGAATATATACATTAAACTTTAATGGTTTTCACTTGTTTCCTGTTAAAATCATAAAGGAAAATTTATAATTTTGATTTCAAAATTTCTTAAGATGAAATATAATTTATTTCAAAACCAAGAAAAACAGCATTTTGGATTTCTGAATTAGAAATTGCATATATATATATATATATATATATATATATACATATATATATATATATATATATATATATATATATATATATATATATATATATATATATATATATATATATATATATATATATATATATATATAGTCGTTGACATATTTCGATATTGTAGAACTAATTGAAACAGAATTTGTAAAAATGTGCATTATTTTATTTTCTAATTTAACAATGAGAACTTTCTATATGATTTAAAAATCTTATTACAAGTAATGATGCATGAATTTGCAAGTTAGATCTAAGAAATCATTTTTATTTTTTCTTATACATAGTATATAGAAAGTAATGTATCGTTGAAACTCGAAATTTGACTTATCTCCACGTTTTAGACCTCCCTGAGTTCGGAAAACTCATTTTTTTAAAAAAATGTTTATCCGTCTGTCTGTCTGTGACCAAAATAGTACAAAAAAACATTGATCTAGCCAGATGAAACTTGATATATGTCCTTTATACCAAATTTGTAGATTTCTATCAAATTTTGAGTAAAATCCGTTCGGAGGAAGTCCGTCTGTGCGGCTGTTCGAATTCATTTTTATCACAATAACTGCAAAATGAAGAGACGGGCCGCGCTGACCTGGTGGTAAGATCTTGGCTTCAGAGTCGGAGGGTTTTAGATCAGAGACCCGATTTCACCGAAGAACCGTGTAAGCGCGTCTGTTACACGTTAAATTCGGCGAGGTAAAACGTACCCCTGCTGGTGTGGAAGTTTGGAGAGGGGAGTGCCAGTTCAGGTATCGTCCTCGCCATCTGACCACGGTTCCAAATTGCGAGGTCCATCGTAAAATAGCCGTAATGTTGTTTTAAATAAATGAGAGATTTGTATAACTAAGCAAGATATCTAGAGAAATTAATGAAGATATCTAGATAAATAAAATTTAATGAGAAGAATTAACAACTATATTCCAGATACCTATCAAATTTTGAGCCAAATCCAAAAAGTTATTGACCATCCGTCAGTCTGTACTTTTAGAAACATGAAAAAGGGGTAACTCAAAGGTGCAATGTCTTAAACGTATGGAATTGTGTACGTGGTTTTGAGACTTCATTTGTAGATTTGTGTCAAATTGTTTTCCTCATTCGTTTAGTAAAAAAACACGTCTAAAACACAAATTCGATTTTCGAATACTATTAAACGCGTACCAGGGATTAATCGCGAAATAAATCGCCAAGGGTCACAACATAGATTCAGTGAAAATGCTGAATTTTCAATGGTGGATATTTCGTGATTCAATATTCATACCAACCAATTCATGCCAAAGGTAAATATTTCGTAGCTATTTTACGTTAGTACCGAGCAAGATGATCTGTAGGTTAACGCTTTTATAGATAATATGCGAGAAAGTTTTGGGGAAACCATTCACTCTGGTTTAAAAATAAATTTCAATTAAATGAATTTGATATGCATTTGCTATACTTTTATTTAAAATGTAGTTACTCTAAAATTTAAATTATGATCTATTGTTGAAACAATAATTATGCACTGAGTTCAAAAACAGAAATTAATATAAAATTTCTTCTAAAAAGTAAAAAATATCAGACAATATAAAGTAATTTATTAAGTATATATAGTCAAAAGCACTAAATAATTTTAATCTATGATCATTAAGGTGTACGTACACACTAGAAGTTTTTTTTTTTAATTTTAACTTTAAAAATCCAGTTTTTTCACAGTAGGTCATTAATATATGTTTAAACTCATTTCAGTGAGAAAAAACCATATTACACTAATTATGAATTAATTAAATAATATTTAATGAGCTAATTAGCATATTAATGTAATATGATATCTTAAATTCTAATTTGTACAGACACACAATTCTAGTTGGAAATTATGCCTAATATTAGTCTTCATGTTGTCTGCCTCAATCAAGTTATAAAAATATATAGCTTTTTTTAACAATTTTTTCATCAACGATGAGTAGAAAAAGCTATATTTTTTCTGTAATTTTAACTTTTAAATAGCTATTAAAAATTTATTTTTATAAATATTACTTTGATTGAGGCACAAAACATCCGCTATTTCATACAGATTATTTTGATATATAAAAAAATTGTATTTGGTTAATTTCAAGTTGAGTTATGATGGTTTGAATGAAGCAACATAGTGGAAAAATATCATTCTTCAGAAAATCAGTTTAAAAAAACCTAACTAGAGTTTTTAATGAAAGCACCTCAAGAAAAATAATTATAACTCGAGAAATATTTCGAATATTCACAACATCTTGGTATCGTTGGAAAGCTAAAGGGTCAGAGAACATTATTAAGTAATAAAAAAATATTCGATATTTTGAACAATTTTCGAAGTTTCAAGTGTGTACAGACACCTTAATATATTTCAAACGAATACGTATTAAACTTCGGAAAGTTTAACATTAAATTTCAGGATATAATCGGATAATTTCGGTTCCTAAACATGCTGGATGAAAATAAATTATTCGTGTTAATTTTATTTGTTTGTTTGAAATTAACAAAAAGATAAAAAAAAACTGCTATGCATAATTTACTCTCTTTTCAGTTAACTGTTTTTTCATCGAAGAAGTAAATTATACACTTAATTTTTAGAGCTTATTTGTGTAATTTATAACAGTGTTAAACAAACAAAACTTTTATTTAATGTAAGCAACTTTCTTCTGGCATCCATATTACCACATCATTTGATGCATAAAACTCAAATATTTTAAATTGGGGAGCAATGACTTAAAATTTCCAGAAAATTCTGGAAATCTCGTTCTCAATCTCGTTTATTGTTTCTCTCTCAATAATATCTTAGCATATTAACAAAGAAAGCCGTTAGCGATGACACATATCTGAAATAATGAGAAGATATAAATAATTGTTTATTGAAATATAATTCTTTCTAATTTTTATCCTGCTTTTTATATTTTATATTTATATTAAAGTAATTTACTGTTTAAACGCTGTTATCGGTAATAAGAAAAAAATTATATATATATTTGCATAATAAGCATATCCATTCTGTTACTCTTAGTATTGTCATCCTTTCTGTTATTCTTAACAGTAAAGGAAGGAACCTACATTATGAGAGTGTGAGAAATGAAAATAACAACAAATAATATTTCTCATGCAAAAATGTCAATATTATGCCAAATATACTTAAATAATTCAGTACATGAAAAGTAATTTGTAAAAAAAAATGTGATTAACGTTTTTAAAGTAATTTACCAAATAACAGATCTAGAATTTTGTAAAATATAAGGCAATGAAAATTGTTGAAATTCCTTATATGAATCAAGGCAATTAGAAAATATTTACCAAATTTGAGTTCACTATATCTCAAAACAATATTAAATCTATTTAATCTGGCGGCAGTGATCTTCAAGAAATTCTCTTATGAAGGCGTTATTCCATTGTTCCCAGCAAAAATGAATGGACTTTGGTCAAGACTTGAATACAACGAGTTCTCATATTTTTATTTTCAGATAATCCCATTTGGATATTTTCGGCTTCTAGTATAATGAAGAAATAAGAATCAGAATTGCAAATTTATTTTAATTAAAATTTGCCTAAGAGCAACAGTTTACTGTTACGTTTTCGTATTAAATCTCATTTATTCTTCGCCTTAGCGTTTTTGAGCTATTGCTTTTATTCACATACTAATGTATAGATCGATAAGCACACAATCGCTTGATGGATTTATTTCAAAATTAGTTAACTTCAAATTAAATTCAGATGCCGTAAATGTGCATCAAATATTATTCATTTACATATTTAAATTTTGTAGTTATCTTTGCGTATCGTAATTATTTCATAGATATCTGAGAATTTTGTATAAAAACGGAATATTAAATTTTGATCGGTCTAACACACTTTTTAGTTATTGTATTATGGGCAAACAGCCTTAATTCTAAAAGAATTTTGAACACAGGGAGATCTGAGACGTGAACATTCTTCAAAATCCTATGTTCGATTTTTTTTCATTTATTTATTTATTTATTTTTTGTTTATTGCAACACTTTCCCTTCTTAGTATAAAAGAATATGGCAACTGATAAAAACCGGAAAAAAACCCGAATTGATTTTAATTTCTCTTTTACACAGTCAAAAATGTTCCATTTGTCTCAGCTTCGAAATGCGTCATATATCTACAAGTTATTTTTATTATCTTTAGAAATAATGCTGCATATTATTGTCAATATACATAAAAATGTTGGCAATAAGGTCCTAAAACTCATTCAGTGTATTTCGCAATGTTAAATATAAAAATAACGACTTAAAGATGACTCCAGTCTAAGAGTCACGAACCGAAAGATTTGGAGAAATTTAAAGATAGAGTTATTTGCTAAAGGCTACTTAATTATTACTCATCTTCTATTTCAGCGCCTAAGGATTTACATCAGAAAGAGTTTGTGTTTCATCTATTGACTCCCATGTAAAAGCAAAAGTACACGAAATAGAATTTTCATAGATGCTTCTTCTTCTCCAGATAGTCATTAAGTGCAAGCTATTTCATTCACAACTTTAAGATGATATTGTAATTACCTTGAATTATTATAATATAAAAATGAGATTTAATAGACTTGTTGTGTAATTAAAAGTCAATATGTATACTTTTCTTTAAAAAACTACAAACATATCTGTGCATATTTATTTATTTTAATGTATGACAGTAACTATCAGAGAATCGATTTGATTTTTTATGTTCTCAATATTTATCATGCATGCAATCCTTGGTTCATCATTAAGTCACATCCAATCGTGTCACAAGAGAGAATATCATTTACCATATTTGATTACTGATGATAACGATAAAGTTTGCTTTGAAAGATATATTGATTGTATAATAAAAATAGAAAATATTAATGTAATTAAATATATGTTTAACGAAATTGTTTACAAATCTGTAAACAGAAAGAAAAAAATATTTGCAATAGGCAAGAAATCCAACCTCGAAATCGGTTTCTAAAAATGTCTTGAAACTAAAAGATATAATTTTGAATTAAAGCTTGCTTATCCGACTGTGGTCAGCCTAAAATGAAATAGTAATGTGTAGATAACATAATATGGTATATGACTTGATCAAGTTGTTTGTAGATCGTTCTGTGAAATTTGATTAAATTATTTAACTAGAAAAAAAATCCATCAGATTTCTTTATGTATAGTTATAGTCACTTCAAAATATAATTAACAAGCTAACACTATAAATTTGTAACATATTTTGGATTCGGACGATCAAAGTGTAGACCAAAATATTTTATCCCCTTTATTATTCTATGAGGTCTTAGCAGAAATTGCTATAGAAACACTAGGAGATATTATTTTTTTAGTATATTTTGTATTTATTTCCTCTCGCAGTTCTTCGAAATTCCTCTTGGAAATATAGAAATTCTAATCGAGAACATTTCTCGAGAACATTGCACTTTGGAAATAAATACGTTGAACTCAAAAAAAGTATTCCTTTAAAATGAATGAATAAATAAATAAATAAATAATTCTTCTGTATCCATGGTTCTCCCTACATTTATTTGTTCTATATATATATATATATATATATATATATATATATATATTGAATTCTTATATTTAACCCCTGAAGATGTTTTGGAACCCGCAAATATAATTTTAATTATAAAACATTAATTTATATTGAATATTTCGGTTAAACACTTTTTATCTCATTCTTTTTTGTAAATATTTAAAGTTTATTTGAAATTCCTGCTCTGGAACTTGTTAGTATATTTTTGATTATGGGATAAATATGAAATTTCGTGTCAAATACAGGCAACTTTAAGAGATAAAAATGAATTAACAAAAAATATGATTGAACAATAAATTAAGCTTGTATTTCAATTGTAGAAGGCGTTGTTATAAATTGTATTTAAAAAAATTTGAAAATTTATTAAGATATATATTAGATGTTATATTATTAGCTGTAGGTAAATAAATTGTATGTCACTGAAAAGGTAGTTGTTTAAACTTTTAGATGCTATAAACATAATTTATGCTCAATGGTATGATCCTAAATTATGGTGGAAAAACGTATGCTCATTCTATCCTCGTTGTTTCCCACTTCAAAGAAACGTACACGTTTTTGATGACGTGGTTAATATTACTAATTGCAAGGAAATATGAGAGCCAAAATTATTTATGTGACGCTGTATGGAATAGTATAAGGTTCAAACGAACAACAAACAAACAAATTGAGAATCATGTTAAATATATATATATATTCTTATCTGCTGTACGATGTTAATAAATGCTAAATTCAAAAAATAGAAAATATTTTTCATAAAAAGAAAAAAAAGGCAATTAAAAAGATTTTTGCTGAACATTTTAAAACATACTGTAGGGTTAATATCCCATTCATTTATTAAAACTTTATAATTTAATAAGCAATTTTACACACAATTTTTTTTAAAAATTGCTACATCAAATAGATAATGTCGCTATACAATTTGAATAAAAAAAACATTTGGAGAAAAGCAAACAATGGTTTCAGTTCTTAAAGCCAAAATTCGCTCTGGTATATAGAATTTATCAAAAAAATTTAAACTCCTTTCTCTCAGTTTTAAATTTAGAATTTGTTACAAATACAATCCTGAAGTTCCTTATTTAAAAGTTTCACTACTTAACTTTAAAAAAAAATGATTCTCTAGAAAGGAAGCGTATGCAAACAACTTGCGAAACTCTTAAGCATTATTCAGCAAACCCTAAGCTAAAGTTTTGTTTAAGAGCAGGATTTTCTTCAGAAATTGGCTTGGAACTCTGTTATAGTAAAAAACTTTAAAACTTCTAGCGTTAATTTCAAACTTTTAAAGCTCCTGCTAAGCATTATTGATAATCCTATGCTGTATGTTTTTTTTTCTCAGAAACTAAAAGCTACATTATGATACATTGGAAAACATAAAAATCACGAATTTTAAAACAAGCAATTTCTAGTGCTTAAGACAAAATTCGAAATATTGATTCCTTAATATATAATAATAGAGGTATGATAAATCGTGAAATAAATACTTGGTGAGTTGAAGAAAAACTCCACGTATTTAAACATTAACGAGAAATTTCGTGAATGCTTAAATATAATTGCAATGTTTATTTATTTTCAAAAATGAAGTAAATCCAACTGATTCATTTCCCCTTGGTTTGACGTGATAACTCAGAGAAAGTCGTACCGTTTTTCAACATATATCAATCGAAATTATTTCAGATACAATTTTCTATAACTTTTTTATTCTTAATATAAAATTCTTCTGATTATGCTTATAACTTTGATAAATATGAATACAATCAATATGCTGAAATTTCGCTTTTCGCTAAACTGATAAAATGATATATGTAAAAAAATTCCGATAAGTATTATATGTGCGTATTTAAATTTATAAAAATTGGCGATCGATTACATTATTAGAACTAAAATACTGTATAAAATTATAGGAATTCATAAACCTGGAAATTTTTATATTATGCAAAATTTAGCTATAAAACCAGATTTTCGTCCTATATAATGTCTGATACAGCAGTTCAAATCCAATGCACAATTTACTACATGTACGTTCCACACTGTATTAATTAAAAATAGATAAGTCTTTAATTATTCATACAGGATGAAACCATCTGAAAAGAAAAAAAAATATATGGAAATGTGAGAGATAAAAAAATTAATGAATCTAATAATAAAGATGCCTCATCATAAATATAAGAATGCTGCCTTTTACATAGATAGTTCTTTGATATATTATTCATTTAAAATGTCAACATATTTAAGTATTAAGTATATACTTGATAATAAGATGGTGCTGTAAACATTTTGCTACAATCTACAATGCCTTCTTTTAGAAACAATAACAAGTATTTTACAACTTATTGAATGTGCCTCCTATGTGGAAAGATGAATTTCAAATACAGAACTAGATATCAATGATTCCTTTATTTTCTCATCCCCAATTTATATTTTCTTTTTAAGTGCTAGACATGTGCAAATAAAGAAATGCTGTTCTTTTAGAGAGCCGAGAAATCGCTTGAAATTTGAGTTGTGAATAAACGATGCCTTGACACTAAAAGTGTTTACTAGAATCCTTTATTTCAAATATAAACAGATAAAAAAATTGTAACGTTTTTCAATGCAAGACAGAAAAAAAATTAAAATAGTTATTTTAAATACGAAATCAAAAATACCTTGGCATTCAATAAATTCAATTCCAATACCAGAAATTGGGATGCACAGAAGAAAAAAATTATGAATGAAATCACTTCAAACTTTGCTAAATCTCTCACAAATGTTTCAATGTCCGTAGTGTTTTCTTTTATTCAAATAAAATTAATTAAAAAAATATCGTATATTTAGTTTTATAACAAATATCAAGATATCACTAATTATCATATAACTTGAATATTGAATATTAAGTATTTTGGCAAAACAACACAAGATTAATAAAACGTTTCTTGTGATTTAAGGAGGATGTAAAAAAATTATAGTTTTTTAAAACAATAAATTTTACTAAGATCGGGAGACATAGATTTTTGTCCCTCGATTGTCACAAGCTAACGCAGCTACACAACAAATTGATCAAGTAGGCATCGCTCATTCATACTATTTTCCTTTTTAGATTGTATACTTTATTTCTTTCCTTACCTTTCTCTTGCTGCTTTTCATATAATGCTGCTAGAATCCACAACAACTGTTGTAGGAACTGAAATTCGAAAGTTTTCTCTCAAATGCAGAACTTCTTTATTCGAAGATGCAATTCCCTTTTGTCTCTATCCGAGTAAGAGGTCGAAAAAAGAAGATAACTGGAAATTGTATCTTGCAGGCTTTTGCATTGCATATGTAGTGTTACTTATGAATGCACAAGCGTCTGAATCTGAATATCTGATATCGTACATTTGATAGATCTGGATACCTGAAAAAGTGCAACAGAACTCCAGTTATTCTTATCGGCAGTATCTGGATCTATATTTGACTGAAAAAATAAGCCAGAAAATAAATCTTTCAGAGAAAAGACAAGAAGAGTAACATAATTCGGCTAATACATTCCGGAAGTGATATTCAGATCATTTAGTAATACAGAGTTTGAATGATTTATTGAAAGAATTATGTACCGATTCTTTAGATCCACCAAAAAACACATTCTTTTTTTGCTTTCAATTTTAACGAACATTCCACTTGGATTCATTGTCGTTATTAATGTCTTACTATACTTCGAGATCTATATGTTCATAATATTCATAATATATAATATAATATTTAAAAATATCATATAATTCCGTAATATTTATAACATATTATTTAGAGTTCTACATGTTCATATATTAATTATTCTATTGGTTTAAAATTATTGTTTGTGTAAAAAATTCCGGAAGCATAAGCTATTGCGTACAAATTGCAAGCATAAGCTATTGCGTACAAATTGCAAGCATAAGCTATTGCGTACAAATTGCAAGCATAAGCTATTGCGTACAAATTGCAAGCATAAGATATTGCGTACAAATTGCAAGCATAAGATATTGCGTACAAATTGCAAGCATAAGATATTGTAAATTAAGCTTCAATATTTTTTTTCTACTAACTGTTACTTTTCATATCCCTCAACTTAAGGGCACATTATGTTTGTAGAAATACACATAAAGTATATTTGCCATTGGGTGGAAAGGGAAACGTTTAAAATAGCTGAAAGTGATATCTTGTATTTTATATATTACCCTGTTTCTCTTAAAGATTTACACTTAATAGTAAGTTTTTTTTTTGCTCTGTCAGACTATTCTAAGCAATTCTGAAAGTTAGGCGTTGGTGAATTTTAAGTTATGGTTCAAAGACAAGTTACCTTTAAGTGTAAAAAAATACTAATTATACTTTTAATATTACTACAATTATATTGAAATAAGGATGTGCGTTTTGTAAAAAATATTATGCTACATTTTAAGTCCTTCATTTCTTTTATTTCAAATATTTCTTTTATTTGAAATAATTGTATGCGCGTATTTGTAGAAATAGTATGGTATTTTTTAAGTCTCTTATTTCTTCTATCTTCCCTTTAAATGAGGATTTAAATTTAAAATCAATAATTAATTTTACTAATATGAAGCATCCATTTAATTGTGTAAACGCTGCAAAAAATAAGTATGTAATTGATTTTCCATAACAAAACATTCAAAATTATTAAATAACTTATTTAATTTATCAAAGGTTGTTTAAAACATATTATTAATTTCCTTATTTTTCTAAATGGAAAATCTAAAAATGAGGACTGCAGTATTTCAAGTTGTTAATTACGAACTTAAGAAATTACAAAAGCATAAAATATAAATGAAATGAAGCATCTTTAAAGATAAGATGTTTTTTAAAATTATATATTAGAATGTAATGCAATCTTGCATCAAAGGCCGATTAGCATTAGCACTGTTTTGCATAATATTTATCACAATTTTTTAATAAAGCAATACTTTATACTGTCCATATGCTGGATTCATAATACTTTGAAGAGAATATTATACCACGTAAGAGAATTTAGAAAACTAAACAGCATTTTTGATATAGTATATTGTAGTACTGATATTTTGATTATCATCTAAATATAGTTTACATTACGAAACGTAATATCGAATTGATTGAAATTGCACTATAAAAAATTTTAAATGCTCAATCTTTCCCCCTTTGTTTCTATACTTATCAAATAATACTGTTGAACAATTGGATTTTTGTGACACCATAAATTTAAACACTTTCACCTTCTAACTAACATCTCAATTCACTTCAACAACAAATATATTTTTTTGAACAACCATTTCTTTAAAATTGACTTACCTTCTTATAATCTTAGAAAATTACCGAATCACTTTAAAAATAGCTTTGCTAGAAAAAGGACCAACGCATTTTTATATTCGATTTTTTTCTCAGGGTTTCAGTTGAGCATTTAGTCAAGAATATCTCGATTGGAGAATAGCCCGAAAGAGTCCCCCTTTTATTCTCTTAACCGTTTTTTTTTCTTTTTTTCTGTCATCTAAAATAATTACAAAGATCCATGGAAATCTGAGAGAAAAGGATCTGAAAGTCTCTCTTTAATAGTTGATGATGAAGGACGAGGTAAAAGGTCGATTTCGAAAAGAAAAAAAATCAAAATTCACTAAAAAGTTTAAAAAAGCGCTTTTTTTCGAAGAAAGTTTGCCTTGAAAAGTGCATGTTTCATGTTCATTCTTGCCTTAAATGCATAAGAATGGAAATGAACCAGGGGACCCCCGAAAAGAAAAATGATGCTGGGAATATCCAAATAATATCGGTTATAAGAAATTACATTAGGTATTTCCAAATGACCAGGAATAAAATGCGAGAGATGTTTCTGAAAATAGATTTAGTCGTCTATTTTTACAGGGGAACTGCAGTACAAAGCAAGAAAAAGTGATCTGAAAACCGATAGCTTTTCCAGAATTCTAAAGAGACAGAGCAAGACCAGAGGAGCAATAGTGCATATCTTGAGCACAAAAGGAAAAAAAAATTGTTATGTTTTCATGCAAATCAAATTACAGACAAATAGATGATTAACTCTTTAATGTATTTGTTTCCTAATTTAATACAGTTCTACACTTTAGATGCTTAGATTGTGTATCACTCTGGCCTTTCCATTGACTAGTACAAAATTTTATATTTAATGTGATTACTTATACTTAGGAAGCCAGAAAAATAGACTTATTAGAATGTATACTGATCAAAATCTGACAAATCTAAAATATTGCAGTAAAAACTAAATGCAAAATTTCATATGATTGAATTATCTGATTCAAGACGGATATAATTCCAAAAATGCTTTTTTTTTGGGGGGGGAGGGCGAGGTGGCTAAGAAAGACCTGAAACGTGAAGATTTATCTACGTCTCGAATTCGATTTTTTTGGCGATTTACAATACTTTTCTTCTTGCATTCTTTTTATCCGAAAAACTAAAATAGAAAGAAATCTCTATTGAAATGAAAAAATGCAATGCATCTTGAAAAGGAAATACCAGCTGTAACAAACCGTAAGTGTTTCTCAACCCTAAAGCCTGACAATAAATAACACAATATTGCCTTCGAAATTTCTCCTATCCGTATTTTTTTGTTTTAAAGTACATGCGATATATATTGTTTCAGGTCGATTTGCATTATCTTATTTATAATATAACCGAGTTGTTTCGTGAATGGAAACAGAGAAAATCCTAATGAAGCAGAAAAAAAGGAAAGGAAAGAAACATTAACGAAGAATGGGATATCATCTGCGAAAATATTATTAGAGTACTCACAGCTCATTTCAGATCTTTCATGTGGAGTTAATGTTTAAAATAACTTTTTACTTCTCTGCATTCTTACCATCTTGTAATTTTTGTTTGTGACACGAAGAGATGACTTTTGTAGAAGAATATCGTTTATGAGATTTTAGGTTCTATAGATAAATATAAGCTAATAGTTGATAGAATTTGGCTGCAGCCTAATGAAATTTCAGATGGTGAAGAAATTAATTAAATAGTGTAATTGCCACGCAATGAAAACTTTCTCATATCATGTTCCAAAAATGAAAATTTTTAATATATTTGGATTTCAGATCTATCATATTAGTTTTCAGTCTAAAGTAAAATCAGATTTTAAGCACTGTCTGGATTTTAATAATTGCTATTATTTTTAATTAAACATTTTTATTACGTATTATGTATTCAGTGCTATTTGTCGATTCTCTGTGTTAACTGCATTTTTAATTTTATACAAAAATTATAATTGATTTCCATTGATAGATTACAAATATTCAACTTTTTGCTTATCTGTCCATTCTATTTTCTCAAAGAATATGCATGTATTATATAATATGATTACAGAAAATTCAAAAAGAAATATCTGACCTTCAGTAATTCATCATCGTTTCGTTAAAATTAACTGTCACTTTTTATAATAATATTCACGTTTACATTTGGATTTTTATAATAACTTTTGCATACTTCAGAATTAGACAACATTTCATGGTTAGCATTTTGCCTGTGCTTTAAATAAATTTGTTTGATTATTTTTTATTTATTTAGTCGTGCATTTTTTAAAGTTGACAGATTTTTTTAAAAAATAACTTGAATATTCACATAACTTTTATTTATAGTTTTTTTTTAACGATTCTTTAGATTTTGATCTTAAAAATAAATGACCCAATTATCAAGTTCCAAAAAATATAATTTGACAAAAAAAATTGTCTCATTTTCATGTTTTTTCATATCTTCTATTTTATACATTACAAAACATTTAATTGGCAATAGAATTGAATAATGAATAATAGTTATAAAAATAAGAATTTCAACCTTCCATTTTTATTAAATATTCGTTAATTTTATTGTGCTTTTGTTTAATGATTAGTATTAAAGTCTATATGAAATAATCTGTGAAATTTTAATTATATGCAGTTTTGCTGCGGAGTTATAATTTTATATCGTTATCATTAATTATATGGAGTTATAGTTAATATGATGACCAACGAAGAAAACATACGAAAAAAGTACAAAAGCCAATGTGAGAATTTTTCAAGTGCTGAACAGTTACATTTAGTGAATATACAAGAAAGTTGGAGAAATCAGAAAAAAAAAAAAAGTATTCAATGAATGCGGTTTGTCTGAAATCCAATTTTTGCAATAAATGTGTTTAATTTAACCGAAAATATCAAACTTTTTAAATATCCTGTCTATTGAAATTGTCCACGAATTTTATAGGTTACTAATATATCGGTTTCAAACAAATATTGGTAATTACATTGTTGCTTCGATAATAAAGTTCTAAAAACCAGCCATATTATTAAATTTTCATTTGAATAACTGAAAATTAAATATCTTTTAATGACCTACATTAAAGTTGATTTTGCTAATATAACTCAGTTAGATGAAAATTTAATCTGGCTGCACAATAGAGATGAGTAAAAATTTCAGCAATTTGGGTCTAATCTTATTGGCAAATTCTATATACAATAGGGTTCATTAAATTTTAGCGATATATTACGTGGTCGATATATTACTTTAGCGATATTATATATATATATATATATATATATATATATATATATATATATATATATATATATATATATAATTATAATGTAATAAATATTAACACTAAAGGCTCTATCAGTAGGACAGTTAAATTTCAATTTCGTTATCGCAGTAAAACCAAATACTTTCCCCTATTTCTTTTTTTTCTCACTTTCATTCTCGCTCTATCTCTCTTCGCTTTTCTAAAAGTCATTATGTATTATTAAGAGATTTTTTAATCAGCATTTACAACACATTACAACTACAGAGTTTGAAGAAATATACTGGCCGAAATGACTTTTGCATTATTTTGAAGAATTTCACATCTAAATATTTCATAGATACCTAATCAAAGAATTTAATGAAAATCTTGCAGAATCTATGCTTTATTTTAAACAATTTTTATATAATATCCTTTTTTATTGCGTCTTTTTCATAAAAAACCGTGATTTTTTATCGAATAACTGAAACACTGTGATAGTTATCTGGAGACAAAATTTTGATTTTACGCCCGTAAAATCTTTGAAATTTGATGGAGCTATAAGTATAGTTTGAAAGGAATATGACAAGGCAATATCACCATATGTCTAAAGTAGAAAGAATTTAGCAGAGAGATGATTGAGATTAAGAATTAAAAGATAATGAACCTCATGTAATCAAGAAATGAGACATCATATTGCCGCATTGAAAAGAGGCAGTCGACTCTACATGATCGAATGGTCATAGCAGTGGTCTCAAAATCAAGAGATCGTAAGTTCGAATCCCGCTAGAGACAATGCGATTCACAGTCTGTGTAAATATTTAATTCCTTCATTTTATGTTTTCCTTTATTTCATGTTCCAGAAGACTCTGGACATTTCTTTAGTTACCAGACAAGTCTAGACTTTTCTTACTGTCTCCAGAAAAATATTCTGGAACTTTTCCTATTAGTATAAAAGCAGATCTGTCATTCACTGTGTTCTCAGTTCAGAGTTGAGTTAATAAATTGGTTTAGCTAGCTCAATTTCTTGTGTGTGTAAATAAGTTCCATACTAAAGGAACTACGTGACAATGAAAATAAAACTAAACTATAGTACCAAACAATAAAAGAATCAGATTATTCTATTTCAATTTAAAAATGTGTAACGTTCCTGCATTATTTTGCTCATATAAATTTACTACATTAAAAACGTTATAATAATTCGTAGTAATAGATATTAGTAATACTTATTTAATAATATATCATATGTTTATTACTGACCGTAGATCATATATTTATACACATCACATATGATTAGAGATAGGGATTTAAATTTATCACAGCGCTATAAATCATGGCGTATAACCGCTATAAATCAAGCTTATGGCGTCATTATAAGCCCAGTAGCCCAGTATTCCATATTTTTCAACTTCTACTAAAAAAATCTATAAATTAAAAAAAATGTTGAAAAAATGAAAACTATATTTTAAACTTTATTTAAAAATTAGCTAGGTCTCCAAAATGCTTTTTAATTATATTCCTACTAAAAGAAAAAAAAATCGCAGCATTATTTGTAGTTTTTGTTTATATTATGTTCAATTATTAGTATCCCTAAATTTTTGAAAACATTTAAAATATATGGCCTTAAAATACAACGTACCATATACAATAGCTTTCCCTAAATTTTGCATTGCTACCATATTTCTGAAAGATAGATAAATACTCTGATATTAAAATAAAGTATAGTGCCATCATTATTTTCTTGATATCTAAATAAAATATAATCATCGAAACGATTAATAATCTGCAAATGTAGGAGTAATGTTATGTAAGATAAATCAGAGTCGAGAAGCGTATAGTCAGATCGAGCTCTTAAAGAGAAAAGTTGGAACTCATAAAGCCTTACAACGGCAGAACAGAGTAAGATTTAAAAATTTCTTACCAAACTGTCGGGTTTTATTAAGTTTTCTCACCAGTATTTTCAGTAAACCAAACAAAACTTCTTTAGGGAGCAAGTTGTAAAAGAGACAATAATTCAGTCAAGGAAAACAAAAAGAAAGAAAGATAGAAATGAGTTACTTTTATATTTTACAATTGCCCAGTTTATTTTAGTTGGATCAATGCTTCTCTTTTTTAAATAAGTCGATCAAATACGAATGACACAAAAAAAGATGAAAATGAAATAAAGTAATATTGACTAATTTTACTAACCGATAAGACATATTTATAAATTCTTCGGTTAAAAAGGTATCTGCTCTATTAGATTAGAAACACATTTTTTTATCTTCATTTCCTATTCTTGTCACTGAGAAGCTAACATTTAGGTAAATATATAAACCTATTTAATTTTTCAATGTTTCGTTCTAGTAAAATAAATTTAATGGGCATTAGGAATGATAAGAATGAATCGTTTTTAATAAAGTTAGAATTTATGAATACGATTGAAGGAATAAAATTTAATCCTAATACAACTGAAAAAATTTATACTAAGAAATTATATAATTATTACCAATTAATCACGTGACTTATGTCTCTGTTAAATTGGGCGATCTGTCAAATCTCTAGGTAATATATCATGTTAAAAATTAACATCAGATTGACAATACATACATGTTCTTTTAATAATATCTTAAAATATTTCTATTTATTACTAAAAGCTAAAAAGGACAATTCCAATTTCTCAAATTACTTTTATTTTATATTTGCAATCTTAAAATGTGATAAATGTGTTTTCTGGTACAACATGGCAAGGATTAATGATCAAAAGATAAATACTAGTTTTATTAAAAGTACTGATAATGAAATTAATTCGATACGATTTCGAAGACGATTTTTCGTAGCTATCTCTTGCTAGTACCGTACGAAGTACTCAACTCTCATTTGTGTGAATCTGAAAAAAAAAATCGAGTACTTATGGCATCCACTTTCTTTACCAAAGTACAAAGCTTTATATTTGGGAAAGAGAAAATGGCCTCTTTATTCAGCATTAATATCAGTATGCAAAAGTGTTTCAGCGATACTACTTTTAGTGGTTTGATTTCATGATATGAAACATTTGCTTAACCTTAAGGTTTCATAGCTTTTTTTATATGGCGATTGCTTAACATATAATTGAATTAACTTCATTAACGTCTTTTAAAAGGTGTTAATAATTATATTAAGTCAGAGTGATAGTATAGTTTTTTCGTTTTAATTTCACGTGGGAAAGATGAGAAACAAATTTGTTGGATGTTTCTTCAATATTATAAAAATAAAATCATATATTTTATGTAATAATACAAATATATATCTATGTCCGAGTGCATGCGTGAGTCTCTCTCTCTCTCTGCGTGTATTGACATTGAAAATAAGTGCTAATGCGAGCTGTGCTTTAAATTAATTTTATTCCTTTTGAGAATTATCAGGGAAAAAGGATTTTGCCTCCTTAATAATTTTATAATCTTATTGGATAACTATTATAAGGAACTTGAAAAATGTCAGCACGGCACCAATGATAAAACGAAAAAAAAATTATAATGAAAATTCTTTCAGAGATGTAATGTGTAAGAGAAGGATGGAAGGAATGAGGTTTGTTTTCCGGCGTATGCTCCTGAACGGACTCTTAGCTTGTGCCGGGTTCACAAGCTAAGAGTCTCTTTTCCGGGTTCTCTTTTTGAAATATGGCTGGATAACTACTTATTTTACGCTCTTGAGTTTCACGTGCCACTACAACTTAAAGTCTGACATTTAAAATCCCAGAAATTATAACTTCAGAGAAGTGGGAAAAATCAAAAACCGTATAAATCTATCTATCAGTGCTTTTAGATTTGAATTTAAATAATTAGAAAAAATAACATTAGTAATGGAAAATATGTGTATATTATACGGTATTTAACTGAACAAAAATTAGGAATTAAAGTCTATAAATAAGAAAAGAAAACGTAATTCTGAAGATCATAACATTTAACTGGAGGAATATAACAGCTGAGACTAAAAAGGCAAATTATCAGTATGGGGAAACCAATTTAATGCAGAAGATCAATTATTGGAAAATTTCTTTCATTTCAATAATATCTTAAATCCTGCACTTGACTACTTGGTGCCAAATAAGCAAATCCTTCATTTGACTATTTGGAGACAAGCAAACGAATCCTGCATTAATTTACTTGGCATAGCAGTTAATCAATCAACCTCTATCGTCTTATTACTTTACTCTGTATATTATAACAAACTAAAAGAATTATTTTAATTGGCATACATAAAATAGTATTATAATTAAATTTATTACAAATCACACGTTTTAGCATTGAAATTAAGGGAAGTGGTTAAAAAAGTAATGCCTGGAAAGCAAGGTCATTTTGTGGTTTGGAATTCAATTATACAATGGGATTATTTCTCATCTTACTGAAGATAAAGTTTTTGAATGACTAATAACAAAATTAAAAATAATCAAGTTCAATTCTGGAACAATGTATCCAACTATTATCCCTGAACATATGATGGGAATTGTCCAACAAGTAAACAAATTCCACTAATTGAAATGATATGATGGATTACTATAGTTATTTCATCATTATAAATTATTTCGCTTCAAAACAATTAAACGGCCCTTCAAGTACTTTTAAAGCACATTCCTCCCAACATTAATATTTAGAGAACTGATATACAGACAAAGGAAGTCTATTATGTATAACTTTATTATTTAGGAAATTATGTTATCTTCAAATCTTTTCTATTTGTGTTGAATAGAAAAGATTCTATTCATTATTATTTATATTCATGTTCACTTTAGAAACATCCTCAGCATGTTTAAAAATTGAGCATGTAATATAGAAAAAAATCAAATTATTTGGAGGAATATTTATAAGCAATAATTTTTAAAAAAATGTTTTATTTTTGTACAATTAAGAGTCAGAATTTATCGAAATTCAATTTATTAATTATCGAGTAATGAAGAAGCTTACAGAAATATTGTAAAAAAATCGATTAAAATAAGATGGCAGTGAGAATTAAAAAAATAATAACATATTCTTTTCCTTTTTAATGATTACATTTTCTTTAACAGAAGATACATGATTTTGTTTTCTTGTTTCAATTATTCTGAGAAAATGAATAATTTAATTTTTTCTATTCAAGGAAATCATTAAATCAATTTCTAGAATTTCTCGAAAAAAATTGAATATTTAAAATAAGAAAGGACTCATTGAAACTGATTCCCCCATTTAAAAAAGAAAATTTCACAAAATTCAAAATAAAAATGTAATATAAAATTATTATGATTGAAATTAGCTTTTGTATTTTTAATAAGTATCTAATTTTAGTGTAAAATGAATTAGATGTATATGTTTCCTAAGAAATGAATAGCAAAAGATTAATACGTTAAATATTTTTTTGACGAATGTACTAATGTACGTGATATTTTATTTACGTGAAATATTTAGTATTAATTATTTTCTTTATAATTTTTAATTATGTTCCTCCTTTAAATGTTATCAAGGATTAGTAGCATTTTATTTCCTCAAGGCGTAGTCAAAAACACTGGTATTTTTTATTATTCAATTGATAAAAAAATAATTTTGATACTCTAGGGCATTGAAATGGAAAATATGTACCCGATTTCAGTTATTTGCAATAATCTATCAATAATAACTTTAAAATATGAGTTACGAAATCAAAAAAAAAAAAAAAAAAATTAGAATTAAATTTTATTTAAATTTGGAAATTATTTAAAATAAAGTACAAAGCATTTAGAGTCTCAAGTACTTCTTTCGAATTTGTGAATCAATTACATCCATTTCCATTGGGGAGAACTTTGTCTTGAAATAATAAAAAAAATAATTAATTAATTTTTTATATTAATTACTTTTTTTATTAAATTGAAAAAGTAAAGCGTTTTTGTCAACTATTCTTTGCCTCCAAAGAATTTTTATGTTAAAAACGTAGGCTTTGAAATTTTTAGATACCTTAAATATAGAGATGTAAAGAACAAATAACGTCATCATCATGGGTTTAAGAGTCCGAGATTGTGGGAATAAGAATAGAAAGAAATTCATCCTAATTAAACTAAAATAATTATCAATAAATAGTGATTTATATAAAATCACGTAAGATTCATTGAAATCTACTTTCTAATTGCTTGAAATTTGAATAATAATAAAATTAGACACATAAATTCTAATTTGTATAAACGCCTGAATTTATTTACAAAATTTATTACGCCTTTTATTTACAAAAAATACGAAAAGTATTAGCAAAAGTATTAATAATTTTTAATTGTTCTAATTATCTAAAATGTATCTGGATTCCACATTTCATCTGTAATATTTAGATAAATTCTGTCTTAAACAAAAATGTGAAATGTTTATTTTTAATTTTAAACAGAAATATAAAAAAATAGCACAAGAATAGAAAGCATATTTCAAAGAATTAAAATAAAGGAGAAAACCCTTCTTAGAATTATCGGATTGTATTTCAGGCTTCATATTTTGTAACTCTGAGAAATGAGCTTTCAACATAAGAAATCTATTATCTTACAAATTTGGCATTTTTTTTACATACATTTCTTAAGAAAATGAATAGATAGATATCTTCTTAATTTCAGAGCTGAAAAGGAACAGTTGTGAAAAACAAATTTGTGATGGAAAAACCAGTTCAACAAGTTTGTACTGAAAAATTATAAAAAGAAAAATATCATGGTATAGGAATGCGTCTTCATTAAAAAATATATATCGGGGGATAATAAAACTACTGAAACATAAGAACAAATTAAATAGTACACTGCCATTTTTATACTTTCGGAAGATGAAAAAAAATATTTGTGCGAAATTTAATAAAAAGGCTTCTTTTCAAAAATTTTCAAGTAAAATGTTTAATCTTTCTTTCCAAATATGCAACAATGTCAAAAATATAACTTATATAAAATGCAGTTTTTTTCCATGTAATTCATTCCTCTAACTAAGAAAAAAAATCCAAAACAGATCATTAGATGCGCTGGATTGTTTAAACTGTACTTCAATTTTACATAAATATAGACATAACTTATAAAACATTAAAGACCAAGATTTATATATATATTTTTTTATGTAAACTCAAATGTAGGAAAATAATTTAGGTTATTAGAAATCTGTAATGTTAGCACCACTATAGAAAAGAAAATCTTACATGCTCTTAATGGATGTTGAATAGATGTCAAAACGGAACAAAACGGACACTAGGCAACTTGACGATGACTAATTCGGTTGCAAAAATGCATGCTCATCAAAATACAAAAAGAATATATATATATATATATATATATATATATATATATATATATATATATATATTTGTTGGAAAATGAGTTTCAAAGGTTTTCTAGAAAATTCCAAGCCTTTCTTAAAACCTATATAAATACAAGAGGTTAAAGCGAGGTAACCCTTTACTGGGGACGCGCGATCTGTGAGATCGTCAGCGATGGATTTTCGGTCACCCCTATTCTATTTTTAGCACAATTGAATAGATTGGCCCTGTAGCTTCCTGTTTTGTGACCTTCAGTACACGTGCATTTTTTTAACCGATTTCAGCGGAAGTTTTTAAAAATAATTCAGTTATTTCTTTAAGCGCGGTCTCTAAGACCGTATCTCCCTGTTAGTGTCCTAGTGATAAACAAGGCTTAGCAGATGGCGCTAAAACTTGGGCCCCAAATATCATCCAATTTACTGATCCTATTATAAAACAGTGCTCCAGACACTTTTAAATGAAGCAGAAAGTGATTTTAGTGATAAGAATAATTGTAGAGGAGAGTTTTTCGATGAAAATTCACATTCAACTGATTCTGATATGTATGTTCAAACATAATTAATTTTTTTAATGATAATGTATTTTGAAAAATTTATAAAATATATTAATATACCATGAGACATATATACATAATTTATAGGTAGATTTTTATACAAATTAACCTGTATGTTTGAAATGCCCTAGAAAACCGTGCTATGAAAGTCACATTAGACGATAAGAAAAGGGGCCAATTCTATCTATTGTCATTTTTATTTTTTTATTTTTCATATAATTGTTGAATTTTACATTATATTGTCTTCGATATACCTTCGTATATTGTAAAAATAAATATGATTTAAAAAGTAAAAAGTATGTTTTTTCAAGAATATTATTTATTGTAACATTTACTTTGCGAAGAAAATGTATGTTCCAACGCATTTACTTTTTTCAATGATAATGTATTTTTAAAAATTTCTAAAACGTATCTATATGTCAAGAAAAATATCTGAAATATATATTGGCAGTTTTTCATGCTAATACATTCATTAGAAAATTTAATTTGAGTGTAAATGAAATGCGGTCTCGTAGACCTCACTCTTAAGTTTCACCTCCCCAGTTTAAGGTTAATTAAGAGAATTCTCTAACTAGAGAGTTGATCACGAAAAGTACATTAAGTACAATTGTACTATTCATTTTATTAAATAATGGCATGCTGTTGATTTCTTCAAATGCACTTCGACTGTGTTTTCTAAACTGTATGTTGCGTTGTTTTGGAGGCATAAACTGTATTTATAAATTATCGGATTTGTTGGATTTTTCTACTATATACGCAAAAGGTGATTTCTGCAGTAATATGCATCATAATGAGAAGTGATGTGCATTGAAACTTAATTCCTTATCATTTTATATTTTCACATCATGTAAATGTAATCGAAATTTCACATCATGTAAATGTTATCTATTTTAAGATTTTACAAATTAATAAAAAAGTAGCATGTCTCTAGAATAATGTCATACTATAAATCCAGCGGCAGAGTAATCAAGATTGTTTTAATGCCTTTTCACATGTATTCATACATGGATCTGCAAACCTGTCCTCCTCAATCTCATTAGTAGCAAATAAAAATTTTATAATCTCACGAATTTCTTATTTCTATAAAATGATTTTCACAGTTAGTCATCTCCGATGAGAATAAATCTTCGTAACATAAGCGAAGGAAATTTTCGGACCAGGACATCTACAATTTTTCCTAACCCTTTTTATTTAATTCATAGTCCTTCAACTGCTTTGTTCAGTGGTGACGGGGTGGTCGGCTGTACGTAAGAAGAAGAAGTCCTTCAACTGCAGTGATTACTGCCATTGTCATTTGCTTAGGAATGACATCAGCATGAATGCCAGCAAATAATTTGCAATTAAAAGGAAAGTAAGCAGCTGGCAACTCTTCGAAAAGTATTATTACCAATAATGGACAGAGTAATCGCTTAGAGGAGCTTGAAATGAAAATTGCAATGGATCTGGGAGTGATTTTCTACAAAATCCCATAACTCTATTGGAATAGAAATATAGCGCAATAGAAGACTTTTATTTCCAGTTTTTTTCCCAACATTTAATTTTAAGGATTTATAATGATAGCGAATCAATGATTCGGCTTTAATTCAATCTTTCAATTCAAGATTGCCTTAATTAAATTCTGGTAAATATAATGTTTCGGATGTATTGAAAAAATATGCTGTGATAGATGAAAATTCTGATCATAAATACTATAAACATAATGCGTATAGAATTCATTAAAATGGTTTAGTGAAATTCAGCAATGCTACAATAAGAAATCTGACCTTAAAAATATTTTTCGAAGATATTGCATTTATAATGATGATTGGCATCTATATTTTATAATGTGTATATTAGATCCAAGGGTAAAATCGAGAGACTGAGTTAATAAAATTCGATATCCACTGTAAAATCATTAAAAAAAAAAAAAGATTTTCAGCAAGCAATTATTTAATTTGGAGGGTTTTTTTTCTTCTTTTTTTATGAGAGCTTTTTACTTTCTGCAATAATATGAAGTAACTTTCAAAATTCCATGTTAGGAATTTATAAATTTTATAAAAATACAATGCATCAAAATAAAATATGAATGTAAGATATAAACATGGGTTTAAACTTTTCTTCGAGGTAAAGAATTTCATCAGATTTTAATTTCTTAACAAAAGAAAAATAGATTATTGCTTTATTTCAACTCTCATTAATGATTTAGTCTGCTGGAATAGTATGAATTAATTTCTGTTTTTTGAAATAAATTATTGAAAATTTGGTGAAGAAATAAAACTTTATATATTGAAAATAAATCTTATTAAAGTTTTTTTTTTTTTTTAAATTTGAAAGCTTGTAAAAACTATGATTGCAATCATTTTGAATTAATATTGTATTAAAAGATTAATTTTTATTCGTGTGCGATTTGGATAATCACCTTCCAAGAAGAAGATGGATCCGATATTTCTTCTTCATATGTAAATGTCGAAATGAAAAAGAAAAAATTATTAATTTCTTCATCAGAAATTGTTTGATCATTAGTCTACCTGCTAAAGATTTTTCAGCATTAAAGAAGTCAAAATCCGTCTTCCTTATAGAATTTTTTGTATCTCATGATTACAAAAGTATGATTTTTTTTACGGCAACTGAATATTCAATATTTTAGAAAAAAAGTCATCTAGAGTTTCAACATTATTAGGAAATATCAAAATCAAAAGACAAATTTAACCGCATGATCATTTTTATGTGCGATTTGAAATCGACAATTGATCTATTAAGTACATTTTCATCTAATCATACATTTATAGCATTCATTGATTTATCAAATGCAAGACAAATTCTCTACATTTTTTATATAGAGAATATGTCCTATATTTTTTGCATATCATTAAATCACTTGCTTGAAAACACTACAATTTAGAATTCTACTATCTTTTTAATATAAACATTCCTCATTAGCTCCATCTGACAAAACATTCTCTACGGCACATGGAAATTCTAGTGAAGAATCAAAGTTGCTTCAGTGCCCTAGAATAGATAATATCAAATAATCTAGAATAAGTATTATAATTTATAATATTTGTTATAAAACTGAAATTTAGAATTGCCAAATAATAATTAATATAGTTCATAATTAAAATTAATAATAAAATAATAATAATTAATTATACAATTCATGTGAATGACTTTTAATAAATTTTATATTAGAAATTAAAATAGCTGTAATCCTTTATTATCATGTGAGAACATGATGTTGTTTTGTTTAGGGGAGGGGGTTTGTTGTCATGTGTGAACATGATGTTATTTTGATTAGGGAGTTTGAAGCTCGAAATCGAATAGGAAATGAATATTGAAGCTTGAAATCGCGTAGGCAAAGAATAAAGCATAAATGGAAATTTTCATCATCATTTTTAAATGACATATATTTTTTTACCTGCTTTCACCAGTATTGGATTATTATTATATATATGTTTCTTTAACAGCAGAGGCGTTTTTAAAAAGTTGACGTAGAACTATGACATCATAATTGTCATTTCATCTCAAAATCTGTCGAGCTCCAAAACCACACACACACACACACACACACACACACACACACACACACACACACACACACACACACACACACACACACACACACACACACACACACACACACATTAATTAAGACAAATAATGACTTAAAAAACAATGTTCTCACGTGATAACAAAATTTGCGATCGTAGATTTCATTTAAATTTTATAATCATGCTTAAAAAAAGAATTTTAATATTCATATTGAGAAAATGAAAAAATGTGGCTTCGAACTATGAGTTCAAATAAAAGGACAAATTCCGCAATTAAAAGAGGTATTTCAGAAAATGGAATTCAGTTATTCAGAGAGATATTATTTAAAATAATAAATGAAAGACTTTTCCTTCAAATGATGTATAATTAAATCACCATCACTTGATTCAAGAGCATATATAAAAAATACTATTTATTTTGAATTTGCAAGTTTGTTGAACAGCAATTAGTGAACTTGCATCCCTTCAAAGAATTTAATCATTATTTATCTTGTTAACAATTTAATTTGGTATCTTTAAAGTAAATTCAAATGTAATTAGGAATAATAATAAAAGCCCTTATTACTCTTAATTTCTTAAAAATTAAAAATTGTTCAAATTTGTGAATTCTCAAGTGGAAACAAAAAAAAAAAGAATAGTTCTTGCTGAGATCATGAAAATAAGAGACATTTGTTTACCACTTAAAATGACTATTCAATAATTCTCACAAATTCTATATGATTGGCTTTTACATAAAGAGATACGAAGTAGGTTTAAAAAATTCCATTACAAAGGATAAAGTTTCGAATATTTGAAAGATTTATATTTGAAATATTTTTATAGCTAAAACTGAACTTCTATGTTTTAAACTTGTTTCATGTTCTTAAGAGGAAATTTAATTTATTTCAACGTAACTAGATTTTATTTTAAAATTAATATAAATTATATTTTGAATTTAGGCATCAGAAATCACATGTATACAACCCTTCACACATTTCGATACTGTAGAAATAAGCAGAGAAGGATCTGTATGAAAGCGCATCATTTCATTTTGGTGTAATTTCACAATGAGAATTAATATTTATTATTCATGCCTATGCATTAATTTGCAAGATTGTTCCAAAAAATCCTTTTTTCAAAAAATATTTGATTTCAATGAATTCTATATGTATGTGCTTTTATTTTATTCAAAATGAAGATAAATTGAAATCTAAATTATGCTGCATTGTTATAAAGCATAGTTCTTCTTATTCACTAAATTGAAAAAAGAATATTAGTTTAAAATATCATGCTTTTGAAAGTGAATAAAAAAAATTCATTCCATCAATTTATAAATGATGTATATATAATTAAAAATGCTAAAATCAATTTATTTGAAACGAGTGCATAGAACACTTTTAAAAGTATATCATAAAGTTAAGGATTTAAGCAGATAATTTCAATTCCTAAATGTGCTGGAGGGAAATAAATTATTCTCATTTATTTTATTTGTCTGTTTTACCATAACAACAAAAATTGTTATACACAATTTATTCTCGTTTCAGATAACTGTTTTTTCATCGAAGAAGTAAATTATTCGCTTAATATTTAGAGCTTATTTGTGAAATTTATAAAAGTGCTAAAAAAAACCCCTTTTATTTAATGTAAGTAACTTTCTTTTGGCATCCATATTACCACATCGCTTGATGCATAAAACTCATATATTTTAAATTGGGGAGTAATGACTTAAAATTTCCAGGCAATTTATCCAAAATGCTATCTAGGACCTTGCAAGTTTGACGCTAATGGGAAGCAGTGTTGTGTGCAAATAACATTAAATTATGATATGCTCCCAATAATTAAGAAATCCCTTTCCAAGAATAGCTTTTCTAAGCCAAGACTAATTATTACTCTTCACTCTTTAAGGGAACAAAAGCGAATGAGAAATAGCATTATCTTTTCAAGCTTTGTAAGTAATCTTATTTCGTGTGAATTTAAAATTAGCTGAGGATATTAATAACTTAAATTAATACAAAATACCATCTTAAAGAGATTTTTAGTTACATATTAAACATTTTTTGACATTATCGATACAGAAAAATTGTAAACCATTTATTAAAGTCTTTGTTTCTTCTTGAAAGGATCTTAGCCTGGCGTATTAACAAAGAAAGCTATAGGCGGTGAAAAATATCAGAAATAATGAAAAGAAATAAATTTTTATTGAAATATAATATAACGCACTTCATTGTGTTATTTTGTGTTATGTTTTTCTTTTTATATTTTATTCAAAATATATATATTTTATATTTTATTATTTCAAAGTAATTACTATTAAATATGCTATTTATCGTAAAGAAAGAAATAATTTTTATACATACTATGCACGTGCATTTGTCAACACTCAATTTTACATTAAAATATAACATTGGCAAATATTGCCAATATAACAGTAGAAGAAAGCACTTCAATTTTGAGAGTGTGAGAAATTAAAATAACAAGAATTATTATTTCTCATTCCTAAAATTACAAAAATGCATAAATGGGATTTACATAATTCATTATATGAAAATTAATTAAAAAGAAGAGTAATTAACGTTTTTAAAGTAATTTACCAAAAAATAGTTAAAGCATTTTGTAAAATATATTGTACTTGAAATTCCTTATATGAATTCAAGCGATTACAGAATAATAAATAGATTTGAATTCATTATATTTCAAAAAGGTATTAGAACTATTGCATCTGACAGCAGTGAACATTTATAAATTATCTCTCAAACTCTCTAATACACGGGTTCTTTCTTCCCTGCAATTCCTTCTCTAGGGATGCAGAACATTCATTTACATACATTTTGCATTCCATTCATTCGATCACGTTTAAAAGCAGAAATGCACGAATTGCAAATTTTACATGTTTCCTTTTCTTATAATTAGCATTAAAATGTGCAATTTATTTCACTCATAACTTTAAGATGATATTGAAATTACTTTGAATTATTATAAAATTCAAAAAATATAATAATCCTGTCCAGTATATAAATTTTAATGTATATTTTTTACTTAAAAAATATTATGTTTAAATATTTATTTATTTTATCGTATAATATAATCTATCAAAGTGTTATAAAATAGACTTTTAATGTCATCAATATATATTATGCAAGAGATTATTGGCTTTTCAAATAACATTCGATCGTGTTATTTTAATTTTCATTTCAACAAATAATAATAACGGCCCCATTCAATTATTAATGGCAAATACATGGTCCACTTTGAAAGGTTTATTGGACAATAACTAAACCCATTAATATATTTAAATATGCTTTTAATTAAATTGATTAATAATCTGTAAATAAAAAGAAAAAATATTCCAATCGGCAAGAAATTTGATATCGAGATCTGCGTTTAACACTGCTTTGTTATCTAATTAATTAGTTAAATTATCTAATTTTCCTTGCATGTACGAATATGAGAAGCATTAGTGAAAATAGTAATAGTAGATGAGCTGAATTTGGTATATTATCTGTTACTTAGATCTTTGTGTGATGTTTGACTAAATTATTCAACGGCAAGAAAATTCATTAATTTGCTTGTAAAGATAATTATAGTCACTTAAAAATTGAACTAACAAAGAAACAAATATTTATTATGTGATGTTGAAGGGAGGATTTATAATAAATTTTGGACTCAGACGATCAAGGTAGAGACCAAAATATTCTTAGTTCTGACACTGTTCTATGAAGCTGTCGCTCAGAGTGCTATATTCTAGGCCAGACCTTTTCTTAGTATTCAATGCACTTGTTTCTTCTCGCTGTTCTACGGAGTCCTCTGTGGAAATATAGAAATGATATTCGAGAACATTTCCTGGAGTACATTGCTCATGGGAAATAAATACGTTGAACTCCAAAAATAATCCTTTAGAATGAACAAATATATATATTTCTTCAGTACACACGGCTCCACTAGCATTTATTTGCTCTATATATGTGCATATATAGTGTTATTTTTATATTTAACCCCTTAAGATGTTATAGAAATAAATTTAATATTAATAGTAAATCATTAACTAGATTAAAATTTTGGATAAACGCTATTATTCCAATTCTTTGAGGCTTATATGTAAAGCTTACATGAAATTACCGCTCTAGAACTTGTAATTATATTTCTAACATAAAAAAATGATATGATGGAAGTATATAGTTGATTATAGGAGAAATATGAAGTTTCATAGCTAATGCTGGCAACTTTAAGAGATAAAATAAGTGAAACATCTAACTGAATAATAAAGAAGGCTTATATTTTAATAATAGAATTTAAATTATTTTTTAAAATTGGTTAAAGCTGATTAATAGTTTTATATAAATGAATTGTATGTTGATGAAAATATAATTGTTTAAACTTTAAAATGATAAAAAATAATTTATGTGCAATGGTATATTCTAAATTTATGGCTGAAAAATGTAAACTCTCTCTCTCTCTCTGTATATATATATATATATATATATATATATATATATATATATATATATATATATATATATATATATATATATATAGGCAGAGAAAGAGATGATATTTACTAGCCTGTCATGTTAATGAGTCCTAAATTCAAAAAAGGAGAAATACTTTTCATTAAAAAAAAAGACAAAGACAAAAAGAATATATTTGATGAAAATTGTAAAACCTGCAATAGAGTATATATCCCAATCATTTATTAAAAATTTCTAATTCAATCAGAAATTTACAAAAGATTTTTAAAAAAATGACTACTCTCAAATAGACAAAGAATAATATAGCTGTGCAATTTGTGTAGAAAAAAATAATTTTAAAAAAAAGTAACAGAGGTAAAGGAAATATTCTTCAGTCTGTGCATTTCAGTTCTTAAAGCCAAAATTCGCTCTGTTATATAGAATTCATGTCAAAAAGTTAAAACTCCTTTCTCTCAGTTTTAAATTTAGAATTTGCTGTAAATACAGTCTTGAAATTTTTTTCTTCAGAAGCTTCACTACCTAACTTTGCTTTAAAAAAACATTTCCTAGAAAGAAAGCGTATGCAAACAACTTTCTAAACTTTTAAACGTTATTCAGAAAACCCTAAGATAAAGCTTTGTTTAAGGGTAGAACACTGTTCAGAAATTGGTTTTGAATTCTGTTACAGTAAAAAAAAAAAAAAAAACTTTAAAACTTCTTGCCTTAGTTTCAAACTTTTAAAGCTCCTGTTAAGCCGTATTATTGATAATCCTACTCTAGGCTTTTCTTTTTTCTCAGAATATGCATCACAGTACATTCGCAAATTATGAAAATCCCCAATTAAAAAAACAGTTTCTAATTTTAAGTTAAAAGTATAAATATGTATTCTTCAATATATAACAATATAGATATAAATCGTGGAATCAATACTTTGTGCTCTTAAGAAACATAATATATTTAAACATTAGTACAAATCTACATTCTTGCAATCACCTAGAATACTTTTTTCATAACTAAGATATTTTTAATTTCATTGATTGTTCAAATTCCATTAAAAAATTTCATATTTATTTATTTTCTCAATTTGCATCTACCGATAAAAAGATAATTGGTATTTAATGCTTTACAAATTAGTTAACACATTTAACTGACAGCATTCTTATATATATATATATATATATATATATATATATATATATATATATATATATATATGCTCTTGTATCTCCATTACACAGAATTAGATAACTATGAAATATTCCATAAATAATTCATTCTCTAAACTAAACGCTATATATCATTCATCGGTTTGATGAGATAACTGGAAGGATGTTGCACTGTTTACAACAAGTGCCATTCGAAATCAATTCGCATAAATTCTTCTCGAACTTATTTTTTTCTTTTGAAAGTTAATATAAAATTATTCTGATTATACTAATAACTTCGATAGATGTAAAAACGATTAATATGCTAAAATTTCGGTTTTCAATAAGTGTCAAAACGATAACAATGTAAATTTTTGTGATAAGTATTATATGTGAATATATAAATTTATAAAGGAAATAATTTAATTTTATTAATAATACAAAAATATTATGCAAAATTATAGGATTTCATAAATGTGCCATGTGCAAAGTTTTCAGCTTTATATCGCTTTTACATAATGTATGTCAAAGTTTCTCAAATCCTATGTTCAATTTTCACATGCACGCTCGACATTATATTAACGAAAAGAAACTATGGCTTCAATACAGCAGAAAAGCCACCAGTAAAAAAATAAAATACATCAAAGCTAAAATTTTTACTAATTAATTTATTTCTAAAATTAATGCCTCACCATAGATATAAGAATGCTGCATTTTGCATGGATAGTTCTTTGCTTTTTGTTAGGTTTACACTAGGACAGTTATAAGCCAGTAAACAGCGCATGCGTAGAAAGGCGGAAATATGCTGTTTGATTGATAGCAAGTAATTATCCCAACAGGACAACAACATACCGTAATATTGTATTTATTTTTTTTTTGCTTATTGCGCATGCATTTGCAGAATTTAGCTGGATTTTTCTTCTTTGTGCTAGCATTTAAAATTGATTACTTAACATAGATTAATTCCAAAATTTTTTGCTCTTTGTTCTTTTTGATGCAATGCTTCATTTTTTTCATTTTATTTACTATTTTTTCTATAATTTTCTATACATTATTATTTTTTTTTAATTTTACCATGTTTTTTTGAATAAATATCCATCATTTTAATATGATACGTAGTTAAACAGAACGATTCAAGGACGCCAAAATGGCAATTTAAATCTAAGCATGAAATGCCTGAATCTATCATATGAAATTGTTACAACATAAATCTGTTTCTTTCTACTCCTGCGCTGCTTACTGACTGCCTTATAACTTGCCGAGTGTAAACCCGGCATTATTCTTCATTTAAAATTGCAACACAATTTGTTTAAAACCATTCCCCATTACCCTAGTTATCAGAAGGACATTTTAAGTAAACTCGTTACAAAAATAGAGCGACTTTTTATCAACTGGACAGTAAACAGAGAGAAGTTAAGTCGTATTGAATCCTTAAAAAAATTATATCATTTGTGTTTATTTCATATTACCTCGTTTACATTAAGATAGCAATTATATTCTTATTTGCATCTCCTGTATTTTTTAATACTTTTATTTCAATTAAAAAATAATGCCAGGTGATCATAAGTCAGTTTGAGGCTAAAGAGATTCGAATTGAATGCAAGTGTCTCTGGATGAAGAAATAGGAAGGATAGGAATAAAGAAATTAATCAATTTTAGCAACTCAATCTCGTCCAGTATTTTGTTACATTCAGAAAAGGAATAAAATGATGCCCATTTTTCTACATGGAACGTATTAATTAACTTTCCAAAATAATATCTTAATCAGACTGTCCGTTTAAGTATTTAGCGAAAATTCCTTTATGTGTTTTCTGCTTTCTTATAAAGTGTTGGTTAATTTTTTCCAGTAATAACTAAATACTTTTTTAATTTAAATTCAAAGATTTCGTATACAATGAACTTAATCGTAATGACTTTCTCACTGCATCCATGTCACATTAATATGAAATCACTAACAATAAGCAATCAGTCATTATTCTGTGCAAATGTTGTATGGAAATATTTTGTATTATGTAATCTGCAAATGTAAAGGGAAGAAATTTTATCATTTGATTTAGGAAGGCATCATATTTATAAACATGGGAATCTCAATTATTTGCAAGTCTATTTTCAATCTCAGTTGCTTATAATTTTAAATTTTTTGAACTACAGATTTAAATCTTTAAAGCAGTTCTATGTTTGAGAAAAGAAAATTCAACATGAAATGGCAATTTTTGATGATTTGGTTCCTAAAAATATATTTTCTAGGAGAAAAAAAAAAAATGCTTCCACTCATTGCTCTTCACAATGTGAAATGTCAAAAAATTAGTTGCTCTTCTAATTCATTTCCCATTTAACAGTTGTTTATTCCATTATTTATTTTTAACGCACTGGAAATCCCTACAAAAATGTGTACTCGAAAATGGCAGTCGAAAAATATATGGAAAAGTAATCACAAACACAGAAATACTCACAGGGTTTTTTTTCATCTATATTTATTTAAAAAAATTCCTGAAATTATATTTATAACCAGCTAAGTCTAATGGATTAAATTAATATTTCACAGTTTAATAGGATGTATTGAGAATATTGAGAATTATGTTAGTTCAGGCAATGACTTAGAACTAGTTGTTTTAACTATTCATGTTACAGACTAGCCAAAATATTATAATGTATGGTGATTAGCATTCCACTATTATTTTTCGAACATTAATCTTCATTTTTCTCGGGTTTTTTTCAAAGTGTAACGCAAGCATTGATTTCATGCTCAGAGAAGTAAGGACCATTGCTTCATTCAATTTCTTCCAGAATACTGATAATGTTGTCAGTTGAATCAATTAATCAGTTGATTTGCTGGCTGTATGAAGGAGAATGCCGCTGACATCCAAAAACAATTAATGTGTACACTGCGCCTCCCGAAACAAATACTACCTGTTAAATGTTAACAAATGGTGTGATAAAAATAAAATGAATTACACTTTAAACTCTGACTCTTATTGTTTCTAGATTGTTTTTCATTGCCTCCTAGTCTCAAATTCTCCATTTTTCTTAAAGAATCTCTATTTTATTATGTCAGGTCATTTAACATCTGGTGGTTGTTCTTTTGATAATGCATTCCTAAGGGCTCAGAAATATTTGATTTTATCACGGGTTCGCCAGAAAATTAATTGCTCTTCATTGTATTGCCCCTTCAAGAAACGAAAGTGTCTCTTTACTCATCAACACATGCGGGGGTGAGGAGGTCTGTTTCCTCCCTCTTTTCTCTTTTATAGAAATTCTGGGAAGTTATGAATGCTTCACAGGCCACTTTCTTCACTTTTATGGCTGAGATAAAAAAATATTATAAAAGCAGCAGAAACTAGTTAAACAGATTACCTACCTCTCTCTCTTTTTTTACTGAAGTGGGATAAAACTCGTGTGTGTGCGTGCTTGTGATTCAGCTTTATTTGATGTTATATAGCAGCGTATGAAAGTCATTAGCAGAGGCTCAGAGATCTTTGCACAAGTATTGCTACTGATAATTAAATAATGATAACTCAGAGAATCAAATATCGATGAAATGTTGAGGATAATTTTACAGAAATTGAACAAGACTAAGATTTTGAAGAATTATGATTGCTCTTGAAAACCCGATGGAGAGCCGCTCTCTTCTTGCGAAAAATGTCTTAAAACCTTATATAAAATTCATCCTATTGTGATACGTAAATAATTTGAAGTTTATGATAAAAATTCATTTAATTCAAAATGAAGAATATTAGCCTTATTAAAATATGCATATATAAAAAAGAGCTACGAATTTTTTAATTAAATGTTTGGGCATGTGTTTGTTAAAACTTTCTGCTATAAGCACTGAGTAAAATATCGACTTTAGTATAATTGTGAAATTTTTATAAAAAAAAAATACTTGTTTCCAAAATAATAATTTAATATAAATAGAAAGGGAGAAAGGAATAAATACAGATAATTCAAAAAGAGAAAGTAAGCTGAATTTTTATGCATCATATTAAAATTCGCACTTATGTCTTAAGTACAGTATATTTGTGTTAAAAAAAATCTATTTCCTAACTATATTTTATTTTTGTACAGAGACCAATAATATGAGGAATAAATGCCTATTAACTAGAGATCAGAATGAACTCGCACTTATATCAATGTTCCAGAAATAATTGTGTGTACTGAAGGGTTATTAGTATTGTTTTTCTGGGCAAATAATTTATGCTTGAGATATTTGAGATGATTTGATGATGCAAGGCAGCATTCATGAAAACTATTAACTTTACAAATGGAATTCGAAATGGTAGCATACGCACAATATCTATAACCGCATTTTAAGCAAAAAATAATTATTTTATTTTTCCTGCATTCTCTGTTTTTATAACCACTCTTTGGATTATTCATGAAAACATAGCAGCAAGTTTCGAGAAATTTTAGATTTTATTCTTCGAACTGGATTCTTTTATTTTTCCTGGATGTCGAAATAATCAGATATATGTTTTTCTCCTGCCAAATTATTATTCTTTAGAGTATTTTCAAAATTGAATCTGACAAACAGTCCAGAATATTCAATTTAACAACACACTATATAAAATTCAACTTTCGATTAAAGGAATTCAAACCCTTATGTATGAAATCATCTCAAACCTAACAAACTCTGCCAAAAAATCAATATATATATATATATATATATATATATATATAGGAAAAGGCAACGACCAGCATTAATATTTGAAATATATTTATTAAGATTAAAGTACAAAGGACAAAACATTACTACATAGAACATAAAAGATACATGAGCGTGAGCTGCACGTCTTGCAGTCTCACTGCCCAACTCTCGTCTGCCAATAATGGCGGGAAATCATTACGTGATTAATGACGTGACGCAACATGGCGCCATACAGGATACGGGATCTATCAGCGCTTCCCACATCGGCCATCATGACAGGATAGGCGACCTCGCCTTATGGTATACAGTACATTGAAGTAAATATATAAAACAAACAGCAAATACAGGAAAATAATAATATGTAAAATTGAAATATTCACAAGATAAAACAAATAAAATAGTCATACCATCCGTGACAGCATAAGTATATAGCAATACAATAGCGTGCACTGGAAATATCGAATAACTAACTAAAAATAAAAATAATATTAGTGTTGAACATATAAAAATATAATAACACAAAATAAACAGAGAAAAAAAATCAAAGTCTATATCGTCCAAATATACACACACAAAAAGAAGGCAAATAGTTCTCTTTTTCTTTAAGTAATGTTCAGTGTTTTCTTTTGAAACACAATTCAAGTGATATGTTCTATATTGCTAGACCATGGTTTCATATATTCTGCACAAGTTGAAGTTTTTGATGGTCCATCGAAGAAATCACACTTTTCAACATCGTATGTGTCGTTTGCTTTAATTTTGATCACTTTATATGGTCCGAGAAATTTTTGTTTCAATTTCAGACCAGGGCCAAATTGAGTGCGCTTGATTGCGACGAGATCATTCAATTAAAATTTTTGAGCATGTTTCCTACGCAGATTGTAGGTACTGCGATTTTCTTCTTGGATTTTGAGAATTTGTTGTTTTGCATCTTTACGGAGTTCATCACGCTGTTGGAGAAATGCAGACTGGATCTCTTCGTTGACAATTTCGAGGATTTTTATATCATGCTCAGATTTCATTTTAGTTCCAAACAGAATTTCGAATGGAGTAGAATTGATACTTCGTTGAAATGTAGAATTAATAATTTGCTGAACGGAAGCAACATGGCTATACCATTTCTCGGGGTTTTCTATGGATAGCTTGGAGAGTACAGATATGATAGTAGAATTAAGTCTTTCTACCTGACCGTTTGATCTAGGAAGTCCAGCTGTAATAGCAATATGGGTGATATGCTGATGTTCACAATATTCTTTGAATGACGTAGATGTGAAAGCGGTATCTCTGTCCGTAATAATCCTTGAAGGATTACCGAAAACTGATCTTTGGCATTCGAACTTATTGAGAACTTCAGCGGTGTCGGTGGACTTGGTCGGGTAAAGCCACACAAACTTTGTAAAGGAATCGATGATTGCCAGAATATGCTTATATTTCTTAGAAGTGCTGGGAAGAGGACCCAAATGATCAATATGGTATGTATGAAAGGGAGTATCGTCTTTGTCAAGTGGATGCAAAGTGCCATCTAATTTGCCACGTTTTCTGTTATTTAGGATGCAAGCTACACAGCTGCGTATGCATCGTTCAATTTTCTCTATCAAGTTCGGAATAAAGAATTCTTTGTTTAACATTTCATGCGTGCGTTTTACTGCAAAATGGCCTCGTTCATGACAGGATTTAATAATGTTGGCCTGCATATCGTCAGGTACGACAAATAAATCGATTCCGTCTAAGTTCTTATATAAAATGTTGTTCTTGACTATGTAGTTCTCGTAAGGTGCATTTTGAAGTAATGCTTTTATAGCTGTAATATGCTCATCTGTCTGTTGAGCTTTGAAAATTTGAAGATTGACACAGTCTTGAATGATCATGCAGCATGGGCTTCGGCTAAGAGCGTCGACATGAGTCATCTTTGAACCAGTTCGATGCTCTATTTCGTAGTCAAAATCCTGAAGGTATAATGCCCATCGCGAAATGCGGGAATTCATTTCTTTTTTATTTAACGTTTTGACGAATGCATTACAGTCAGTGATAATTTTAAAATGTGATCCGAGGATGTAAATTCGGAATTTTTTAAGAGCTTCTACAATGGCGAGTACCTCCAGCTCATAGCTGGTGTATTTTCTTTCGTTGTCAGACGTTTTCTTGGACATATAATACACTGGATGGAATTTGTTATCATCTTTGGATTTTTGTAGTAGGACTGCCCCCCAAGCCATCAATTGACGCGTCTGTATGAATTTCAATGGAACTGCCTTGATTAAAAATAGTTAAAACGGGTTTATCAGAAAGTAACTGTTTTAAGCGTAAAAACGCAGTTTTTTGCTGAGCTTGAAATAGAAAGGGGCTGTCTTTACGAAGAAGATCACTAAGTGGTTTTGCTATAGTAGAGTATGAGGGAATAAATTTTCTAAAGTATCCCGTAAGACCTGGAAAACGTTGTACGTCTTTTGCATTTTTTAACTCAGGATAATTAAGAACGGCTTTAGTTTTGGAGGGTGAAGGGAGCAATTTGCCGTGTTCTACTACGTGACCCAAAAATTCAATCTGACTATACAAAAATTGACATTTTTTAAAGTTTATATCTAGTCCATAATCGCGAGCTACTTTTAAAACAGTGTTAAGGCGTTCGAGAGCCTCAGATTCATTATTTGCGGGAATGACGATGTCATCCATATACGGGAGGACAATGCCTTTTGTATTAAGATCACGAAAAACGGCATTTATGTATCGCATAAAGACAGGGGGACATGAACTTAAACCGAATGGCATATAACGGAATTGAAATTGACCTGTATTTGTGACGAAACTGGTGTAACAACGACTTTTTTCTTTTACCGGCACATGAAAAAATCCGTTACGCAAATCGAGAGTACTGAAAATTTTAGCATTTTGAAGACGATCTAAAATGTTATCAATTAATGGTAGTGGATAATGGTCTTTAACTAATTTACGATTTAATTTTCTATAATCTATACAGACTCTATGTTTTCCATCTTTCTTACGAACTACGACAACTTGACTTGCATATGGTGAAGAACATGGTTCTATAATTCCATTTTTTAACCACTCGTCTATCTGCGCATTTACTATATCACGTTCGGCAAAGTAAGCGTTATATCAAGTGCGATGTTCGTGGCTTTAGTTTTGTTAGGTTTATAGGCTAACAAAATCTGTTCAACCTCATTGCGAGTTTGTTTAGAAAAATTTGGACCTATATCAAACGTGGGAGTTTCGGCAGAAATAGCCATTATAAAACTGTCAGTTTCAACAGAATCATCAGATTTAGAAATTTTGGAAAATACAACAACGTCAGGTTTAATTGTCAAATTTGCCTGACTTATTACGTCGGAACCTATTATTAGGTCATAAGTAGTACAATTATTAGGTACCACAGAAATAAAAACAGGAAAACTTTGTTTGTCAATAATAATTTCAGATTAAAAGGAACCTATTATTTTAGTTTGGGAAAAACCGAATCCAGTTAGTGTTATCTTGTTATTCGTCAACGGCGGCGATCCTAGTTTAATCCATGCAGAATGTTTGAGAAGTGTCGAAAAACTACCAGTATCGACTAATCCGGAAAGTGTATTATTAAGAATAACAACCTCTTTATGCATATTCGACGGAGAATGCAATAAATGTAAAGTGTTGACATTATCACTTGGGGTAGAACTGTCATTCCGAGTAGTACGATGACAATCGGAAGATTTATGTCCGAAAAGCTTACAAGAAAGACATTTAGGACCACGATTACGATTAGGGCAAGACTTTGCGATATGTCCAAAATCGTTACAGTTAAAACAACGCGTCTTACTGTTAGTCGGATTACTAAGATTCGATTTTGATTCTCTTTGTTGGACAGGGATTTTATGTATTGTATCACGTCTTTGGTCGTCATTAGCATATCTAGAATACGACATCTTTGAATTATTTGCGTTCATTGCACTTACGATAGTTTCAAAAATTCGTAATTTTTGTTTAAACTCAGAATAACATTTTGCACCATAAAGAATATTTTTATCCGAAGGGGAACCCTGTATCCCATTTATTGTGTATTGAATAACAGAACATTCATCAATAAGGGTTTCAGATTGATTCGCAATTTCACGCATGGCAATAAAATATTGCATAAAAGTTTCATTCGAGCGCATTTTACGTCTTTCTAGTTGTTTATGTATTTCAATAGAAGTTCCTTTATTGGAAAATTCATTAATTAATGCACTTTTAAAAGCATGATAGGAATTTAGATTTCTTTGAGAGAATAAAAAAGATTTAACTGCGCCGGAAACTAATCTCTTTACAAAGATTAATTTTTGTTGTTCGCTTAAAGAAGGAAAAAGAGAAAAATTCTCTTCAACATCATAAAAAAAAACTTTTAATCGAATAGGAATCATTTCCTGTGAAGTTTCTACAACTACCACAGAGATCGCGTAATAAAAAACAAAACTGAAGGTTTATTTCATTCATCGTGTGTTTATTCGAGGGATCATTTTCGAGTGATTCCCTTTTGGCGCCAGTAATTAATGCCTGACTGTTATTTATTAATGTTTCGTCTGAAGTTACGGGGATGGGGAAGGAAGAATTATTACCCGTATTACTCATAGAGCTGTTATTAATAGATGAACTTTCGGTTTGAGAAACCTTTTGAGGAGACAAAGGTTTTTCTTCTGTTTCCGATAAAAAAACTAGTATCTAGCGAGTTCTGAAATTCATTTAAATTTGTTAGGGCTTTAAAAATATTTTCACACAAAGCATCTTTGTCGGTCTCAGTTACTTCTAAGTGTAATAAATTAGAAACGGAGATAAAGTCAGATAAAGAAAAATTATTCAACAACTCTTGTTTATGTTTTTCTACATCTAAATTTTCAAATCTTTCAAAATTTCTCATTCTTTTTCGAGAAGAATGGTCAAAATTACTGTAACCTAACCCAGAGTTAAGCAATTTTACTGAATTAGTTTTTGCATATTTAAGGGAGTTAGCGATTAATTGAATATCGCCTAGTTTTAAAGACATTGTAATGAATTAAAACAGAACTAATGCACATTCACGTACTATACTATAAATGCACGTACTATACTATAAATTACAAACTTGGGAAAAAATTATGCCTACCTGGTTGGGAGCAGTCGAATTATTCACTCTTAAAAGTTCCTTTTTTTTTAAAGCAGCCAGTATATGTCAGCACAGTTGCACAAGAACACGAAGTAATTGAACCTTTAACGTTTTCACTTGAATCATATCCATCCAAAACGTGCACTAACGTCCATTCACCAGTCCAGTAAAATATCCACGGCAAAAATCCACTCTTATCAAAATTTTTAGCATCAATTTAACGTCTTAAATTGTACTAACGTCCACAGCTTTTTCGACAATTTGGCGGGATTTGCTAGGGGTATTCACGAGAAAGGCCGAGCCCCCAAAATGTGGGAAAAGGCAACTACCAGCATTAATATTTGAAATATATTTATTAAGATTAAAGTACAAAGGACAAAACATTACTACATAGAACATAAAAGATACATGAGCGTGAGCTGCACGTCTTGCAGTCTCACTGCCCAACTCTCGTCTGCCAATAATGGAGGGAAAGCATTACGTGATTAATGACGTGACGCAACATAGCGCCATACAGGATACGGGATCTGTCAGCGCTTCCCACATATATATATATATATATATATATATATATATATATATATTTCCTTTTATTCAATAGTATCAGTATGTTTAAAAAATCGCATATTGATTATTATAATAAATATCAAAATATCACTAATTATTATATAGTCTGAATACCAGAAAAAATGCGTGTTATTTCTTATTATAAATTACAATTAAGATATACAACTACCAAACGTAAAAAAAATTTTAAGAAATTCATAAAACTTATAATATTATGATGTAGGATTTTGTGACTCTTCAATGAAAAGAACATTATCGTATAAGATTTCTCAAATATTAGAAGCGGCTGTTTTGGGAAAAATCTTATAATATTAATAAAACGATTTTACTGACTTCTTTTATTAGATTTTATGAATATTAATTTATATGTTTACAGATAGACGCATACATATTTATCATCTCGGAAAAAAAATTCAAGATTAATAAAATGTTTCTCAAGGTTTAAGAAAAACACATTACAAAATATTGTTTTGTAACGTAGTACGTGACATTTAGATTTTTGTCCCTCGATCGCCCCAAGTTAACGGGACAACATAACAAATTGATCAAGTAGGCATCGCTCGCAGTATTTTCCTTTTTAGATTGTATACTTTCTTCCTACCCCTACCTATCTCTTTTTGCTTTCCAAATTATACTTCTCAGATCCACAACAACTGTTGTAGGAACTGGAATTCGAAGATTCTCTCTCAAATGTAGAACTGTTTTATTCGCAGAAGCAATTCCCTTTTGTCTCTATTCGAGTAAGAATTCGAAAAAGGAAGTAAACTGGAAATTGTATCTTGCAGGCTTTTGCATTACATATGTAGTGTTACTTAAGAATGCAGAAGCTTCTGAATCTGAATATCTGATATCGCACATTTGTTAGATCCGAATACCTGAGAAAGCGCAACAGAACCCCGGTTATTCTTATAGGCAGGATCCGGATCTATTTGAGGGAAAAAATAAGTCGGCGAACAAAATATTTCAGAGCAAAAATAAGTAGAGGAAAAGAAGCAACAGAATTTGGCTAAAATGATCCAGAAGCGATATTCAGATTATTTGAAACTATAGATTTCGAATGATTTGTAAAAGAATGATGTTCCGATTCTTATAATACATTCTGGAAAAAAAACTTTTTTTTATTTATTATAACGAACATTCTACTTGAATTCACTGTTGGTCTTAATACCTCACAATACTTGAAGGTATATATGTTCATAATATTCAATTATGTTTGCTGAAATGTATTGTTTGTATATTTTTTTCGGATTAGTTTTTTTAGGAGCACACGTAATGATTGTCGCAATAAATATATTTTTTGCCTCTGCATCTAGGAGAACATAAACTTGTTCACATGTACACAGAGAAACGATTAAGCTAGTTTATATTTATATCAGGATCCACATATTGAAAATTATATCTTGTAATTTATTCATTACCATGCTCCTCGTTAAGATTGAATATAGTTGAGAACTCTTTTTTGCTTCGAAAAATTATTCGAACATCTATAATCATTTCTGAAAAATAATGTTTTTGGAGAGATTTAATTTAAGGTTCACTGACTTTTTACTGATATAAATGTACTGGATTCATTAAACTTATTAACAGACCTTATGTCATATAAGAAAATTTAAAAAATGATAAAGCATTTTTGATTTAATATTTATTACCTATATATAGTTCAGATATAGAAAAAACACTGTAAAATATAGTGAAATGGAACTATAAAAAAATTGTAAATGCTCAATCTTCCTTCCTTTGTTTCTAGACTTGTCAACCAATAATTTTGAGTAACTAGATTTATATGACATAACAGAATTTAATACATTACGTCTTTTAACTAACTGCACAGTTCACTTCAATAGCAAATAGTTTATTTTGAACACTTTTTTCTCCAAAACTGACTTAACATCGTATCGCCCAGAAATAAAAGAAAATATCGAATCTCTTTAAAAGCTACTTTCTTAGAAAACTGTCCAACGTGCTTTGATATTCGATTATTTTCTCAGGGATTCGTTTAAGCATTTCTTCATAAATGTCTCGATTGGAAAATAACCCCAAAGAGTCCCCGTTTTATTCTTCTTTTCCGGTTGGGGCTGCATTTTTTTTTTTTTTTTTTTTTTTTTTTTGTCATTTGACAATAATTTCAAAGATGCACGGAAATCTGAGAGAAAAATGGATCCAAAAGACTCTAATGGTCGACGGTAGGATGAACAAGGCCGATTTTGAAAGAAAAAGAAATATCGAAATCCGTAAAATCTTTAAAAAGCGTTTTGGGGAAGAAAGTGTGCCTTGAAAACTGAATTTATATTTATAAATATAAGAGACGGATATGGGACAGAGGGACTAATGAAAAACGCGACGATGCTAAGAATATCCAAATTATACGGATTATGAGAAATTATATTAGGTATTTTCAAATGAGACTACCTGGATAGGATAAAAATACTGCAGATGTTTTGAAAATAAGTTCCGTCATTTATTTTTACATGGGTACTGTAGTACAAAGCCAGAAAAAATTATCCGAAAACCTATAGCTTTTCCAAAATCCTAGAGAGCCAGATCAAGGCCAGATGAGCAATGGTCCATGCCATAAGCACAAACGGAACAAAAAAAAATGTGTTAGAGCTTATTTGAGAGTAAACCAGAATAGCAAAATTGTGTGGTTATAAAGAGAAGTTATTGGGGATAAGGGTATAAGTTTAGCATATTTGATATTTATTGACATTTATAGATATAAGGCATGTAATGAAGAAAACGTTGAATTCCATCGAATACTGGCAGCTGGTTCTCAGTGTCTGGTGATGGAAGGTAGAATGTTCAAGATGAAAGTTCTATCGACAACTGCAACAAATACCGTAATATTATAAATATTGTTGCTTGTCACCAGATGTGCAGCTGTAACTCATGTCTCATTCCGAAGGACATGCTTCAATCAACCATGATTCATGATTTTTTGAGATATTTGAATGTATCAGCAATACTGCTTTTAACGGATTAAAGTAATTTCGACGTCAGATTCAAGAAATATAAAATTAGACTACAAGAAATATGTCAAAAAATTCACAGACGAGTCGCTGAATTCAAACAGAGGATTAATAAGTGTGGAGTTGCAGTTGTCATTTCTCCGTAACTCTTTGCTGAATAAAGACAGAAATAATATTAAAGTTAAGCACATACTTTCCAATTTCTCAATTTTAATACTGTGAAATTGGAAAAATGTATTGATTGTAGAAATGTATAATTTGTATAAATTTAAAAAATATAAATCTCATATTATGCATTTTAAATGGTAACTAACAGGAATCTCTATGGTAGAGAGAGTGACAGTTCTTTATATCTTTCTCAAAACAATTCTTTTTTGTCAAATAGTTTGCTTCCATAGAAAAAAAAATGTCTCATGAAAATTGTATGAAGTCTTACTAAACCATCTTTAAAATTCAATGTAACTGTTATTTGTTTTATCTCTTTACATTATAGTATAGTTTTAATGGGCTAATTATGATAAAAATATATTATGTAATTTTTTGTATTATCAAGTTACAAGATATTCACTTCATTTTTGAAACTTCTATTATTAGTACATATTAAATTGAAAATGAGTTCATTATTAATATTGAACTTATATACTCACATATCATGCTAATTTTGGAGTGAAGCATTAAGAAACAAATATATTTTGTTCAAAAATATGTGACGACGTTCGGGAAAAGTATTTTGAGAAAAAACTGTTATATTTTTGAAAACTATTATATTTTTGAACATTTGCATTAAAAAGGTTGAATAAACATCTATGAAAACGAAATATACCAGTTAAATGCCAAACGGTTTTTTTTTGTTTTTTTTATAAATTGGAAAAAGAGTATTTTTTGGCCGAAAAGAAGTCTCAAGCAAAAATATGTAGTTTAGAAATCTCTAAAATATTTTGCTTAGAATTTTGAAGATAGTGATTTTCCATTCTTTAAATATTGACATTAATTGATAAATAGCACAAAAGTTTCCATTTTTTCACTTTTTGAAGCACTAGAACAACCATGAAATATTTTCCAATCAATAAATGACTTATTATCTAGTTTTGGAACTGCAAAACATATTGAAAATTTATTCTATCAAATTTGAATTATATGGTTTTGGTAATTATGCAATAAGAATCGTCAGGAATCAGCAAGATAGGACTTAGTATAATATGACTTAGTCAAATCAACAAGATAAAACAGTATAATATGACTTAGTCAAATCAACAAGATAAGACTGAGTATAATATGACTGAATCAAATCAACAAGATATGACAGTATAATATGACTTAGTCAAATCAACAAGATATGACAGTATAATATGACTTAGTCAAATCAACAAGATATGACTTAGTCAAATCAAGAAGATATGACTTAGTATATCACCTGATTTCCTTGTCAATGCATCCCATTAAACTGATAAATATTATTTTTTATAAAATTAACTAGATGTAAACATAATTAAAAAATGCTTTTTTTATTAGTATAGGAGAAAATAAAAATTTGTCATTTTCCTTTTGACTTATCATATATTTTCTGACCTCCATATTTCAGTACACATTTTTGGAAGAACAGATATTGACCAAGTTAAAAATTATTCAATTAATAGCCCTGGAACCTTCTCGAGTGCCCTCTATCAAATATATGTATGTGTATCTTTAAACATATAACAATTTCCGAACAATAGTTACAAAAGTGCCTATGCAATTGGGATCTTTGGCGAGTAATTTCTGGAATGCTTTTAATACAAAAGTACCAGAAAATCAAACGTTTATTTGGGTTGCATTTTCTAGCTAAAATCAAAATTCGACACTTAATTACAATTAAAGTCAACATATAAATTATTAGTTTCATTTATTATAGTCAGTATGCTTTGAGCTACTATGTTTTCATGCAAATCAAATTACAGCCCAACAGATGATAACTCTTCGAAGTATTTTGTTTAAAGTTAATAAAATGTTAAACTTTAATTACTGAATTTACGTATCACCGTTTTCTATCTTTTTTCAATTTTTTTTTAATTTTATCGTTTTTATGATTCCTTCTACTTAGGTAGCCGGATAAACATACTTCATGGAATGGATATTGCTCGTCATTTGCTAGAAATCTAAAATATTGGTGTAAAGAATAAATGCAAAATTACATCTGATTAGCTCAAAGATATTTTGAGTTATCCGATTCAGAGACGTTCATCATTCCAAAAATGCGATTTTCAGACAAAGGGAACGTGGACCTAAACAAAACTAAATTAAAACTGTTGAGTGGAATTAAAATGTGGAGATTTATGTAGTTCTATAGTTCGATCTTTTTTTGGCGATACCTCCTTGCATTTTTTTCATCCAAAAAAGTAAAAAGAAAGAAATCTCTATTGAGATGCAAAAATGGAATGCATCTTGAAAAGGATACACCAGCTGCAGCAAAACCGTAAACGTTTTTCAACCTTAATGCCTGATAATAAATAATACAGTATTGCCTTTGAAATTTCTTCTTTCCATATTTTTATTTTAAGGTGCATACGATATATTGTTTCAGGTCCATTTGCATTAACTCATTTATATTATAACCGAGTTGTTTCGTGACCAGAAAGAGAGAAAATTCTAATAAAACATAGACCAAAAAAAATCATTAGCGGATAATTGGACATTATCTGCCAAAGTATTATTTAAGCACTGCAGCTCATTTCAGATCTTTCATGTGGAGTTAATGTTTAAAATAACTTTTTACTTCTCTGCATTCTTTAGAACTAGTAATTTTTGTTTGTGACACGAACAGATGACTTCTACAGAAGAATACGGCTATTGAGATAATAGATTTTAGGTTCTATATGGGATGAGAGTTAATAGATTTTGGCTGCAGCCTTCTGTAATTTCAGATGGTGAAGGAAATAATTAAATAGTGTAATTGCCATGCACTGAAACAATTCTATGTTTCTAGAATCAACATTTGTTAAAATCATTGGATTTCAGATCTAACATATCAGTTTTCTATCATTAGTTATTAGTCTAGAATAAAATCTGATTTTAAGCACTTTTTAAATTTTAATAATGGCTATTATTTAATTACTCATTTTTATTACGCATTATGTATTCAGTGCTTTTTGTCGATTCTCTGTGTTAACTGCTTTGTCAATTTTATACAATAATTAGAATTGATTTTCATTGATACACTACAAATATTCAACTTTTGGTTCATCTATCCATTCTATTTTCTCATAGACTATGCATGCATTATATAATGTGATTACAGAAAATTTAAAAAGAAATATCTGATCTTCAGTAATTTATCATCTTTTCTTCGTTTCGTTAAAGTTATCTGTCACCTTTTATAATAATATTCACGCTTACATTTTGACTTTTGCAAACTTTAGAATTAGACAATCTTTCATAATTAGCATTTTGCCTGTGCTTTAAATAAACGTATTTGCTTATTTTTCATTTATTTAGTCATGCATTTTTTAAAGGTGATAGATATTTTGAAAAAGCTTGAAAAGTCATTTATCTTTTATTTACCGTTTTTTGAAGGATTCTTGACATGTTGATCTCAAAAATAAATGACCCAATAATCAAGTCCCATTTTCATGTTCTTTCGTATCTTTTATTTTATACATTTCGAAACATTTAATTTTCAATAAAATTGAATAATGATTGATAGTTACAAAAATAGAAGTTTCAACATTCCATTCTTATAATTTTTTTTTAATTTTATTTCGTGTTTGTTTAATAAGTAGTATTAAATACTATCTTAAATAATCTGTAGAATATTAATTATATGGAATTATAATATTATGGAGTTATCTTTAATTATATGGAATTACCATTAATATGATGATCAACGAAGAAAAGATACGAAAAAGTACTTAAAAGTTACATTTCGTTATTATACAAGAAAGTTGGGGAAATAAAAAATCAGCAAAAATAAATTACAGCTTACAATGAATGCAGTTTGTCTGAAATCCAGTTTTCGTAGTAAATATGCTTAATTAAACGAAAAAGACGAACATCTTTAAAAGTTCTCTTCCTTGAAATTGTGCATGACTTTTTTATATATCACTTATATATCGTTTTCAAGTAAATAATTGCAATTACATTCTGACTCCGATTAATTAAGTTATAAAACCAGCCATACTATTAAAATTTCATTTCAATAACCGAAAATTAAATCTTTTAATTACCTACATTGAAGTTGATTTTTCTTAACAAATTTAGCTAGATCAAAATTCAATCTTGTTGAACAATAGAGATGAGTAAAAATTTCAATAGAATTTAGATCTTATCTTAATGCCAAATTCTATATAAAATCTGGTTCAATAAATTTTGGCAAAGTTATATATATATATATATATATATATATATATATATATACACTGAATGTTAGCACTAAATGCTCTATCAGTAGGACAGTCAAATTTCCCATCTCGTTATCGCAGTTAAACCAAATATTTTCTCACTTTCTCTCTCGCTTCATTTTTCTAAAGTCAATATGTATTATCAATATATTTTTTTCAACCTGCATGTACAACTCATTCATTAGAGTTCGAAAAACACACTTGCCAAAATGACTTTTGTATTTTTTGAAGAATTTGAATTCTAAATATTGCTCATAAGTGTAATCAACGAACTTCATAAAAGTCAATCTTGCAGAATTTGTGCTTTATTTGAAAAATTTTTATATAACATCACTTGCTTGTTATTTAGTAAAATCTATATTTTTTTTAGCGAAAACTGAAACACGGCGATAATTTCTGGAAATAGAATTTCGGATTGATGCCTGCAAAATCTTTGTGATTGAAAGAAGCTATAAGAGCAGTTTGAAAATGTTATGACAAGAAACTATTAAAATATGTTGAATGTAAAAAGAAATTAGCAGAGAGATTATTGCGATTAAGAATAAATAGATAATGGTCCTCGTGTGATCAAGAAATAAGGCATGAAATAAACCAAACTAAACTAACAAAAAAAAAAAGAATCAGAATATTCTATTTCAATTTCAAAATCTGTGACATGCTTGTGATATTTCGGACTATATTTGCTATTTTAAAAACTTTATATCAGAATAGATACTTGAACTCAAACAATTCTAAAATCACAATTTATACACATTGCATTGGGAGGACTTTAAAATTACCATTATAAACCACTAAATGTATGGCGTCATCCTAAGCGCGTGATTCCATATTTTTCATATTCTACTAAAAAAAATCAACAAATTTAAAAGTATTGTAAAATATAAAAGATTATTGCGATTATTTTAAACTTTATTGAAAAATCGTGTATGTGTGGAAAATGATTTCTAACATTTTCCAGAAATAGAGAGTATCCCTATTATGATAATAAAAAAAAAACATCGCATTATTTTTAGTTTTTGCTAATATTTCATTCAGTTACTGAAATCCCTAAATTTTTGTAAATTTTAAATATATTATATATTTTTTTTGTAATTTTTTTAAATATCTGACCTTAAAATACAATATACCATATATAATATGTTTCCCTAAATTTTTACTTAATATCGTATTTCTGAAAGGTAGATAAATGACAGAATATTAAAATAAGTTATAAGGCCTTAATCGTTTTCATGGTATCGACATAAAATATAATCTTCGAAACAATTAGTAATCGAAAAATATGGGGATAATGTTATGCAATATAAATCAGAGTCAAAAGCAAATCTTCAGATCGGGCTTTTATAGAGAAAAGTTGGAACTCGCATAGCATTACAACTGCAGAACAGAATAAGATATTCTAAACCGTTGTTTCCAAACTGTCAGGTTTTATAAAGTTTTCTCATCAGTATTTCAGTAAACTGAACAAAATTTCTTTAGGATGCAAGTTGTAAATAAAACAATAATTCAGGCCAGAAAAACAATATGGAAGAATAAAAGTAGTTATTTTTATAGGTGGAGAATTATATTTAAAACAATGTTGTTTTTTTTCAAATAAATTATTCAAACACGAATGGACATAAAACCGATGAAAAAAGAAATAAAATAGCATTGATTAATCTGACTAACCAGTAATTCCTGTTAATAAATTGCTCGGTTTATAAAAATTGTCTGATTTATAGATTACAACTATCCTTTTTTTTTTCTTCCTCATTTTCTATCCTTGTAACTGAGAATCTAAAATGCAGGTAACAAAAAACAACAGATTCAACTTTTTAATGTTTGGTCGAATAAAACAAATTTTGCATCGGGAATGATATGAATGACTCTTTTTCAATAATGGTTGCAATTACGAATAGATTAAAGGAATAAAATTGAATCTAAATATAATTGATTACTTTAATACTGAGAAATTATCTAGTAATTAACAATTTTTTCGAAATTTATCATTTGAATTATGTATCTAATTAATTTGAGCGTTTTGTCAAGTCGCTTGGCAATATAATGTTAAACATTTTAATCAGTTGAAAATGCTTTCAAACTCTGTTATTTTATTATATTTCTATTTACCATTAAAATCTAAAAAATGCAGCTCTAATTTCGCATATTTTATATTTACATCCTTAAAATGTGATAAAACGCCTTTTCTGGTACAGCATGTAAACGATTAATTTCCAAAGAACGAAAGCTAAATTAAGTAAAATTAATAAAAATGACAGATCGAGTTTTGTAGCTATCGTTTGCTAGTATCCTAGGATACACTCAGCTCTCATTTGTGGGAATCTGAAAATAAAAAAGTGAGTTTTTATAACATCCATGCCCTTTACCAATCTCCACAATTCTAGCATCTTTATTCAGTGGGAAAGGAGAACATCATCTGCATTTAGCATCAATATCAGCAAGAATATGAGATAAAGTATCAGTGAGACTACTATTACTAGTGTGATTTCAAGATATGAAAAAGTTCCTTGATCTCATGAATTTATTTCTTTGTTTGCATGGCAGTTGTTTAATATGTAATTGATTTAATTTTATGAGCATCCTTTCAGAGTTATCATTGATAGTCTAAAATCAGAGTGATAGTATACTTATTTGTTCACGTGGGAAAGATACAAAATAAATCTTTTGGATGGTTTCACAATATTGTGAAAGTTATATATATATATATATATCTGTGGCGTGTGTGTGTGTGTGTGTGTGTGTGTGTGTGTGTGTGCGTGCGTGCGTGCGTGCGTGCCTGCTTGAGTATGTTTTGCGACGTTGGGTGTTAATGATGATATAAACGATTCTTTAAATTAATTTTATTCTTTTGAACATTATTGGGCAAAAAGGTTTTACCTCCAAAATAATTTTATAGATTTCTTGGAAAATTATTATTAGGAACTTCATGCATCAACTCAGCATCAATGATAAAAAGGTAAAAAAAATATATATATAATAGAAATACTTTTACAGATTTCATATATAAGGGAAGGAACTCTTTATGAAATATCATTGAACAACTACTACTTTTATTCACGCGAGTTTCACATGGCACTGCAACTTTAAGTTTGACCTTTAATGTTTCAAATATTCTAACGTCAAAGTCGTTAGAAAACTAAAAACCTGTATAAATGAATCTAAATTTAAAGTAGCAGTTTTTTTTTAAATTTGAATTTAACTGGTTAGAAAAAGAATAAGGTTAGTAAAGACAGATATTTTATTGCCTATAAGGAATTTAACTAAAGAGAAATAGGGATTAAAATACGTAAATGTAAAGACATGATTCTGAATATCTTGGTATCTAACAGAATAAAAATAATAGTTGTGCCCAAAAGGGTAAATTATCAGTATTAGAATACCAACTTAATGCAGAAGATCAATTATTGGAAAAATTCCTTCGAGTCGGAATTCCTATATTTGAAACAGTTTACTTGGTTTAACAGAATTTCAATTAACATCTATTGTCTCGTTATTTACATCATTTAGAAGGTTATTATTTGTATTATAACATACTGCATTTTTTAAAGACTTTTTTTAAATGGCATAGAGTAAAATACTATTAGAAATTAAAATTATTATAATAGAATCGTTTTAACATTAAAATTAATGGCATGCAGATATTGGAAAATAATGCCTAGAAAGCAGGTTTTTTCTATGGTTTAGAATTTAACTGTACTATAGGATTATTTCTCCTCTTACCGAAGATAATGACTAATAAAAAAATTATAAATTATCAAGTTCAAACTTTTTTCTATCGTTTGGAATTTAACTCTATTATAGGATTATTTTTCATCTTACTGAAAATAATATTTTTGAATGACTAATAACAAAATTAAAAATAATCTATTCTGAAACAACACCTTTACATATGATGGAAATTGCCCAACAACAAAACAAATTCCACTAATTGAAATGATAGAATGAATTTTTATGGTTATTTCATTATTATAAATTGTTTTACATCAAAAAAATTGAATGGTACATCAAGTACATTTCAAGCACATTCCTCCTAACGTCTATATTTAGAGAACTGATATATAGACAAAGGAAGCCGATTATGTATAACTTTATTATTTATGAAATTATGTTACTGTCAAATCTTTTCTATTCGTATTGAATAGAAAAGATTCTATTTCTTATTATTTCTATTCATGTTCATTTAGAAATTGTGCGTGAAATATAGAAAAAAATAAATTACTTGGAGGAATATTTATAAGCAATAATTTTTAAAAATGTTTTATTTTTGTTACAATTAAGTGTCAGAATTTATTGAAATTCAATTTAATAATTATCGTGGTAATGAAGGGGCTTAAGATAAATATTATAATTAAAAAGATTAAAATCAGATATCAGCGAGAATTATAAATCATGAAATTTAAATGTTTTAATAATTATTTAAGTATTAATCTTTTAAATATTATTATACATATTATTCATTTTCCTTTTCGACGATTGCATTTATGTTAACAAAATTGTACATGATTTAGTTTTCTTGTTTTATCTATTTTGAGAAAATGAATTATTTATATTTTTTTCTATTCAAGGAAATAATATCATAAAAGCAATTTCTAGAAATTCTCGAAAAAAATTTGAATATTTAAATTAAGAAAGAACTAATTGGAACTGATTTTTTCCATTTGAAAAAGCAAATATCACAATTAATATTCACAATAAATATTCACTTTTTATAAATATATAATTTTGGTATAAAATTAATTAAAATAATTTTCTAAGTAATGAATAGCAAAAGATTAATATGCTAAATACTTTTTTATAGTACGTGATATTTTTAAGATGTTTAGTATTAATTATTTACTTTATAATTTTAAATGTCACCAAGGATTATTAGTATTTTGTTTCCTCAAGTATTAATTAAAATATGCTGAGATTTTTTTATGGAAATTTATGATTCAATTGATAAAAAAAAATCCATTATGATATTGAAATGGAAATTATGCATTCGATTTCAGTTATTTACAATAGTCTACCGATGAGTACTCTAAAATCAGGGTTAGGAAATCAAAATTAATATTTAAAATTAAATTTTATTTAATGCAGGAAATTATTTGATATAAAATATAAAGCCTTTAGATTCTCAAGTTGTTCTTTGGAAATTGTGAATCAATTGTAAAAAGTTCTTGAATATTCCTTTGGGGAGAACTTTGGCTTCATATCATCAAAAATTAATTTTTTTTCTATCAATTCATTTGTTTAATAAATTAAAATATAAAGCTTTTTGGCCAACCATTCATGTCCTGCAAATAATTCTTATGTTAATAACGTAGGCTTTGAAATTTTTAAAGATATTTCAAATATATCGATGTAAAGAAAAAAAGATTGTCACCATTGCACTGAAAGGATTAACAATCCGTGATCGTGCGAATATGAATAGAAAAAATTTCTTCTTAAAATTATAAATAAATAGCGATTGAATGAAAAAAAAGAAAATAAAAAATTTAAAAATCAGGAAAATATAAATAAAAACTGAATTTATATAAAATCACTTAAGATTCATTGAAATTTGGCTTATATTTGTTTGAAAATTAATATAATTAACACATACATTCTAATTTGTAAAAACACTCGACATTTCTTTTACTTAAATACGAAACAAATTGGTACATTTAATAATTTTTACTTTTTTTTATTTATTTAAAACATATTTGATTTCCACATTCGATTTAAACATTTTAAATAAATTCTGTTTTAAATAAAAATTTCGAATTTTGGTTTTAAACCGAAATATTGAATGAGTAGCACTAAAATAGATTTCAAAGAACTAAAGTAAAGTCGAAGATCATCTTTGTAATTTTTGCATGGATTCCAGATTTCAAATCTTTTAACTCGGAAGAATGTATTTTAATGCATAATACTTTGTAAAATATTATGTATTTTAATATACGTACTAACCAAAGAGTAGCAAGTCACAAGAGTAAGATGTCACGTTATAAATCCAGCGGCAGACTGCTTTGATGGATTTTTACATCCATTCACATATGGATTTGCAAACTTATCATCATTAATTTCAAGAGTGACAAATAGGAACTATATAACCTCATGAAATTCTCATTTATATAAAATAATTTTCAAAGTCCGCCATCTTCGATGAGAATAAATCTTCAGTATAACCGAATGAAACTTCCGGACCAGAACATATGCAATTTTCCTAGCCATCTTCATTTAATTCACAGTCCTTCAACTACACTGTTCACTGTTATTGTCATTTCTTTATCAGCTGCTTAATTGTTTGACCATTACTCATACGAATGACGTCATTATGAGTGCAAGCAAATAATTTGCAATTTAAAGGTAAGTAAGCAGCTGGCATCTGTCTGAAAATGATTGTTGCCGATAATGGACAAGATAATCACTTAGCGAAGCTCAAAATGAAAACTGCAATAAATCTGTGAGTGATTTTCTACAAAACCCCTTAATTCTATTGGAGCAATCTAATACAGCAGAAGAGTTTCATTCAAAATGCCCTTTGCCAAGCCTTTTAATTTAATGAATTATAAAGATAGCGAATTGGAGAGATAATTCCTAATTTGGCTTTAATAATTTTCGACTCTAAATCCACCTTAATTAAAACTTTGTAAACAGAATGTGTTGGATGTATTTTAAAAATTAAATACATTTCATAAGAAAAGTTTTTGCATTATCTTAAAACTCAAATAATATCGATCTTATTTAATTTTAATGATATCAGCTTCTTTTATGTAATTTTTTAAATTTATTTTTAGTAATTTTTAATTGAATTAAACAAGTAATCTGTTACAGACTTTTTAATTTCATGATAAAATGCAAATTTATTCATCAAAACATTCAAATGCGTGTATTTTTTTTTCAAATTTAAATTAAGATTAATAAATTGCTTTCTTTAAAAATTAACTTCTATAAAAAAAATTTCACTTTTTCACCTCCGCTGTAAATTTTTAATATATACAAGTTTTAATGCGCATCCACGATAATTTGTAGCAGATTAAGTTAAGATTAAGTTAAGATTAAGTAAATTAATTTATATTGGATTAATTAAATTAAATACAGTGTTTTTACGCTTACCATATAATAAATTGAAATTAAAAATTAATTAAATTAATAATAATAAATTAATTAATTCATAGTAATTGTTTAGAAACTCTAAAAGTTCATAATCTACAAGAAAAAAACTGGTTGCCAAAGGCTAATAGTTTCATTTAAGTGAATTAAAAAATTGAATGCATCAATTAATCCTTAGAGTGAATCAATGAATTTTATTGGATTTTTGTTCCATTCAATTTTTGTTCGTGATAGCTAAGTTCAAAAAATTAATAACTAAATTCCCTAAAATTTGTTACAATATATTACAAATTATAGAAAGTAAAGCAGAACAATTAAAATAAAATCAGCTTTTTATGTACACAAATAAAAGAGTTTATAAACCACTTTTTTTACACTTATTTTGATTAATACTAAGAGAGAAAAATAAACATAAGTGAGGTGCTTAATTTTTTAATAAATAAATAAATTCTTACAATTTTCTATAATATAAAAGATGTTACTTAAAAATAATAATTTAATGATTTTTAAGATGAAATTAATATTTATTAAAACAAAACTTTTTTAAAATTAAATAAATCTTTGCCTGTTATGAAAACAAAGATAAAAAGAACATATGTTCACATTGAAATTTGTACACTAGTTGGTGTCCAAACCATCAATTCAGCCATAAAGTATTTTTAATAAAGCGCTTCCAGAACGAGGGTGGTGATTTCAATATCAGAATTTCGAGATAGTCGAAGAGTAATCCCCTCAAAAATCCAGGAGCTAGCAAGCGAAATTATCCAGGGTACAGCAAATAAATGAGAAAAGACAGACTTTTGAAGGTGAATGGAGATACTTTCTCATTTTATTTTATTTTTCTGGTAACATTTCTCTAAGAGTTTATTATATTATTATATTATTTATAAAAAAACAATATGAAATTCAGAAAGGCACAAAAAAGAAAATTTAGATGAAACTAATTCAATGAAAGAAATTAGTTCATTAAAATTACAATTTGTAAGTTACAATTACAATTAGTTCATTAAAACTGTAAATAATAATTAGCTCATTAAAATTACACTAAAATTACAATTCATTAAGTCTATAATTTGTCTACATTTCTATTTACGACTTTGCCGAGGAAAATATTAACACAGAATAACATTAAGCATATTATTTACCTTTACTCTTCTAAGATTGCAACAGTGCCACCATATCTATTGAACAGGATATAAATATAGAACTAAAAAAAACAGATTTATCTACAGTTAGAATGAACTAAACCTTTCAATAGTTTTCACATTTTTAAACTTTTCTAAATGTCTCATTTAACGAAGGAATTCTTTGTTACGATAAAAAGAAGTTTTTTTTGAGATCCACTATATATAAAAAAGAAAAATATGATCTCACAAATTTTCCAACAAATAATTTTAATTTGAATTAAAACTGTGAGAAGAAGTTATTAGTTAAATGACTACCTCCTTTCAATTAAATTGTTCAAAAAACTGTAGTTTTTCTTTATCTTTATCCTATATATAACATATTTTATCGGATAAATTAGATATTTTGTTTAATACACCACTCAATATATATAATGCATTCAATGTTTTAGTACAAAAATATAATAAAGGAATTTTGAGAAATCAGGGAATATTTCGTTAGCATAGTTTGTAATTAATTTCACTTTAGCAGGACAAAGAACGTAAATATTTTAAGTTCCACCAATATTCTTTCATAATAAATAATAGAACACCTGCGTATAACAAAATTCATCGGCAACAAATAATGGTTCGTAATATTTTGACGCTTGCAGCGATTTAGAAGCCAGATACATTTTTAGAAATTGAGGAAACTAATTATTAAGAATATTTCACGTGGATAACAAGGTTATGAAGAACTATGAAAATTTAACAAAACATATTCATTAAATCGTTTTATTTAAACCAAAACATCTTCTTTTAATTAAATAAATATGTGGGCTGCTAATACAGTAATCTGTGGCATGTTATTTCAGATGCATAATTCTTTGATTAGCCTTTAGTTTTAGGTTATATTTTGTTCGAAACGTGAAAGCTTCTAAAAAGAAAACAAGATTTTAAGTATAGAGAATTATTGTTAAATCGAATTTTAGTTTATTTACTTCAGTGTAATTAATTGCTTCAAACAGAAGTAAAACACACGAGATACATCAGAGTATGAATTATTGTTATTTAACTAATGTTAAAAGGGATATTTTCTTCAATTATATTAGAAGATTAAAAATTTAATGTTCCCATTTCATAGAGCTGCCTCTACAATGCGTTCTACAGGTCTTAATGAGATATAATTTGAACAACAGATAATTCAAATAGTGTTCTTACATTCACTGAATAAAGAAATTCTATACCAGAGTTCGCTAAAAGATGACGTTATGGTATTTTTCTGTGGTAACATAAATGGTATTTATTTTCTAACATTGAAAATTTGAAGTATCATTTGCAGCTCACCTATTAGCATTATTCTATGAATAAAAAGTGGGCGGACTCGGCGCGAATACAGTTACTTCTTTGTCTGTCATGCATATACTGAAATAAAAATCACTAATGATAAAATTGTTTAATTCAGAGCTAGCAGAACTCAACTGCAACTGTAAAGGAATTCTATCATGTGAAGTTTATACGAAGAGGTTCGATGTCTACACGTGGAAAACGCAAATAGGAAATGCAATACGAATATGATACAAGAATTTTAATAAACTGTGCAACTTGGCCTTTTTGGAAGCAAATACCTTCTTCTAAAGTCGAAAATATGTCTACCATGGTTGTGAAGCAAGTTATCATTTGCATCACGATAGCTTGAGTGTTCATGAACATTGGATTTAATTAACTATTTAATGACGTATTATGATTTTTATCTCCACAAAATCAGGCCTGTATTAGTATTGCATCTCAGGATCTCAGAGTTCGCATTACTTTTGCATTTCAGTTCTTTGTTGAAATGGTAGCTGACGTCACTTGCCCATGGAACATTTTGTGGAGTGTGGATGCCTATTATTTTCGCATTTGGGCCGCTAAGTTAACACCCCTAATTACTGAATTTGAGCTGAATAAATCCTCACAATATCTAGGATCAACATTTGCATCCTGAAAAAGCGACAGTAGGATATGGCTTTACAATTCCCTTTATTACAGGACTTTTGAAATTTTTTTTAAACTGTCTTGAATTGAAATTGAAGATAGTATAAAAAAATATTTGAAAAGAATATTTCAGCTCCTTCCAAAAAGTGATTATATAAAATACCAACCAGCCCAGAAATGTTCCGCAAATAACCTTAAAAACATCTTCTCTGCCTTAAATTAAATCTAAAAAAACATCCTACCGAAATGAAAAATGGAACACATCACTGAGGGACATATCCAACTCTAGAAAACTTGAAGCATTTCCCGACTATAAATGGCTGACCATAAATATTACAATATTGCTTTTCACATTTAGAATGCATAGTATTTTTGCTCTTTAACGGTTAGTGCACTTTTTTGAAGCTAACCTCCATTATCTTAGTTATCCTTACACTAACATCTTGGATTGGATTGAGACCAAAAAAGGAAGATTTCTGATAAAATGCAGAAGAGAAATTATGGTAGAGTTAGACACAAGGAGAATTCCAAAAAAAGACTCGTTTACCAAAGTAAAACGAGTATTTTCTTGGAATTCGCTTCCAATCTATTTCTAGAATAATTTCAGTTCTTTTAATATCGCTCCATTCTTAGTTAATTCTTAAAATAACGGCGGTTTTTACCTTTCACTCTCCATCTTCAATTTTTCTCCGTTATTAAGTGAGGTTGCAGATTATAATAAAAATGAGATAAGAGACAAAATCAATTCAGAATAATATAAAAGTTTATTGTATCATCATGTATTTTTTATTTCTGATTATAAAATTTCGTATAAGAGATTGGTATTTCTGATTTATTACATTAATTCATATCTTAAAAAATAAGTTTATATTTTCATTTATTCAATAAATGCATTAATTTTGATTCTTATTTTTCTGATATGAAGAGCGTTGATTGAGGTGAAAATAGATCCAAGCTATATTAATGAAACATTATCTGTTTAATTTTTAAGTGATCACAATAAGCCTACGTCATTGTAAGTATTTATATATAAGATTTAAATTAATTAAAATAATTGAAACACAAACATTCAAATGTCGACAGATCTGGGAGTGAAAATCTGGTATGAGAAAGTAAAATATTAAATATTTCATATTTGCACTCACTGGAATACCAGTCCACTGGCTAATAATAAAACTTTTTTTATTAATATAATATTTTACAGCAAAATTAACGTTTATAAAGAGAATTATTATGTCCTTCGCGAGTAGTTTTGGTTTTAAATAAAATGAAAATATCATTTGCACAAGGCAAAATATAAATATCGTAGTTTATTAAAATATTAGTTATTGCACAGTAAGCTTATTTCTTCTACTAATTTTTAAAGAACTATTCTGAATAATACTTATTTTAATTAATCATCGTGGGTGGAAATTCAAAGGAAAATAAATAAAGTTGTTTAGACTGCATAAAATATTTTCGTTTCATAAAAATAGTATCATTAAACAAGACATATTTTTTTTCATTAAAAGTATTTTATATTTGGAAGAATAAATATTTAATGAATAGCGACGGAACACCCGTAAAAATATTTTTAAGTTACATGACATTGCTGTGAAACGTTTGAAAGAAATTTATTTTGTATTTTGCAGTTCTATGGCGTATAGATATGATTATTTTTATTCATGAAAGTTATTTTTTATAAAAATGTATTAATACGTTTCATACCTAATATATTTAAGTTAGGTCCAATCTTATACTGAGTTGAAATTGTGAATAGCTGATATTAATATATACTTTCTGCATAAAATTAATCTCTTAATTATTTTTTCTTCTTAATTACGATATCCATAGTAACAATTTCGAATTCTTCGATCAAATTTTGTCTTGAAATATGAAAAGCATTAATAGAATCAAAAAGCGTTTCACAGTAAAAAAAAATTAATTGCGAAAACTTCATTGTTTTATACTTTTAATGATTCGATTTTTAGTAACTTTAATAATATCTTTTTTAGGCTTCGTTTTGAAATGTCATTCAAAACGTTCTACAGACTATTTTAAAATTATGATGCGATGTTTGCATAAAATTACTAAAAGAGGCTGTATTGAATTTTTGTACTAATAAGTAAAATAAGGTAAAATGCATGTAAAGGCAAAGCTTTGATTTTACGACAAGAAAATGTCTGAAATTATTATGATAATATTTAAAACATGCTTAATAATGATTTTAAAGTATTTTAAATTCACATAAAATATCTAAAGATCAAAAAGTATTTATTTACCGTAATTTAGAATCCTTCTTTAGTATAAGTAATAAGATGATTTATTTATTTTGCAATGATCTCAATGGTATACTTGGCATCAAATTGAAGTACAGGATTGCGAACATTTTTCAAATGATTATGAGATACTCAGGTGTATATAAATTCAAGTTTAATCATGAAATCAAGCTAAAATATAACATATATACGAAACGCTTTTCATATATTAATGACATATATTCATATATTTCCAATTAAGATGCCTATTATTATACAAAGCGAACAATTTTATGAAATAAGTGTATCAAACTCGTGACCTTTATGTTGTTCAAATCTAATATATTCTTGGTCCAATAAATGCAATAAAGTTTAAGCGAGAGCATTGTGTATTATTTCTTAAATCCCTTGAGATACAATATTCAGGAACAAATCACTAGTCATTTTAAACGGATGCGGTCTGGATTAATTAACTGTAATTAATCCAGTCTGGATTAATGACATCAATTTCCCGCTTGAAAAATATCTCAAACTCCTGAATGCCGATTAGGTTACGAGAACAATATCTGAAACGGCACATTCTCTCATTAATTCCTCACCAACAAAACAGGTGGACACTTGATCCATGAGGACATATTTAGCGTGTACCAGGCATGTATACTCAATGAAATTTCAATCGAATCAGGGTTTGAAATTTCGAAGTACACGGCTCGCATAGGAATGGATAGTAAAGTAATAACTAAAGCGGCACTAGTATCCTATTATTAATGTGGAATGAAAAGGATTTTTCATGAAGTAAGGGCAGAATCAGTACTAAACAAATGAAAGTAATAAAGACCGAGTAATTGGGATAAAATTGCGTTCAGATTTCAATGGTTTGAAGCTAAAATTCCTAACAGATATTTACCAATCAAATCCGTCATTGACTCAATAGATCTCAAAACATCTCAAAAATTGCCTTATAAAATATTTTTTTGTCCTTTGGAGTATTTGTTAGTACAATCTATTATTTTCACTCCCTCTTCCTTTATCTCTCTCTCAAAAAAAAAGGGGGGGGGAGAAAAAAAATAAATTCTGCGAAATCCAGAATCATTTATATTCACTTGGATCAATTTTAAAATGAATCACCGCTATCACGAAGTCCTTGGAAATGGAAGCGATGATAAAAAAAAAAAAAAAAAAAAAAAAAAAAAAAGAGATCACATCTGGAATGGAATTATATTTATGTTCTTGTTCTCTATAATACACTGAATTTTCGAAATAATTCATCTTTTCTTTATAAATTAAAGAAAATAACAGGATGATTAGGATCTACATATTTTGTTGATTTGGTCGTGTTAGCCTTTGAATTTGGCATTCTTTGTCTAAAAGTTTGGAAGTGAACAATGGCCCATGTGTTTTTGTTAATCGCATGCAAATTGGTACAGTGAATCAAAGAATGTCAAATGTTTCGTATTACAATTTTACGCAGATTACTTAAAAAGTGTCGTAGAGTCGTTATTAAGACCTTTCCTCAAAACGAAGGTTATGGAAGTTGAAACAGGGACACACATTAATTTCTGCTGTTTAAGATGCGATAGTTATCCAAATTTTCGCTTTTAAATCAATAATTACTTGCTTGAATAGTAAATTTCGCTTTTAATAATTCTGAAAATTATGAAATATAAAATATTCAAATTAATTTTAGAAACATTTAGATTCAAGCATTCACATACAAACGAATTTCTTCATCGCTTGACAAAAAATCAAATTATCTATGATTCGTATGATAAAACAACATTTTTTATTCATATAAAATAAAATGACGAAATTTTCTTATGCTGTCACTAATCTTGATCACTTTTGATCTTGTATACAGGATCAAAAGATTTGTTAGATTCACAAAGTAAATATCGTGTAAATAAAAATTGCCCTTTTCAATATATACTAAGCAATTATGTCTAAATATTTAATTGGGCAAATTGCGCTATCAAAGAAGTCTATAAATCTAAACACGTCGCTGATATTAATTGGATATATGAAGCATAATATATGTCTATGAAGCAATATAAAGCATTTTGTGGCATATGATAAACATATAAACGAAGCAAGTTCGGGATAGCCTGGTTGGTAGGGCATTGGACGCCCATCTTTTAGGTTCTGAGTTCGAACCCCGCCGGCCGAAGGCTCTATCTCTGTGTGTTTGGTGGCTGGCGCACGTATAAATCTGTCTAATTCAGATGTGATCGTTCCCCAATTATGGTCTAAATTACGATCAGTGGATGAATGAATGAAAAAGGGTTGTGACGCGTGAGTAGCTAAGTCGTACTCTTGGTCCTAGATAGCATTACTGAAAAAACAAGAGACGCACATTCGACTTAAATCGCAGGCAGATAACCGGTTGAAAAGTGCCATAAGTTATAACACACGAGCATATAAATGAAGCAGTTTTGTATGCCATTGTTTGAAATTAATCATAATTAATGTGGTCAAAAAGTAAATGTATATTCAGCATCTTACCTTTAGCTAAAAGCTAAAATGAACAAAGATTAATTGCTTTTTTTTTTAATCTCAAAAGTAAATTATAGACTCATTCCTATTGTTGAAAAATTACTCATGGGTAGTATTCTACTAATAAACCTTCTAAAATTAAGATATCATCTTACTATCATTTGTGATTGCAGTAATATCACAAAGTTTCATTATATATAAACACAATTTGAGAAAATTGATATAATATTTTAAACTATTCAGTTTTCAAGCAATTATTTTCTCTTTAATTATATTCACTTTGAAATTTACTTAAATTTAATATAAATTGTTTTAAATGAAATAATTAATACAATGTAAAGAACCTTTTTGTAGAAATATATTTGTTTGATTTAAGAAAGGTAGTATTTTGCAATACCTTAAAACTTTATTTGTAAGATTTTTTTAACTTCTAAAGAAATTTTTTAATGAAAACTTAAACAATTTATTTCTATATATTGAAACGCAACTGTCATTTGCTTGTAAATTATGTTTTTTTTTCCTTTCCTTTTTCTAATCAAGAAGGTATGATTAAACTTCTACTACCCAGCAAAAAATGTTGCAGTACTATGATATATTTGTAATAGCTTAGGCTGTATTTCTAAAAAATAATTATTTAATAGTTTCAAATTTGAGTTGCTAAAACATTCAACTTCCATTGCACCATTTCCCCAATTTTTATCTTTCACTCAGAATCTCAGTAAAAGTAGCTCATGTTCAAATTTTTTCAATGTAAAATCATTTTTCTAGAATTTCGTCTCTTTGCGTTGGCTGAAAACATGAAATTGCATTCCTTATCAAACTTTTTCCAAGAAAGAAACACATTTAAAAGGGAATTCGGATTTCACCGGTTTTGTGGTGTGTGTGTAAACGTATTAACTGGGAATCCTATCCTATATAAAAAAAATAATTTTGCAATTTCTTGACCAGGCGGTATATCTTTTCCTTTTCCCCAATAATAATTAGAAAGCCTTGCGACAATTTTTGCGTTGAGAAAACGTAAGGCTTTCCTCAATTATCGCTATTGGAATAACGAAAGTCGAAAACAAATAAATGAGATATATTAAATGGCCTCGAGCATCTAAATGTATGAGCTTGATCTTTTATTAAAGTATTTAACATTAAAATTGAATTTCAGTTATGGGGAGTATGAGAAGGTCATTAGGTAGGAGAGGCGATAAGAAAAGTATTGCCAATCCGATTTTCAATTTTGTGCTAAAAAATACACCTGCAAGATTTTCGCAACAAAAGAAAAGTATTTTCAGAAAGACGAAAAAAGTACATTGGTAAAATAAGAAACATAAATTATCAAAAATTAATTACTTACTTCTGTAAAAATGTGAATATCCTATTAGCACAAAATGCCGAACAAATTGTTACAATATCCTTACAATAGGGGCCTTTATTTAGAATATCGAACATAATCATGGAGATATAGTACAAAATCTTGTCCGAAAAAATAATGTCCAGAATAGTACTTTGCTAAATCTTTCAACGACATTTGCAGTCATGGTTTTTCAATCTCCTTCTGTTAAATTTCAGTCTAGTATAAGATTATTTTATAAAATATTTATCACATTACAACAACCGCTGTCCTGAATAAGTTGAATTATTTGAAAATCTTTTACTAGATTAAAAGTATAAGATTACTAGCACTAACTTTTTCTGTTTTTAACCAGTTTTATTTCATTAACAAAAGCGATAAACTCTGCAACATTCAAATTATAATTAATAATTATTAATACAGACAGAATAGACAGAACACAAAAAATAATCTCACAAAAAAGCCGTTTTTAGCTTGGTTGTAGTTAAAGAAACGCAATGAAATAGCCGACTATTCTTCCACTACTGTTGTTTTTCCATTTTCAACTAATTTTAATTTATTAACAAAATATTGTAAAAATCAATGATGTCTATAAAAATAAAAGGCAATAGATAAATATTAAAACAGGCAGAATAGAATCACACAAATATAAAAATAATATCTCATATCTTTTCAATATACTTACTCAAAAGAGCAGTTTTGTACTTGCTTTTGGAGAAATGGATACAATGAAATAGATAACTCATGTTTGTCCTTTTCGCAAGAATATCAACAGAAGACTTTAAAAAAAATGATGCACATTTGCAAATGAATGAAGATTGAATGATGATGCAGACGCAGAATGTATGTAATGGGAATCGGAACATGCATTTGGACTTGAAACCATAATTAACTAATTGTATGTATTATAATTTACAGCACCAGGTGTTCTGTTTGTTGTAATAAAGCATTTTTTTTCTCCCAAAATTAAACAATGGGTGAATTACAGGCTTGTAGTTGTAAAATGTGAGGTATACCTTTCAAGAAAGCCGATATCTTACAATATGTCAGATTTTTCGTTAGTCACTACTTTTGATGACAAGACAGAATATTAGGAAAGTAAAACATTTCATCCTGTCCGTACCTTTAATGCCCTTGTATTAATGTATTATAATGTTTAAATCTTTGGTCGACAGTTGCTGAATTTCCAGAGAGATTCACGTTTAAATTGTATAACCAATAAAGTTTTCGTTTCATGAAATAAGAATACACCACATCATTTCCATTTTTTTTATATGAAATTGGATTTCTCGAATTTCTAAGATATTTCCCTTTATTCCATTAAAAGACTTCGTCGAATTGGAATAATTTATTTCATATTTGCACGTAGTGCTTCCCTTAAGAGCACGTAATCACCGACACCCGAAGTTCTATAAAATATATCAACGACGAATGTTTGAGCATACGTTTCTGTCCCTAAATTACCCTCCTAACTTTTAAAAGGACAGGCCAAACTAATTTATTGCGAGATCAGAACAAAAATTTCCGAGTGGACAGATATCCGAAAAATGTCCCTTATAGTAGTTTCGAAAAGCCAACAATACTACTTTAGATAAACAAGCTGTATACAAGTCTCCAGTCAACAGCAATCTCAAGAAATGAAAGAAAAAGGTTCTTTTACAGTCGAACTATCGGTCATGCTCTGTTTGGAACAGTTTCTTTTTGCCTTTTCTTCTATTGTCGCATGAACTGGTGAAACATGAACAAATACAAGATTTACTTCAAATAAATAAAATATCTCTGATTAGATTATCTGTTATATAAATCCTAGTGATAAATGACTAGGGTTTATAAGCTATATCTGAGGCGCCTGAATAAAAAACTTCTGCCTTTTCTTATTTATATTTTTTCATATACTAAGTACGGAAGGAAATAAATTCTTTCTAAGAAATCTGACGAATATCCATTTTTTAGAACTCCTTGAGACCAAATAACGAACTTATGAAATAAAGTTGTGCATATGAAAAGGGGAATTAAATTTGAGCTGGTACAATTAAATTTGTTATGAAATTGTAAGAACCAGTTGTGGATTTCTATGAAACATCGAACGAAATCCACTCGTAGGAACTTTATCTGTAGCTTTGAGAAATGATAAACGTAATAGATAAAATGCTAGGCAGATAGAATATGGCGCATGTGTTAGCATTTAAAATGTAAATTCACTCCAAATTTTGAATTAAATCTCCCAAGAGATTGAAAGAAAGTCAATCTGCATATTTCCAGCATAAAAACGCAAACTTAGATATTCTTAAAAATAATATATTATCTGGTAAATTTTGGGTCAAATTTTCGTCTCAATCGATTGACTAAAGATCATTTCATTTACAAAATATTTTTTCCTTATTATAATGAGAAACATTATAAACCTCTCAGGTCCAAGATTCTGAAATTAAAAATCCAATTCCTCGTGGCATACAAGGATTTTCAAATGACTCCCAGCTCTTATGTTGAAGAATGTGTAATTTATCAAAAATGGAATTTATCTTGATTATTTAAAAAAACTATAAACGAATATCATCTTCACACCATTACTATTATTAAGCTGTGAATTTTTTTAATATAAATCATGGTGTCCAAAAACTGCCACGATTTATTATTAAAATCTTATAATAATTAATTATATTTTTTAAAGAAAAAAATGGTGCCCATAATACATTTTTGGCCGTGAAAAATTCATGATCATTGTAAACTCTTTCCAAAATTAATCCTTTTCTGTTGAAAAGTAGAGACGGGGATAAAGGGAACAGATAGTAAAAAATCAAAGTTAGGGAACATATATCTAATTCAAAGGGTGAAAAAGATTTATCTGATTTTTCTAAATGGAAGATACTTTTCTTGAAAAATAATATAAAAATTGGAAATCAGCTATAACAGAGAAAATATATATCATGTAAATATTTTGTTATTGTTACTCAAAATATATATGATTATAATAAAATATGCATGAAATGAGACCCTATTTATTCTCTAAAAGAGGAGGATGCAATATCTCTGGTTTCCATATTTCTGATATGATATTCTCTTTTGAAGTATTCTTGAGTAGAATTTATATAAAAAATACATTAAAGTCAGTTTCATATATTGATTTATCATATTATATATCACAGTAAATGTTAAAAAAAAAACTAGTGATTAATTACCGGTGATTATTTATAATCACTTATACGCTCAGAGGTGATTTTGAATAATTTCTAGTAATTATACATAATTATCAGATTATTAAAATTTATCAGACATATTTATATTTAAAAAACTTATTCAGGTTTTGTTAAATCTAATATTCCCCTTTGAAAAAAAGTAATGCTATTTAATCTCTATTGCTATTTGTTTATACACATCTTGACTGTTTGGTTCATTCTGCAGCGGAAAGACCTCAGCACTGGCCCGTCCGAATAATTTGCAATTAAAAGGCCCTATCTGGGTTGGTTAGGTAAACAGCTGACGTCCCACAGAAAGAGGTTTGTTGCCGATAATGACCAAACTAATCGCTTAACAGAGTCAAGAATAGAAAGCACAGTTAATTTCTGAGCAGTTTCACTGCACGGCCTCTGGATGCTATCTGAATCGAAAGGTCGGTTTACTGATGAGTTTAGTTTCGCTTGCTGCATTTACAAACGACTAGATTCAAAAGAGCAAAGACGAAAATGTTAATACCGAATATTTTCATTTCGTCTAAAAGAGGTTTAATATGCATTAACCCAGAAAGTGGATTAGATTTCTGCACAGGTAATCAGTTTTCCACGACCGATTTCGTTATTAGGAATTGTAGATAGGTAGTATTTCGTATTTATGTGATATTTAAACCTAATTTGTGATCCGAAATTTATTCTCAATGAAGTAAGGACATAAATCAAGTATGATATTTTCGTTAGATTGGAACATTAGTAAAAAGTAAGATTTCGATTTCAAAAGATGACATATTTATTTCTTGAAATAATTTTAATCTTAATGGAGAAAAAGTTGTGTGCTTTTGACATATAAAATAAGTTTGCAAAAAATTATACTCTTAAGAGAATACGGCAATTGTTCTTGTTATTGAATTGGTGAGATTTTGAATGAAATAATTGAATTTGAGGTATGCATCATTAGTGTAGGAGGTATTAAAATATGGCATCGTGCCTTCAAAAAGACGATTACTTTTGTGCCGTTCATTGTGTTTCATTTTCAAATTAAATATTTTAAAACAGAAATTAACAATGCTTAATTATATTAATGACTTACTTTTGAGCAACACTACGACTATTTTGTGCGGACTTCGTAATTCTGAAGCGCAATCATACGACAAGAAACACGCCTCAGCTGTATCTTCTTTCTAAACTTCAGCATCGTTATTTACAGAGCATTTGAAGGCAATGGATTTAACCCATTAACTGTCACTTAAAAATGCATCTTACGAAGCCGCGGTATAATTAAGTGTTTATAAATTTCCCTTCCAGTTAATGGGTTAATGTATACTAGATTTGCTTCTATGGGTATCCTTTGATGGAATCTGGTTTCAAAAGTGAAACTCTCTGGTACTGAACCCGAAATATTTCCAAAAGGCCACCTTTGCCCAGATAATTAAAATAAAAGCGAAAATAAACATGATATAAAGCTCAGTTATCTAGAAATGTAACTTTAATTTAGAAAAGTCTAACAAAAGTTGAATATTTCTTATTTCAGCATTCAAGAATCAATTCTTGGAACAAAATTGATTTATAAATGAGTTTACATTAACAGATGAAATAAAATATCTCATATGAAGATTTAAACTGAATGACTTGATAGTAATTATATTAAAGGGAAGCGTTTGCAATAGCACAATAACACAGTTACATGAATAACTGAAGCGAAGCGTGTATCACCTCGGATGACAATCCTTTTGAAAACTTGTCCAAATGCTTGTATAGTTGAAACTATGACATATTTGGGATTATCATATTTTTCATACTATGTCATACTTGTTATGCTGTTATTCATATAATTGGATTTTTGTGCTATTATACTTTTGATTTCCTTTGGATATGCAAAGATTATTTTGCATTATGTACTTTTTCCTCTTCATTTATTTCGTCGACATAGATCTAGTTGTTTGAAGCAGCATCTCTTTGCGATTCTAAGAGTATGTTCTTTTAGAAAATCTGACTCGTTTCTCTAAGACCAATTTGCTTTTAAATTCTGTAAATGACATTTTAAAATAGCCTTTACAAGTTGAACTATACCAAATTAAAATTTTGTAATAAAAAGGCTTGAAACATGTCTCTTGTATAGTTTTGATTCTAAAATTATTTCAATACGAAGTTTATAATTACTAATGTAGCTAATTATTATATCAAATATAAACAAAATATTAGATCTTATAAATGTACTTATTAAAACAATGGTTTTTAAATTTTTCTTCTTTCTAATACGTATAACTTATACGTATAAGTTTATATTCGCTATCATTCGAAGCAATATATATTATATAAAAATAAATTCTTTCAGAATTAATATATAAAGTGCATAACTTATTCTATCGATAGTTGCTTACATCCACAGCTGTAAAAATAATAGCTAAAGTGGATTAGATGAATGTTTTTGTTTTGAAAATATTTTTCAAGCAAATTAAGAGCATCAAAGAAACGGTATTTCAGTATTTTCACTTTAATGTAAATTTAAAATTAACCATAATCTATAAAAATATGAAATAGTGTTGCTGAAATCCCCAAATTTCAAAATTTGAAGCATAATATATCAACAATTTAGGAGAAGTATTTATTCATTATTGATTGAGAACAAGCTACACAAAATTAGCGATATGGCGGCTCGTAATTTGATACTTAGTAGCAGCACTCAGAGACTATCAAATTACGATTAGTAGCATTTTATATACTATTTAGAACATAATTACTCAGAAATGGATAACATGTTACAAAAATAGGGTGAATAGACAGCGCATAATCGCTATAAAATGATTTTCCAATTTCACACCATTTAACTCTATTTACAAAAAACATACTATTTATTTCAAAGAAAATTAGGTATCTCTTACATTAAATCAAAGATAAATCTAATTCTTAGACAATAAAGGATTGCTGAATTACAAATGAGGGTATGACAATATTCCATATGCATTATAAATGAGTTTAACAATAATTTTTGAAACTATTTCGGCAGTTTTATTCTACAAAAATGGAAAACAATATAAATAAAGAGATGAAAAATATTTGTTTTTACTAAAGCATTCAACAAGTTTTATCATTTGGTTCATATAGAAACAAAAGAATTATAACAACTCATCTGTCTGGCCCTCATATAAACGCCAATTTATAAATTATTTAACAGATAAAATATCCAATGAATTCTGTTTTTTTTTCTAGATGGAAGAGCACTTTTATTTTCTATGTTTCCTCATTCTGTGGCTGCAAATATTTATAAAAATAAGTATTTCAAAAAAAATAATTTGCTTTCTTACCTTATTTCCTTTTCTTCTGAAAATACAGATCTCATCGATGCGTGAAAAAGAGGATAAATGATATGGTAGATGCCTTTCAACTACTAATTATGGCCAAAGGGCAGAACCCTAAAACAAATCAAACTAAAATAATGTTTGACTTTATCTAAATTCTCCAATAATTATTATTCGAACCTGATTTTAAAATTTCCTTTTGCGCTTGTAAAAAAAATTTTTATATGCAAACATTTTAGAATTATGTAACTTGTAATTCAGAGAAATATTTGAAAAATTTAGAAGAATCACTCATAAAATTGAAAATGTGTTTGAGGTTAATATCGAAACATAGATCATCTCGATGGAAAACTTTCTCGTCTAACCATGTCGTTTTTGAAAATTATTTAATTGCGATTTAAATTGTTTTAAAATTAAAGTATATCTAAAAATAACCATTTCATTGTGAAATGCACCAAAAAAATGCGTGAAATACACCAAAACAGTGTCTTGCAGTAAGTAAGATTTAAGATTTTGCGGATAAGTAAGAACCCTTAAAATAATTAAATTCTATACATTTGAGAACAGTTATTACGTATCCAACACATTTTAGAACATACGTATCCAATCATTTTTTTTTTTTTTTTTTTGTAAATTCAGAGTGAGTAGTTCAACAATAAGACAAAAGTAATTGTTACAGCAATACTTTGTACTTCTGATAGTTTTCTTATATTTCCAAATACAATGTGAGTAGTTAAAGTTTACTTTTTCCATTATAGCCTTTTTTACTGTTTCTATCTGTCAAGTAGAATCTCAATAGGAAACACTTCAAGACTTTCCTCTCTATATTCAGTTACCATCCAGTTACCGAATTACCACCATAAGTCTATGTACTAAATGAAAATTTGGAATACTTTTTCTCATTAACTACTTTCTAAAAAACGAGTAATTCGACAGTGAATTCTAAATTCAAGGATTCGTCTTTTTTCCCCTTGAATTCCTTAATAAAACGTTCACAGTTAGAATTGAATTTCTGCTTTCAGGATATTAGGTAGGAAATAAAATCAAGAAATTATTGTTGATCTAATTTTCAGTTTTCTTCCGAAAACCACATTTGCAATGATTTTTGCAACAAAAGAATGATATTTTTATAATGAAGAAAAATTCTGTAAATACTTTTTAGCATAAAATGCTGAACAACGTCGTTGCAATATCATCAACGATATGCTCTATCAATTCTTTCAAAGACATTTGCAGACGCGGGTTTTCAAAACATTTTTGCAGATTTCAATCTAGAAGAAGAATATTTTATAAAGTATCTATCGTATGACAAAAATTGCTGTTAACAAAATAGGAATAATTTGAAATTTTTGAAAACCAGCACTGTTTTACCATTTTCAATGAATTTTAATTTATTAACAAACATATTACAAAAACATTAAAATCTATTAGAATTAAAAGATAATTGATAAATATTAAAACAGACAGAATAGAACTGTAAAATATAAATACAATCTCTGATAACTTTCCAATATACTTGAAATAGTCGTTTTGTGTTTGCTTGTAGTAAAATGAAAGCTTGTAGTAATATGAATGGATTTTTTTCCCTCCAGAAAAAACACATTATAGAAGTTTAATAAAAAAGTATGCACAATTTCAAAAGAAAGAAGAATGAATAATTCCGCTGAACAAAAACAGTGTAACTGGAATTTCAGTATTTTTTTGATTAGAAACAATAATTCATTGATGGCATAGCTTATAATTTAAAACATTAGATGCATTTGTATTTCATAGAGTAATGCATTTTTCAGAAAAACTTTATGAGTATAGTACAGGCTTGCTATTATGATATGTTCTGTTTATCATTTAAGAAAGCAGGAAGTGTCAGACAATAAGCTATACGTTTCGTCAGTCCCAATGATGTCAAGACACGAGTTTTGTTGATAAGAGATACCATTAGCAACATATATGCTTTTTACTGTTCGAATCTTCAATGAAGGTATTATGTTTCTTTTGCATGGAAAATTTATGATAGTGTTATTGTATTATTTTGTTTAAATCATTGCTCTGACAACTGAATAATTTTCTAAGAGCTTCAACTTTATTGAGTTTTCTATTCCATGATGCATGAATGTTCCTCTATAATTTCTATATTTTATATGGAATCATCATTCTCGAATTTCTATATCCATTCGTTAAAGAATTATAAAATGTCAAAATTCTTCAGAATTTTAGAAATAATATGCATGAAACTGCATATAACTAATATTCTCAATTTCAAATTTAAATAGATATACGCCCAATCTTTTTTTGAATCTGTGATACCGTATGCATGTCTTCAAATTATACTTAATTTTTTTACATCCATATAGGGTAATATTTCCGTTATTATTCTTTTACACAGGAAAAGTAATTCCATACATAATCCCTTACTTAACACAAGAAATTGTTTATTGTTCCGAAAAATAAGTATATATAAATGTTATCAATTAAGTTTCTCTGTAAAATCAATCTACATCTTCTTAGCCCTCTAAGGTGCTTTTAAGAATAAAAATAAAAAAATAAAAAACATAAAGAAATGATGCATTGTTTTGAATGGTGCCTGAGAAAAGACATCCGAGTGCATAGGGTAAATTAACATCAAGATATTTTCGCAAAGCAGATTCTAATCTTTAAATTCTTCATACGTTTTTTAATCCATGTAAAGTAATTCTTCATCTGTTAAAAGGCACAAAATCTGTTTCAAGCACATAGTCATCTATAAATATTCACCCGAAGTTCTATGAAATGAATCAGCGACGAAAGTTGGAGCACACGCTTCTTCCCCGAAATTTCTCGCCTTCCTGACCTTTAAAATGACAGGCCAAACTAATTTATCACGAGATCAGAACAAAACTTTCCGAGTGGACAGATATTCGAAAAATGTCTCCTACAATAGTTTCAGAAAGACCAACAAAACTACTTTAGGAAAACAAGCTGTATACAAGCCGGCCAGTCAACAACAACCTGAAGAAATGAAAGAAAAAGTTTCTCTTACAGTCGGTCACGCTCTATTTGGAACAACATTTTTCTTTCCTTCTATTGTCGTATAAACTGGCGAAGCGTGAACAAATACAAGATTTACTGCAAATAAATAAAATGGCTCTGATTAAATAACACTACTATAAATCCCAGTGACATATAACTATGGTTTATGAGCTATATATGAACCGCCATATTGAAAATTTTGCTTTTTTTATTATTTCTCGTATAATATAAATTCTGATAAGATTATCATAATCCCGTAAAAAATCGTCCTAGAGAATTTTACAGATCTCACCAATTTATACAACCTTACGACCAATGATATATTTATGAAATAACGTTGTAATATATATATATATATATATATATATATATATAAACCTTGAGTTCATTAGATTAAATTTGTTATAAGTTTGGTATGCAAAATCTGTGGATTTCTATCAGATATTGAAAGAAATCCACTCTTAGGAAGATTGTTTATAGATCTGAGAAAATGATAAATTTAAAAAAAAAAAAGAAAGGAAAATAGAATTCAGTGCACACTTCAGTTGTTCTAAACATACAAGAAATATGTTCTTATTCATTTATTGAAAATGTTAATATAATATTGCTGATTTTCATATTTGAGATGTTTGATGTTTTGCAGTGTTTTTAAGTAGAATTTAAAACAAAAAAATTAAAATCAATTGCGGATAATTACTTTTGAAATATATATATATATATATATATATATATATATATATATATATATATATATATATATATATATATATATATATATATATATATATAATGTAAAACTACATTAGAAAATGAATTTCATAAAATGATATATCATTTTGCTTGTAAGAGGAATATATCAACCCGAATTTCAAGAACAATTATAACGTAATATATTTTATTGCGCTTTATTCATATATTTTTTAGTACTTTTTCTTCTTTACTCCTGTTTACTTTCGGTTTTCACTCCGTTATTTTTATTGATGCATTTTGATATTTTTCATTTTATTTTTTCTTGCTTATTATATTATATATATATATACAAATACAGAACGCATCTAAGTTATGTTAAAGTAATATTTCAATAGATGAAATAATTGCTGTTTGAAAAATGGCAATGTCATTTAATCCCTATCGTCGTTTGCTTATCTGCCTCTTGATTGCTTGGCCATTCTGCAGCGGAAAGACGTCAGCACTGGTCCATCCAAATAATTTACAATTAAAAGGTCCTATGTGGGTTGGTTAGGTAAACAGCTGATGTGCCACAGAAAGGGGTTTGTTGCCGATAATGACCAAGCTAATCGCTTGACAGAGTCAGGAATGGAAATCCCAGTTAATTTTCGAGCAGTTTCGCTTGCACTGCCTCCGGATGCTATCTGAATGGAAAAGTGGGTTTGCTAAAGAATTTCGTTTCAAGCATTGCGTTTACAAATGGCTAACTAGCGTCAGAAGAGCATAGACTAAAAGTTTAAGACAACAGAATCCATAAATAAGGATTAAAGAGGTTCAATGTGCATTAATTCAGAAATTGAATTTGGTTTATGATTTGATGAGAAGTTATCTGTAACAGATTTTGTTATTTGGAAACAGGTGATACAAATTAATTTATCAATGTTGTAAGGATATAAATATACAGTTATATTTTCATTAGTATAAAACATTCGTAAAAAATGATACTTAGATTTCAAAAACGTTTTTTATTCTTTTACCCAGTAACAGCTGGTTTTGTCGTTATACTTTTGGCCAGATATTTATATATATGAACAAAAAATTGTTAAATAATATAATTATATTCAAATTATATATTTTTCAATATATTTGATATTGCTGGAGAAATGGTGTCTTTATAAAAGGATAAATATAATCATTTCAATAAAAAGCAAAATTCAGTACGAAACAGAGTGTTGCTATAATTACATTCATTATAATGTAAAAACCAAATCAAAATTATAGATGCCTCAAATATAACAATTCTGTTCCGTTCAGCTGACAGAAGAATTTCAAATTTATTCGCTTGCTGTAAATGAATGCACAGAATGCAATTTACACTATGCACGATATTAATTATCTATTAAGAATGGAACCATACTATCTGTCCTATCAAATATAATTTCGGGGCTGACTGGAGTATATAAAATTCTAAAATTCCAAATGGGGATTATGGAAGTTAAATGGTAAAAGAAATTCAGTGCAAAGAGAGAAAATTTAATGAAAATGAAGCAAATTTATAAAAAAAATGACACTCTTAAAACATACCATAATTAATCTGGTTATTGAATTGTTGTGTTTTTTGTTAATGAATTGAATTTGAGAAATGCATTAAAAGTTAAGATATATTAAAAGATATGGAGTCGTGCTTTCATAAAGACAATGACTTTTAGCCGGGTATTACATTTCATTCTGAAATAATAAAAATTATTTCAAAACAGAAATTACCAAAATTTATTTATATTAAAACGGCCTCTTTGAAGCAATCCTTTTGGAGTACGAACATGTGATGAGAACCACATCTGAACTGGGTCACATTTCCAAACTTTTGCATCACTAGCTGCAGAATATTTATCTGCAACAGATTTTACGTGCGACATACTATCTTGTATGTCTGCTATTTGGAAGAATCGTGTTTCGAACCTGAAACTTCAGGTTCGGATGCTGATATATTGCCACCAGGACACTGCTACACCGACAATTAACATAAAAAAAGAAAATGAATGCAATCCTATTCATAACTTTCTAAAAATATACAAATTAGAAATATCTCTATCAAAAATAGAAGTTTTCATATTTCTAGCATTTTGATTTACTTGGAAAGAATCACAAAAAGCTCATAAAGCAATTCCGATATCTGTGTTTTTAATATTAGAAAAAGATAATATTTGGCAAGGTACTATTCTGGCAGTAACATGCACATAATTCTTACAGAGAAGTAAAAATAAATAATTATTAATATATTTAGAAATCCAGCTTGTTTATTGTAGTAAAGCGTTTTGATAGCGGGTGAAGTAAATTAGCAAAACTTGATTTCTGTCAATTTTCACCTTACATTTCTTAAAGTTTTAATATCATAAAGTATTATTTTTTAAATTTAGGATCAATAGTTAACAGTTAAAATACAAAATTGTTTCTATAATTCATTTTTCTATTGAATAAAATGAGCAGTGGCTTGTTTATTAAAAATGGAGAGATTGAATAGAAAGGAAGGTATAATATTAGAATCATACATTTTCAGCATAATTTAAATGTTGTATTCTAAAGAAATTTTAAATACTTTTATAATCTTTTGACAAAATCTTTTTTTTTTTTTTTTTTTTTGTATAAGCGAGCTTTCAAATAAAGTTTAAAATAAGTATTCACAAATTTGCATATAAATAATAACTTTAAAATGGAGCTTTAAAATAACTTTCTTGCAGTTTCAACAGTTAAACTTGCAGTCATTCTTTTTTTATAAAGAATATTGCAAAAATCTTTAAAAAATGGAAATAAATCTGAAAATGCATGATTAAAGCAAATATACACGTCGAAAAATCTTTTTTTTATATATTTTTATACAAGAAACATTGTATGATACGGTAATATATAATTAATATTTATTTGCAATTAATTATTTTTTTATTTTCTTATTTAAAAATTTTTTGCTCAGGAAAGATGATTCATAAGTCAGGAAACATTTACAATTTCTTTTCTGGCATTTCTGGAATTGTACATTTCTATTTCTATTTATATTTTTCTCTTTATACTGAGCTGTAAAATTCTTTGCTGACTGAAGATGCTTCATTTGTGAGAATAAATTTTTGATCACTTTATTGGCATTTCTGGAAGTGTACTTTACTACAGTATATTTATCGGTTCATATTGTGTTTCATATAAAAATTAATTTACAGTTCATTTAATTTCATGTAAAAATTAAAAAGAAATAGCTATAAAAACATATTACTAATAAACAGGGGGAAATCGCTTGCACTTCAATAAACTTTCAACTTCAGCCTAATCCCTCTATGAAGGGCTATATATTGTCGTTTTTAACCTTTTTCCTGAATTCTCTTAAAATCTGGAAATTCTAAAAAAAAGGGGGGTTAATATATATGATAAACATACAGATTTAAGATATAAGATTTAAGCAATTTAAAAAATGCGGGTGCTGCAACTCCACAAAGAAAATAAATCAGCCAGCTGAAAAAAAATAAGGAGAAAAAATGTTTAAATTTAACGATACCTAATAAGATATAGAATTAAAGCGAACTCATCAATTAAAAGTTGTAACTGAGACATTTAATAATTGATTTGATTTCAAATTAATTGTTAACATATTCTTGGAGCTCTAAATTATCGAAAAGCAACTAAAGTAGCCTTTCACATCAAACATAAAAATCTTCAAAACATGAAGAAAAGTAATATGCATCAAAGAAATGAACGTCTAAGGGAAAAGTTATGCAAACATGCTATAACAACAGTTCATTTTGCAATAGCTTGGCAGTATCTTGCCTTCTTTAAACTATGCGACACATTCATTATCAAGCCTGTTTTCTTCTGTCTATCTTAGTACTAAACTGACATTTTTTAAAACTTGTCGGAACAATTTTTGCCTTTTGATGATTTTAATAAAAAACGAAATTCTCTCATTTTTCAAACTAATCAAGATACCACACGCAACAATCTTCAAAACTTGAAAACTTGAATTAATCAAGATACTAAACGCAATAATCTCTATATCTGTTTTTCAATTGCGATTATAGCTAGTATCTGTTTTTCAATGGCGATTATAGTTTTTATTGGCAAAGTCATTTATGGAATAACAACAATTACGCATTTCTGCATTATTTAATATTAAAAGACATAAAACAGATTTTAAAATAAAAATTTCGTTTATGAAAATAAAGGAAGTAAATGAAAATTTCTCCTTTATTTCATTTATTTGATAATTTTAATAAATAACTAAATTCTCTCATTTTTCAAATTAATCAAGATACTACACGCAACAATCTCTAGTATCTGTTTTTCAATTGCGATTATAGTTTTTATTGACAAAGTCATTTATGGAATAACAACAATTACGCATTTCTGCATTATTTAATATTATAAGACATAAAACAGATTTTAAAATAAAAATTTCGTTTATGTAAATAAAGGAAGTAAATGAAAAATTCTTCTTTATTTCATTTATTTGATGATTTTAATAAATAACTAAATTCTCTCATTTTTCAAATTAATCAAGATACTACGCGCAACAATCTCTAGTATCTGTTTTTCAATTGCGATTATAGTTTTTATCGACAAAGTCATTTATGGAATAACAACAATTACGCATTTCTGCATTATTTAATACTAGCCGCCTTTGGCGACCAGCCGGTTCGCCAATCTTAATGTTCGTTTAAATTTTAATAATTAAATAGGTTGAACCGGAGTTTAACCCCCTTCTTCGCCAAGTTGCGATAACGCACCAAAGCTGGCAATCTTTATTATGCACTATAATTGAACATCTGCTTCTTTGCTTTCGAACATTTCGCAAGGCCGTTGTTTGCGATTTTTAAAAATTTCGCCAAGCACGGGATAAAACTCCGGTCGTACCATTAAACATTTTACGCAATTCCAACTTTAATAGATTCTTCAGCAAAATATTTTAAAACTTCAAATTTTGATAGTCATATAATTCACTCATAATATTATAAAGGCCTTCAGTTATAGCGTGATATATATCTCTCTAATTTTCTGTTACCCCTCGTAGAAATTATGCTTTAAATTACAGTGTAAATGATTAATCTGCAATTAATATAATAATATTTTTTACTGAAACAAAGCATTTTTTTTAATAATATGATTACTGATAATAGAGTCACTGAGCGTTTAAACTTTATGGTCAATAAAGAATATCTTTCTTAATTTATGTAATATCTCAAGAATTTGCCAACAAAAATTTCTCAGATTCATCATGAACAGATCGATTCATTAACAATGCTTCATTTTAAATGCATCAAACACTAAGAAAATAAAATGAATCGTTTAAAATAATCGGTCGAAAACAGGTTTAAAAAAAATGTACTTAAAAAACGATGTACTTAAAACTATAAGCATATACAAAAAATATATAACTAACATAAATACATTTTACTTACAAAAGCATGCAACTAACCTAAAAATAATTTAAATCGTCCGTTGGTTGTCATGCCAACAATCAGAACAATGCGCATGCGTGGATTTTCTTCGCCAGTTACGTCAACGCAAATGCGTAAATTTTTCTACGCCAGTTGGGGTAACGCTATGCAGATTAGACATTTTTAATTTCCTTTATTCTGTGTTATTTTAATTCAAAAGTACTTCAGAATGAATCTGAAACATGGATTAATTAACAATGTTTAATTTTAAATGCATAAAACATTAAGAAAATAAACAGAATCGTTTGAAATAATCCGTCGAAAAATGTTAACCCTAGCCTAATTACTGTTGGGAGAAAAAAACAACTGATGCCTTACTTATTTGGCGATGGGGAAAATGGAAGATTTTTTTGGCGAAAAAGTTGGCGTTGGGAAAAATGGAAGATTTTTTTGGCGGGAAAGTTAGTTTTTAATTAATAATTAAAATTCTAATTAAAATTTCAAAAAAAGTGACCCCAGGTGCACATTCCCGACCTCTAAGGTATACATGTACCAAATTTGATAGCTGTATGTCAAATGACCTGGCATGTAGAGCTCCAACACACACACACACACACACACACACACACACACACACACACACACACACACACACACACACACACACACACACACACACACACATTGAGCTTTATTATAAGTATAGATTATAAGACATAAAACAGATTTTAAAATAAAAATTTCGTTTATGTAAACAAAGGAAGTAAATTAAAAATTCTCCTTTATTTTGTCTTAAATTATTACTGGCCTGTGTAATAAATTTTCCTTAGATAAATCTTTTAAAACACAGATGTAAATATATTATAATTGTGATCATTGTTTTAAAATAAATACATTTTAAATAATTACGATCGTGATAAAAATATGAAATAACAATTTCCGCACTATGTTTGCTAAGGTAAATGACTAATTAGCAGTATACCTGATAACTATTCATGATAAAAACCACTTTTATGCATTTATCAAAGCAATAATATTTTTCAATTTCTCTTCATCGTAATATATATATATATATATATATATGTTTGACATTATTAAAAGAAAATCAGATCACTAAAATAAAATGGAAGATAGCTCTTTCAAAATTAATATGTAGCATGCATTATTTATTCTATCTTTGCTTGCTTACATACGAAGCTATGGCAATAATAGATAATTTGCAATGTGCTGATAACTTTTAGTTTAACTTTATTTTTCATACAAATAAAGAACAACAAATAAACGATATTTCATTCTTCTCATTTTCATAAATGTTTGAAATTTGCCAAAGGCTATTAAAAATATATATAGCATTAGTCTTCCCGAAATCTCAAAAATTAGAAACCAAAGCTTAACATAATATTAATAATTTAGGAGAAATATTTCTTCGTTAATAAATAATTAAGAATAAATTTCACGAAATCAACGTTAAATATAAACGTTGTAACGCATTATATTCTGAAAACAAGCAATTTGCTTTAGCGCACACATATATGGCAGCTCGTAATTTGGTCATTAGTAGCAGCACAGAGAAAGTATCAAATTACGATTAGCAGAGCGCCATATGCTATTCGAAACATAATTACTCAAAAATGGACAGCATGTTACGAAAATACGAAGAATAAACCCAGAATAATCACTATAAAATCACTTTATAATTTCTCACCATTAATTCTGTTTAGAAAAGAATGTTAATTAATTCAAATAAAATTAGGATTTTTATTACAAGAAATTAAAGAGTGTTGTTTTAATAAAGACTACTTTATAATTCTAAACATGTAAAATGGCATCACACATTTTCAAATTTTATTTAAATGCTTAAATATGCTGAAAGTTATAATATTATGATGCAATTATGTATATATATATATATATATATACTAATTATGTTATTTGAAATCCCAATAAAGAATTTCTGACTTAGAAATTAAAATAGAATAGATTCCATTGTATATTTCAAAGGAATTTTTGTATCAGTTTTAGACTTGATTGATCTATTTATTGATTCAAAAATGAAAAATTAAATTAAAAAAAGGAAAAAAATCTACTCTATATGTTTTCTCATTTGAATCGTAAAAAGGCAAAGAAATTATAATAACTCATAGATATAGCTTATATACAAAAGTCAATTCTTCAAATATTTAGATAGTATAATTCCTATCTACATTGTAATTTTTTATAAATATAACATTTATTATTGTTTAATATGTTTCGTATGCATAAAACTGCAAATGGATATAAAATAATGTACCGCAAGTGAAACTTTTGAAAGTAGTTTAATTTTTTATTCTATTTCTTTTTTTCCTGTGATGATACAGATATTCATATATATTTATTCTAACATTAATATGATTTCATTAATTTTGTTACATTATATTAATTTATAGCGATAATAAAGCTTAGATCCCGTTTTAGACAGTCAAATCAACAATCAGTAATTTTCATTTTCTAAAGTTGTTTCACATTATTTTATTAAGTTAATTGCTAACAAAATATTTTAAATTTGCTGCAGGAAAACACGATTTTCTATATGAAATATTTTATTTCTGTAAAAAATAAGAATATATTATAGCACGTTGTTTTTTTAAATTAAAGTAATATTCATTTATATATTATATAAAACTAGCTTTATGCAAAAGTACATAAGATTTTGACGGGTTTTTATTTGGAATAACTCAAATAAAAGAGAAAACAAAATATAATATTTTTAAGTCATATGTAGTAAATCTGCTACAATATTCAATGTTGTTAGAAGAAAACAACTCTAAATTTATGAAACAATTTAAATACTAAAGAAACGTTTCCCATTTAAGTGCATTAACTAAATAACAAGTAGTTATTTAATACAACTATTATTTACATGGTGTTCTGAAAATTTTAATAAAATATTTAGTAAAATTAAAAGTTACGATAGAATAAAGATTATATTTAAAATATATCATATAATTACAGTTTATCGTTTTTAGATTTTTTTATAACTAAACATTTTTATATTGGGAACGCAAAAGTTTAAAGAGTATTATGTTTTATTTTTATGGAGGTTGGAAAAAAATGTATTATTAAGTAATTATTATTTCATTTGCTTCGCAGCCAAACTTTTTCTATCGCTTATCTTCTAAAATTATATATAATTGTTAGGAGATTTATATAAATGTACAAATTTTATTTATTTTAGATTTTGATGGAATATGTTTTCGTATATTACTTAAGTTACTTACATTTGAAGAAATAAAATTTCAATCTTTAAGTATTGTGAAATGCAAAACTATTTCGATTTTTCTTCGAAACAATTACAAATGATTTTATTTTGTTCTTATGCCACAATTAATGTCTATTATTATAATACGAAATTTTATTAAATATTGATATTTAACAAGATTTAGTAATTAATTGTTCTTTTTTCTTTATAGTTGAAATCAACCTTTTCTTTACTCAAATTATTTAAAATACACAAATACACATTTTTCCTCTTTGAAAAAATTGAGAAAGTTAAAATTGCATTATGACAGTAAAATATAATTTCTCTAGAGAAAACAAAACTAGTCTACCATTTCATCAAATTTAGAATCTTCTATTTTCCTATCTCGTTATTTCAACAAAAAGCTAACGAATTTAGAGGAAATAAATTTTATTACAGCTTTTAATTTTGATTTCCAATATTCAACTCTTTTTGAATGCAGTATTAAATATTTATGTACAATATTAAAATAGTTATGCTACAGTTTGTACAACGTCTAAAGTTCGTCTCGTTATTCCAACACTTCTGCTCCTATACAAATTCTTTAGTTCTTTCTGTTCGTCTAATGTCCTCAACATTTCCAAAATACAGTTCCTTCAAAAGCGTGGCACACATACTTATATACTCGATCAGTAAGTATGTCAAGAAAAGCTCTTAATTCAATCTTGCAGTTACCAATACCATCTGGAAGGGGACTTAGCTATCGTATTGGACTCCAGGATAGCTAAGTTCTTTCTTTCCTCCTAATTCATCATTGTTCTGGTGTCGTCATCGCTTCTTTGAAAGCTTAATTTAAAGTTAAAAAGAGAACAACAGGAATGATATCTCTGAAACTTTCTCGAAGACTCTGTAATACAGGTGTTAAACTCCTTCTTCACCAGCATAAAATTGTTGACACTAGTCTAGGTCATGAAAGCTGTGAGTACTCAGATATTTATTTTTACACATGAAAACTGTGATTTTCGTGAGAGAATTGGTAAATAAAACTGACACACGTATTAACTCCAACGCATTCACGTCACGAAATATCGATCTTTAGTGAGAATCTAACTTTAGTGAGTATTCACAGAAAACAATATTAGGATGCGCCAAATGTTTAATTTTAAAAGAGTGAAATCAGAATTTGAAAAAAGAACTAAACATTTAATGGCAAGAGGGCATACCAAATCTAATTTAACTAAGTCATTACATTTTTGAATCATCTCGTTTACATGCATGGACAAATTTAGGACAATAAGATGAACTATTTGATAAATTTAATTCAAAATTTCATAAAAATTTATATTATAGATATTTAACTTGGTTCCAAATTTTACCTATCTAGATCTCTAAGTTTTGTAGTTACCCTTTTTACATGTTACCCGGATAGTAAAGAAAATAGACATTATCTCAAAGAATTCAGTTTAAAGTCTAATGCGATGTATAAATCTGTAATGATTATATGCCACGTTTCATCATTTTAGATCAAATCATTTAAAAGATATCGTAGTCATAAAAAGACAGAGACAAAAATGTATTTTTCAGTCCAGGGAAATCTAAACTTGGAAATTCCACAAAATATCGAGTTAACATTTTTTTATGATTATAATATTTCCTTTTTGTAAAATTTCTTATACGAGAAAAAATAATTTGTCATACAAAGGATAAAAATCATTTTCTAGTTTGTCCAATAAGAAGTCCCTCATTGAAAAATATCTTCCTATTTAATTTACATACCATATAAAATGTAATATAAATGTCTCTTAGTGTAACAGGAGGATAACTAACACGCCCTGCTCTTTTTATTATCAGGTAAAATCTTTTTTTAAGGTAATCATCTTTTTGTAAGGTAATTTCAATGATCAACAGAGCAGAATTTACTCTAATTTTTAATAATATTTCTTTATAGTAAAAACATTCTTGCGGAAATCCGCAAAGATATAAGTAATAAAAACAATACAATCCTTTCCAAATTTAAAATAGGGGTTATAAACATTAATTTTTTTTTCCGAAATTTTTTAGAAAAAAAAAATAACATGAACTCAGATTACCACGAAGTCATAAGGGTAATAACAATTGTCTCAGAATCATCTGCATGGTTAGTGATAAATGTAATTTAGTTTCACGCAATTTCAGTAAACTAGAATTATAAAAAGTAAGCAGGTTTCAATATTTTTATTTGTCGGAGCTTGGGTCGAAACAATCATTTAAAAGAAGCTTGAAAACAATAAAAAATAAACCTAATATCAAAAAAAAAAATCCTACAAAATGTCTTTAGATTGCTTCTTGTTTATTATAACGACTTATTTTTTAATAAAATTTGTTATAAAAATATTTTGCATATTGCAAGTCATGTCATTAAAAGATTCAAAAGAATTGTTTTTCCGTATCATGATAATTTTGATAAGAATTTGTTTTTATTTTAAACTGGTGTTCTTAGTTCAAAGTTAAGGCACATAATATGAAATTTATTATATTTTCCTAATAATATGCATATTTTTAAAAAATAATTTCAAATTGTGATTTAATAGTGAATTAAATTAAATTTGCTCCTAGATATTACTTATTTTAAATTTATAGTTTTATTCTCATCAAATTAACCTATTCTATGAACACAAATATATTACGAACGAAAACTGTAGACCTCATTCTAATATTTAAAAATTTACAAAGTTCGCAAAATTCTGTGTCATCTAATTCCAACTGCGTCTACAAAGTAAATTTAACACATTATCAGGTTTATAGAAAAAAGATTTCAACAAATATTTTTTTCCTTTTGTTTTTTGAAGAATAGTTTTTCTTTCAAAAACACTACTGTTTTAATATACCGAATCACATTTTCTTTTCAAGTGTTAAGAAGTATAACGTAAATTTCATCAGAAAGCAAGCAATATTAGAAGAAAAACATATTAGCCTTTATATATATATATATATATATATATATATATATATATATATATATATATATATATATATATATATATATATATATATATATATATAATTGGAATTTTACAAAGACTCTTCTAGAAATCTTATAATATTTTGATCATCAGAAATATTTCAACAAAAATATTTTACTTTGTACTTCTCGAACTATTTGCCTTGTAATCTGTAATCTGAGTGCGCATGAGCGCATTTCAAAGAGAGCATTTTGATACAACAGATAACCCAATGCCTTGAATGATTATGAGTTTCGAATATTTTTCAAAAGTACTGATTTTGAGGCAACAGATAACTCAATAACTTAAATTATTAATAGATTCGATTTTTTTTAAATATTGAGTTTGCATTTTGAAATATGCTTCTTCTCTCATTTTGAGTGTTATTACTAAATATCAGTAAAATGCTGCATACTTTAACAGAAGAAATTCGACGAATTTTGGAATGTTCAACATTAGGAGAACGGAAGGGCTGTTTACTCTTATAAGAGTGGTATTGCATTTCACCTAAATATAATTTTTATAGCATTAATAATTTGTAAAATAATGATTTTAACTTTTTTTTATTATAGACTTTTAAAAATTTTAAATAATGATCCAAGTTTCACAAAGGAATAAAATGAAACAAAGCTCTATAGATTTAGATGTTTGAAATTTTTTAAATGAAACTTAAAATTAAAGCAGATTATTAATATAACAAAGATTATTCGAAACTGAGTTTATTTTTTTAAAGTGCAAGATAAATATGGATGCAGTCATTTAACTTTTTTTCTGTTATAATATATGCTAGATAGAGAGATCAGAAAATAAATAAGACAGGACATACTCACTACATCAATTATCAGTAGGATAACTACCAACTTTTTCTTACATTCTACTTGTACAAAGTAGATATTCAATGCTTTTGCAAATCAAAATAAATCCAGAACTCTTTTCATAGAGATATTTTTAAAGGTGGCTCTTCAGAAATCTTAATTCTGAATTTTATTTATTCTTATTTATGAAAAAACACTACAGTTTAAATAAGGTGGCTTCTATGAAGAAAGATGTTCCAATTAATCTATCTGAAGAATGTAGTAGTTTGAAACTGTTTGATTTTCCACAAGAGAGATTTAAGTATTTTTCACATTTTCCTAGACTTAGGATTTGTTCTATAATATTCTAAAGGAAATAGAAATCAGAACATAACCGATAGCTTTATCATGCACAGTAAATAATATGATATTATATATATATATTCAAATATAAATTTGTTTAGGTAAAAGCTTTTAAATAAACAAAAAATATTAACATTTATAATTCACCTTAGGATATTGAAAAAAATAGAGAGAGAAAGCATGTTTTTAAAACTGATTTTCATGTTTTAAATTATTCTGTTCTGAAATGTTCTCATTTATACACAAAAAACATTTCCAGATTTATATGTAACTAGAAACATCATTTTCAAAGTATAAAAACACAATTAATGAATAGCTTAGTTCAAAAAGAGAGTGTTAAAAATATGGAAAAATGTTATTGTTATAAATATAAATAATTTAAATTCTAGAAAATGAATGAAACTCTTTAAATACTAGCTTTAGTCTATGAATATTTAATAGAAAATTTCAAGTGTAATGATACATGATATAAATTACAGCTTCTTATCTTAATTTCTATATTTTTATTGAATGACTTCATCAGCGATATGGCTTTGACTGATAATTTTCCTATTTAAGATGTTATATGTGTACAATTTCTTTTCAAGATATTATATTTTAATTTCCAGAACAATAATTTTAGAATTCGTCGCAAGTTTTCTGCTGTGATGTATAGATTTCTCTTTTTCCCAAGTGCATTATTATTGATATATTTTTTTTTTAATTCTAGTCAGAGATTTTATATATAATCTCGTTAAATTTAACACAACCAGATGATATAATTTTTCATGCAATGATTCTGGCTAAAGAAACAAAACTTATTGCTTCAAGAAGATCATAAAACTAAGATGAAGGCTATTTTTTTTTTCTTCTAATTGTTGTGTAATTGTAAATTTGATGGGTATTTCAAATTGTTAAAAATATAATCATTTATTCTTTTTATAATAAATGTATTGAAAATATAATAAATCCATTAACATGGATACGAAATTAAAATACTTTCATTACATGAATATTAGATGTTTTATTCCCCATTTCTCTCACATTTTAAATCATTTGGTGTGTATATTGAATTTTGTGAATAACATTCTAAAGATAAATGCTGCGTAGAATTTATTCTTCTTATGAGGAATTTTGAAGAAAAAAAAATAGGATTATATCTAGCCACCACATATGCGGCAATGGGTAAAATTACATAACGAGGAAATAAACCTACCAAACTGGTTATGATAATATAGTTAACATAAGTTCGAATAATATGGTTCGAAATTATCACTTAAAATCAACAGACTCTAGTTGCATCTAAAATCCTCAGTGCTAATATTGTATGAATAAACAGAATAAGAAAATTTTATAACAGTTTCTATATATAAAATTATAAGAAAAACATAATCAATGAAAAAATTTCATGACATTATCTTGAGCTTGCCTTTATCGGTAAAATGAACATCGATTTTATATGTGTAATCAATCCTGTTACAATTATAGGCTGTCTGACTAATTAATAATTGGCGATATATTCCAAATAGTATCATATATAACCATTGGTCTAAACCCTGTTTTCAAAAGAAAAAGTAAAGTAGTTTGCTTAAAGTTTTGCTCGCAGAATTCAACTGATTTTGTGGCACAGTCGGTCCACCATTGGAATTGTTGAATAAAAATATGTTTCCGAATAATGTCGATACCATCAATTTGGAAAAAAAAAATAACGGTTTATAATAAACTACAGAAATAAAATCAAGCAATGCAATAAACCTGAGAGTACAAATTTTCTACAAGTAGAAATATTTCCAAATCGTTGTTACAAGTATTTACCCTAGTTTAGGTAATGCAAGTGATAATGATGTCACACAGCATGAGAGGATATTAGAATAAAAATCGAATTATGTAATGAAACAATACTCATACATTATCATGAAATTAATAGTAAAAACGTGACATTTACTTATAAAAATTATATTCTTCCTAATTAATTTTTATTGTCACTTCATTTTCATATTCTTAATTAGATTATTATTTTCGCTCCCTGTCTTATTAAAATTCTTTGGATGCAGAAATGTGTGTTAATTTTAATTATATTGATATGTCGTTTGAGCCCTGCAGAATTTTTTCTGAAAGCTATGAAATGTTTTTTTAGTAAGTTCATTGTTTAGTCTGAAATCATAGACATCCCCTTTAGGGTGCAAAAAGTAATTATCTCAAAAGAAAAAAAATAATAGCATTATCCTCAGGAGACAGGTAATCATAGCATAAAACATCAAAAATGTTTATTACTTTTCTTTATAAATCATCGTCGAGGTGATTATTTTGAAATTCAAAGCAACATTTTATAAACTATTTTTATTATATCACGAAAATATTTAGAATTATTGTTATACGATAATTATAAATAACTGAAATTAAAGAACACTTTTACTTTATTTATATCATAATGTAAATGAATTTTAAGAGATTGTGAGTTATAATTCTTAAATATTATTTTATTTCGAAAATATGAAAACAATATATAGATCGTAACCAAATAATAACAAATACATCCCTTCTTGTATAAAAGTTTGTCTAAATGCATGCTAAAATATTCAAAATTCATCTTCATTTTCAAAATTTTTCGTTTTAGTTATTAAAGTTGTTCATATATTCACAGCAAATATTGTTTCGTATGAGAAAAACCACTAAAAATAATGCAAATATAATTTAATGACTTCAACGCGGAAAATGAATGATGAAAGAATTTAATAAACTGATAAATAATAAAAGGTGTTCATACAAAAACAGGCTGTTTCGATGAAAAAGCAAAATTGAATGTAATCTGCTTGTTTAAATTGCTCAAATATTTGAGAACAATTTGGAAAGCCGGCAATTTCTCATGCCAAATTATTTTCTTTCATCATATTCATAGAAGAAGCACAATGCATATACTTATGAGAGGAATAAATTTGCTGAAAGACTTTGATATCATTTTGTGTTATTAAGGAAAGCATTTATCTTACAGTTCAGGTGTTTAGTATATGCGGGCTTGGAATGAAGTAAAGAGGATAATTATGAATAATTAGTTAAATTTAACAGTTATAGGTTTATTAACAATACTTAACCCTTAACTGGTTAGGTGCGGTCTACGAGACCACATTTCATTTACACTCAAATTAGATTTTCTAATGAATGTATTAGTATGAAAAACTGCCAATATTTTGCAGATATTTTTCTTGATATATATAGATACGTTTTAGAAATTTTTCAAAATATATTATCATTGAAAAAAGTAAATACTTTGGTGCATACATTTTCTTCTCAAATTACATGTTACAATAAATAATATTCTTAAAAAAGCATATTACTTTTTAAATCATATTTGTTTTTACAGTATATGAAGGTATATAGAAGACAATATGTTGTAAAATTTAACATTTATATGAAAAATAAAAAATGACAATGGGTAAAATTGGCCCTTTTTTTATCGGCTTGGGTGACTTTTATAGCACGGTTTTCTAGTTCATTTTAAACATACAGGTTAAGAACTAATATAAAAATCAACCTATAAATTTTGTGTATATAACTTGGTATTTTAATATGCTTTATAATTTTTTTTTTAAAATGCATTATCACTAGAAAAATTAATTATGTTTGAACATGCATATCCAAATCAGTTGAATGCGAACTTTCATCGAAAAACTCTTTTGTATAATTATCCTTATCACTAAAATTACTTTATGCTTCATTTAAAAGTGTCTGGAGCACTGCTTCATAATAGGATCAGTAAACTGGATGATATTTTGGGGCCTAAGTTTTAGTGTCATCTGCTAATCCTTGTTTATCACTGGGACACTAACAGGGAGATGTGGTCTTAGAGACCGCGCTCGAAGAGATAACTGAATTATTTAAAAAAGCATCTGCTGAAATCGTTTGAAAAAGTGCACGTGTATTGAAGGTCACAAAACAGGAAGCTACAGGGTCAATCCATGCAATTGAGCTAAAAATAGAAAAGGGGTGACAGAAAATCCATCGCTAGCGATCTCACAGACCGCACGCCCCCAGTTAAGGGTTAAAATCTTATCATAAAATTTATCCTAAATAAACCTTTAATGTCGCCGATTTTCAGTAACATTTTATTGGTTAAATATTATTTATTATAAAGGACAAAATCCTGAGAAGCATGACATGAATCATCGTTTCTGTGGAAGCTAAATATAGTTTCGCACCCAGAAACTAACACAATGAAGGAACTGAATAAAATAGTATTCTTGACGTATGTGTTTATTGTTGTAAATGTGTAGTATTGCTTTCCTTCTCAGGTAGTTTCTTAGTAAACGAGAGAGTGTTACAGATATATCTAACGCATTATGGACAACTCCGGCTTTCGCGACAAAAAGGAAACGGTTAAAATATTTCAAGATATTGGCGAATATTCATTAGGACTAAGATTCTGGTATTAGTTCTGTAAAATTCTATGTATAGTCATGAAACTGTAAAAAATGAAGGGAAACGAAATGAGGAATAAAATACAGTGGAATTTATCTCAAACATGTGATTGAGCCAAGTTCTCTTTGTAGTGCTGTATTGATTTCTGTAACGTGTGTGTTTCATCAGTATACTATTTCCTTTGTTTCTTATAACAGATAAAGCATGCTTCCACATTGCTGAGTGTGTTGGACTCATTCACCGCACATCCGTTCTACGGATTAATTAAAAAGAAATTAGTTATTTTTTTAAAGACAGATTGCAAGTAGAAAAATTTTAACTATCGCTTTTCTGCGCAATGACTTTGGTGATAATCATTTGATCGAGGATTGAACAGGATTTCAAAATAATTTTATATCCGTCCAATTTATATTAATTTTTTGTCTGTTGACTTATTAAATTTTAAAATTTTCTCAGTCGAATTGATATTTTTCCTTTATAATTCTTGAAGAATGTATGAATTAAGAATGATAGCAACCATTTTTTGTATTGTATTCAAAATACTTGAAATAATACAAAATTAAAGTTCTATCATTCTAAATTCATAGACAGTATTAGATATTAAAACACGTTCAACAAGAATTAAACTCCTCTTTCCATATTCTTTTACAAAATTTAAATGGCAATTACGGATTACAAATTCGTTCTTCAAATTAAAAATGTTGGTTTATTTTATAACGTTTTTGCTTTCACCTATATGATATTTGGAAATAGAAAATAATATATTTGTGAAAATTTCCAACATTGACATTTTGATCAACAACCATGTTTTCACAATCAACAACGAACACCGATTAACAGATTTGAAATTATGATTGTATATTTGATTTTGAACTTGATAATTTAAGAAAGGAGCGACCCTTACATATATACCACTAAATTTATTTATTAAATATACGAATGGGAAATCTGCATCATTTCCTAATCCTAACCCACAAGGGATTAGAGAAAGATTGTCGAAGGGGATTATTTCTCTTTTTCATACATCTCTAAACAGAAGGAATCCATCGAATCCTTCTGGCTTTCAATCAATAATATTTTACGCATAATCAATCAGCAGCAGCAATAAACAGCATATATGAATTTTAGTATATCATCTTCACATCATAGATGTTAATTTTTATCCAAACTACTTCTTGTTGATTCAGTTAATTGGTGGATTATCTGACTCTCAATATGTATCAAAGGAAGTCTTTGAAAAATAAAACAAGCTTAATAAACAGAATTTAATATGTGGTTAAGATATTAGAATTTTTAATCTATTTCAAATTTTTGAAAAAATAATTCAAAAGAAAAAAAAAATACTTGTTCTATTATCTTCATTAAATATGAAGCTAAACTCAAAAACAGTCTTATATATATATGTGAGGAAATCAAATCTGAATATATTTCCTGTTTGATAGCTTAAATATCACATTTTTCAGAACCCCACATATATGATGGGTATATTTGCAACCAAAAAACCTTAAAGAATAGATAACATAGTAATTATTTGTCAGGGATGGTAGTATGCTTAAATACCACAAATAAAGAAATAAGGGACATATAAGTAATGAGCAATATTTTTTTTTTGCATTAAAAATTTTAAATACAAATATTTTCAGGGGAAATCTTACAACTATAATTTCTTTGTAATTTATGCAGATGAGAAGATATGGGAAGCGAGATGAATAATGTTAAACACATACAAAAACAATTTTACAAATAAAACTATTAATAAGTTTTGAAAAATATAATTTATGGCTTTCGTGGGATATTTGTTATCGACGGACAAATAATTAAAAAGGAAATGCATCAGTAAAAAATTCTTAATATAATTGACGCAAGTATTTTTTTTTCCGTTTTTATTAAGAATGGAAGGGATGAGGCTTTTCGTTTAAATGTTATTTCAATTTGATGCAATTAGATGTTAATAATTTTGCTTATATTTATAAAATCGATGAGAAAAAAAATGAAAAGAAAAGGAATTTTTTAAAAGTTCTTTTATTCAATCGTGTATTATATTTAATACTTTACTGATTTCCATTTATTTAATTGCTCTTAAACAATAAAAGAATTTTGGGAATCTTTAATATTTTAGTAATTCTAGTAAACATTTAAAAAAATAAATTACTCTCTGCAAAAAAATCATCGCGTAGTTCTAAATCTCTATTCTATGAAATTTTTAATGATCTTATATAAACCAAAGCTATCGATTTTATAACAAATAAATATGTTTTAAAATTACTACTACAACAGCCAGAATACAAGTAATTTTACTCGTGTTTTATTAACTATACAAAACTATAAGCTTAAAGCGGAAAGAATAGATAAAAACTTTAATTCTATATCCTTTCATTGGCGTATAAAGAAAAACAAATTTGTTTTGAAACGAAAAACAGTCATTCACAAATTCAGTGTCTTCTTTAAAATTTTTGAAATCTGTCCATTAAAAGTAATCTAAATTTCTAAATTTATTCTTTCTTTTATAAACACTAAAAGAGCCATAAAAGATATCAGAATCTACTTCACTATACATCAAAACCATTAGACAGGGCAATTTTTTAAAAAAAGGACTATATTTGTAAGCCCTCTCGTCGGAAGAGGCAGTTAAACGCTTCCAAATGAGGCATGTCGTTAACATTAAAGTGACATTGACTAATGGTTTTAACGTCCTTAGTCAATCTATCTAGTAACTTTTAGGCCTCGTTTCCGATACTTCATACTTGAATCAGTGAACAGCGTTGCACTCTTAAAATGGGAAAGCTCTACCATCTCGCTATAAAGCTAATATTTTGTTATTCCTTCAACGTTAAATATCTGATAAATGTCACCAACTTTAGAAAACATCCTTTTGTGAAGCGTTTTAAGTCAACGACTTTTAGATGAATTAGTTTAGAAATTAATAAACACATGCGGTTTGTATGTTTGTTGTTAAATGTTTAGAAAAGATATACTTTTTGTTGTTGTTGTTCGAAATGATTAATGTGTTTTTCATTTCATTCTTTGCAAAAGTATTTCTATTCTGTTAATTTTCATTTTGGAGGACTTCTCCCTTTGAAAAAATAAATGATTTATATAATAAGTAACAGAAGCTTGTAGTGGAAGGAATAATATTTTAGTTTAGAATGTTTTAAAAAGCGTTATTTATACTTTAGTATGAAAATAATAAGCTTGCAGTGCATTTTAACCATATAATTGTAACAATACATTTATCCATTTTTCACATTCTCTGTGATTACTTTTATCTGCAAGAAAATACTATTATTTCCTAAATTCTGGATAAGGTAATAATTATTATGAATCAGTTGGTAAACTAATTCTGGATAAATATTATAGCTATTTTGAAGGTATTAATTTTATTTTTCTATGCGGATTTTTTAAACAAGAAAATGAACAATTTTTTATTGCAAATTATATTATAGATAGCCATAGTATTTTATAACATCATAAATTTTGCCAAACCATAGATCAATAGCCAATGATCGAGAAAAATACGCCCTGCAGCTGACGGAGAATAATGGCCATAGAGATGTTATCATAAGCGCATCATTTTGAAATTATTAAGGGCATGCCATTCTCCTAAAAATGGTTGAAGAGAGAGAATTATTGTATCTAATTAAAAGAAAGCGAAAAAGAAATATATATATATATGATTCATTTTTTATGTTATGGAGAATCAATAAGAAGTTACTTTTAACACAATGGTTTTGAGAAATTCGTTTTATGAGACATAGATTAGGAATGACTTTTCAAAACCTTTTTTTTAATATTTTCCTTACAAATTAATCAATCTATAAAAATACTATGGAAATTATTTCCTAATGTACATTAACTTTATGTTAATTATAAACTATGTTAAATTGAACATATTTAATACATTCTGAATTTATATATCCTAATGCTTTCTTTTCCATTGTCCATGAAACCTTCTTTTGGCACTTTGTCTCCTGTAGGCAATACACGGGATATTTCTTTGTTTCATCCAACCATAGTCCGCGATCATATTGACGCTACTCCTACCTTGGTATTTACGATCCAACATTTTAATATCTTAATGAAAACTTCCCCTCCCCACCCCCATGTTCTTCATTAGCTCCATGAAATTTTTGAAAAAAGATGTCAAAATTTAATTTTTTCAAAAATTTTAAAAATGGATTTTTAAACTCATCGAACAACCCAAGTCTTTGGATTTCGTTAACAGTTTTTTTATGATAGATTAAAAGTTGGCATCTTGTAAATTCCCGAGCAATTTCATGACGATTTCCTGGAGAGCTCTCCAGACCTCTTTTTTATTCAAAAGCATTAAAATGCTTTCAAACAGTTCAATTTTAAAAAGTTTCAGAATATCCTGGACATACTAAAACAATTTCCTTTATTTTTGTTTCCGGCAGCCTTGGGAACTTGTTGTTTAGGTATTTAAAGTATTCTCCTTTTTTTATTTTGATATAAACTTAACAAACTTCCCCATCAGGCGACGCTGATGTGAAATGGAGGCAATAGGTCTTGATTGGTATCAACCAAACATTCATTTATATTACAAGTTTTTATACTTAGATTCCATGTTTTGATACTTTCCTAAGAAAACTTTTTTTGATCCAATTATTCTTCTTATCCCGATTGCCCCATTCACAAAAGGACCAAAGATACGCATTTGAGGCGTCCTGCTTTTTGATCAAGAAGTATGAAAAGCAATTTTATATCACCGCATACCGCTCATACTTGCATTTTACATTTCAAATTTGCTAAAATCAAAGCAAAATTCTTGAGAGATTCTTTCAGGTACACAGAATGCCATAATGGCAATGAAGCATACTTGCTGTCACTATATAGTAGCACTTCTTTCAGAGATCATTTTGAAAAGTCAATAAAGAGTGTACACTGGTTCACATTATACTGTATTTTTTTTTCTTCTCACTAGTGGAAAAAAAATCTCTAGTTTTTGTTAATGATGACGACTTATGACACTATGTCTTCATCCCCTTTAACTATAACTCAATCAATTGTTGGCTATGGCAAACAAAATTTTCAATTTGTGAAAAAATATAATGACAATGATTTTTTTTGATACTTTATCCTGAAATCACTATCTAAAAGTCTATAAAACTCAACTGTTGGTTTTTAAATACTTTGTGGCAGCAGGCCTGTCTTAACTAATCGATTGGAAACTTCGCTAATGCACTAAAACTTGTCCTTTTAAGATAATAATTCTTAAAAGGAAATAACCAGAAATCAATGCACTGCTGTGATTAAAAACAATATATATTAGTCTTAGAGTCAGTTTCTAATTTTTAATAATTTAAAAACAATCATAATCATATTTCTTCTATGTTTGATATATCTATTCAATTTCCTTAGCATTACCTTAAAACAAAATGATCAATTCAATTCTTAGTAATTTTCTTCTCCCTTTATCCACTTAGATGCAAATTATTTCTGATAAAACTCATAAGAAATCAACAGTTAATCTGCATATGTTTCAAAACCATATGAATCGATTACTTGCCTGACTTCAGTTCTAATAATGTGTCAGAGAAGCTCATATAAAACCCATTTCATATCTTTCCTACTTTAAATTTATTAAAAGAATCTGCATGATAGCGCAGCTTTTTTTCACCGTCTCTTCAAGGAAGTTAAGCCTCTTTAAAGATTACAGACTCAACTTATTTTTTAATTATATCTAGATGAGATCGCAGAGAAAATTTATTTCTCCCCAAAGAAAACGATTTATCGTTCTCCGATAAGTAATTATGATCTCTGAACTCTAATATCGCCTTTAAGAAGATAAAAATATTTATGATCAACAAAAATTCACTTTCTTTAACGACTGTTCTCTTTCTTTCCTAATAAACCTCTTTAAAGATACTAAAATCTAGTTTTACAAGACTTGTAGAAAGGGAAAAATAGACAAGAAAAATTGACTTTTTGGTTATTTTCAATCATACAATTTTGATTGCGTAAATAAAACTCTCTTTTCATCCATAAATTGTTTCCATATGATAATAATGCAAATTGATTTGTGCAAAAGATATGTTTTAATCAGAGAATTTTATCGAAATCCATTTGTCAGAATTATTAGAATAAAACCAACATATATTTTTTGCAATGGTAAAAAAATGGTGTTATAATGATAGAACATTCACTTTTTCTTATGTTCATTATGTTTTTATTTTGTCCGCCGTCTATCAGTATAAGGAATTAGCTTTCTATTAGCTATTCTAATGTTAGTTTTCTATTAGTTTATAATAAAGCAAAATGGGTGCTTGTCTGTGGACATGTTGGCGCTCTACAAGGCAAAACGTTTGATTTGAGTTCGTAAATTTGATATAGAAACAATATGGAAAGCAAAACTGTTCAGTCGAAGCGATTTTTTTTCAATTGTGATTGCAATCATTATGAATGAAAGTTGCAGTGAAATTTTAGTATTTTTTCACTATAACATCCAAAAATATCGTTACAAAAATCATTTTTATATAGCTTTAAAAATTTTAAAACTAAGTCTATTAATTATACAAAATTTTGTAACTCGGATTTAACTTGGATTTAAAAACTATACTTTTCCAAAAATCAACAAATATATTGTGTAACTTTTAAAAATGTATTTCATAGTTGCACTGAAATACAGGCAGTTGGAGTCATGTTCATGAAATACTCGTTTGATGTTCTTCCGTTGTTGAACGCAAGGATGAAATATTGTTTATTGTGTGCGCGGTATTCTAGAGGAATCAGAAAAAAATACTACAGGAAGTCAAATAATAGCGCGCAATTCCAAATAGTTTAAAGAAACACTTAATATTTTAATATCATTTCGATTTCATGGGCCTAATCTCTATTAGGATAATTCATAATACATGACATGACACTGGAGTAAATATCCTTAAAAAACTGAAGCGCTTTTCCTCTACTCATCAGATACACCTGCAATGGATTCCCTCCCATGTTGATATCAGGGGTAATGAGATTGCCGACTTCCTGGCCATGTCCGGTGCTGAAGAGGTTTTGAAACCTTCTGCACCTCTTTACGGAGCTTTCTCTCGTCGCTAAAAACAGGAATAAAATTTCTTAGTGTGTTCCACCAGTGCACCAATGGTATCGAAGTGATCATCCGGGTGGCTCTCTGGCTCTTGTTTGCAGCCGACAAGATCAAACCACCCTCACTCGCTTCCTCAGTGGTCATCTTAGATCATTAAAATATTCTGGTGGCTCAAAGTGCTTTGATGTTTGCACCATTTTCTCTAAGGTGCAGGCTTCACCTGAACACATCCTTCCCTGACTTGGGCTTGCCAAAAGGGATATGACAAAACACTGATGCTTTTGGACTTTTTTAGGGTGCACAATATCTTGGACCTCGTCTAATCCTGCTGATATTGGGGATAGGCAACAACAACAAAATGATACATGACTTGTACAAGATTATTAAGATAACACTATGTAGTTTCTGGTATGCATAAAATACTTTGTAGAAGGAATCAAGAACTTCAAGTTGTACATAAAAAATTTTACAGAAATTAAAACCAATTTTCCTTGTGAACCAGCTAGTCGCCAGATGCAGCTAATTATTTATAAAAATGGATCTGATTGCGCCAAAAATATATAAATCTCATGAATATACAATAATTATACTTCTGAATAGGCCCAAGTAAACATTCCAAATGGAACATTTGTCTGTTCAATAGTTTATTTTGAAGCCATGGTCATGATTATACTAATGAGTGTTATTCGGTATTGCACGATATTAAGTGGCTTCGAATCCCAATTTTATTTTACAACACACGTTTTTGAGTGGAATTGTTACTATTTTAGGAGATAATTATAAGATCGTAACGGAATTTCAATTTTTGTTACACTTCGTTTAATGAGAAATGAGTTCTACTTTTGCAGTACTTTGAGCTTACCGCTTTTGCAACGATTTTACAATCAAGATAATTCAAAAGTACTTCAAAAAGGTTTCAAATGGAGTAAATTAATTAATGGAGTAAATTAAATTAAAATGGAGTATTTTTTTTATTTTCATTCACAAAGAAATACTTTCGATGGAAACCCATCCAGTACTATATAATTCCTTAGCGTAAAATAAGATTTTCTGAAATTTTATATATTTAACTTATTTCTCTTAATTTCTGCTGTCCTTTCCTCAAAGTATTACATTGTGTTTCTGATAACAATGAAGATATTTACCTCAAATCAACATTTAGTCAGAATTTTAATGTATTTTTTATTAAAGATTTCAAACAAAATGCGATTCTTACAATACATAAAATAAAATAAATGTTTGAAGTTTTACAACTTTTTTTTAAATGAGATGTAATTTCAAAATGTGATAATAAATCTGCCAATGTAGAATGGAACTGAGGCTTTACATTGGAATATAAAAGAGCTTTAATTTTTGGATATGCAATTCAATGCCATAAGAACGAACTATGAGCTTACATTTTGAATTCCAGGCAGACATTTCACTCGTCATTATTTCTACCTTGTTTAATATTCTCAAAACGCCATGTGTTGCGATCCGAAAACTGTGTTGAAATATTGTTACGAAGTCGCTGCTAACACTTGCTTGAAACATTTATCCACGGATTTTATAAGTTTGAGAATAAAGATTGGTTTAGATATCGATGGGCAGAGCAGTTTCATAGTGAATTTTACGTTTTCGTTTTTTATGAGCGAAAAAGCTTTATAGCTTTTGAATCCCTTGTGTTTCTGGTCTAGAAAAGCGAATAAAATCGAGATGTCTTGTGCATTTATTTTTAAGAAAATTATGCCGATAACTGATGTATTTTGGGGTAGAATACAAGATATTAAGGATTTAGAAACATTTTTTTTATCATTTCCTTATTGTCATAACTATGTAATGTTATCTCCTAATTTAATTTAACTTATCTTTGTTTATCAATTTAATTAATTTATTTTTTATCTTAAATTAGCCCATGTTAACTTCATTCAAAAAGGTTCTCTTATTTCCTAATCCAAATTCCATTTTTTATTTAATTATTTCTAAACGAGCTTTAAAAAAGTGCTTTCTCCGTGGTTTCCCATGCCATGAGAGAAGTGATAAAAATCCTTAACACATACGCATCCCTTTTAAATATACTTAAAATTTACCTACTTCTCGTAGTAAAATAAATTGAAGTTCATTCAAAAAGTGTCTTCCTTTCGGCCATATATCTGCGAAAATTATACTACATATATTTACAATTTTTAATTAAAATTTAATTCTTTAGTTTCAATTTGATTTATTAAAATTGAAAAGCATCTATAGAAATTTTGTTTCGTATAATTAGAGTTAATTTAATATTCATTACCTGTAATGCAAATACATTAATAAATCATCTGGATTAATTTTTTTCTATATTGGTACAGTGAACATAACCAAAAGTGTAATTTAGTTATTTCAATTTCTATTGCTCAGAAGGAAAAAACAATATATTGAAAAGAAACATTCATGATACAACTCCACCTATCAAAAATAAGATCTATGCTCGAAGTAGAGCTAGCTCGAACCCATACCTTAATTAACTATCAAGGGAAAGAGAACCAATCACCATACTGGACGTTTCTCGTCCATATATTTGATAAAATAGCTTGATAGAATAACTTTCTACGGATATTTATAAACTAACGGGTTCGGGACCAATGATCTTAGAATAGATGAAATATGATGTTTCATTATCTTGATCATTACAGAATCACCAAACGATATTTATTTTCTACAACTGTTGTCATCAAGAAAAATAATGGGGAACATGAGTAACTTTCTTTTTTACAACCGTGTTTCTAAAACACTGGAATCAATGGAACATATATACACATTGATCAACTGGGTAAATTAACATACATTCATAAATGAACATCTCAGAATTTTACTATTACTTTAGCTACTATTTTGCTTAACAGATTACTAATAATGAAATTAGTCACCAAAAAATGTTTAATCGTCTAATGAAGATTTTTTTTTTTTAATTTTGGGGGAAAAATGCTAATCATTTGTTAAATGAATCAAGTAATTTTAGAGATATCACAGGAACTATAATATATTCCTAATTATTTTTTGTTCATTTATAGAACAAAGTTTAACTACACTTAAAATATTTTTGAAATCTAATAAACTTGAGTATAATGTATTTAATAAAAACAAAAAGTATTCCATAACTTTGTAAACTTCTTGAAAAACAAACTGTCCTCCTTTAAATAAAAGCTGGCAATCCGTTGGCTTTTTTAAATAAAGGTTAATAAATTCAAAATGGCATTATGCGTATTAATTTATTATCAATGAAGTAAAATTGCACTTAAGTCATTGGAATCAATGAATTTCTTTTTCATTAAAAACTTCTGGATGCAATTGAAATGTCTATTTCAATTCAATAAAAATTACGAATTTTATGACTTATATTAAGGTTATATTATATAACCTTATTATCGTTATTTTTAAGGATGGTTATCAAGCATATTATTTTCGAATATATCAACTTTTTACTACTGATGCCATATTTTATTCTGTCATAAAAAAACCCTAATAAACGTATATGTGAATTATGAGAGTTATTTATTAATTTTAGATTTTAAATTCTGTTCTTTTCCTTTTTTTTCTCTGAAAAACCAAAAAAATAAAAGTTTTTGACAGAAGTAAAATTTGTTTAGTATTTAAATATAAAAAAGTATTGTAAAATCATTGAACGTATAATATGAAAAGCAAGCAGTATTCCTTTAAAAGGTAGTTTCATAGAAAATAAAATTTTAAAGGAAAATATATTTTTCTACTTTCTTTGTAAAAAGAATTTCTGCTATTGTATTTTAAATCATATTTTATTTAAGAGCTTAATAAAAATCTAATAGGCGCAGATAAGTGAAATTTCAAATAAAAAAATGCTCTCTCTCTTATTGCATTCAGTTCTTTGTTATATTTTTAGAGTTGAAATTTATGATTTTATTTTTTGTCGGAAGACCAACATTGTGATCAATGGAAGTATCTCATTTTAAGGAATGTTCAATAGAAGTCAAAAATCATTTCATTTGAGGATAATATTACTGATTCTGTTAATTTGCAAATCGTAAAAAAAAGAATGCATTATATATGTGATAAACTATACTGGTTGTGATATAGCAGTTGATCCAGTATCTCATATCAATATAGGATACACATTTTTTTTAAGTATTGACATTTTAGTTCGGACTTCCGACTTCGAGTGTTATCGGTGAGCATCGGAAAAAATACCACCTGCTTTTAGTTTGATGCTTTTTGATGTAATCTGGATAAGAATTTGTTTGCAATACATACGTATTATAAAAGTGCACTTTATATGTAAGATATGGTAGTTAAATTTATTCTAATCAGTTTCTTTAGGTAAAAATTAAAACTTTTTTTAAATTAAAAAACGTGTTTGAAATATGAGGAAATTGTTATACAGACTTATAAAGCTATAATATTTAAACAATCCACCACATTCATGTTGTTTCAATTTATTAAATATTTTTGAAGATAAAATGTATAACATTATGCATATATTCTAAATGAAAACATCGTTCAATATTACATATATTCATTTTTATGACTGTTCAAACTTTGTGTCGCAATTGGGTTAGTGAAAAACGTTAAAGTTTTGAATATTTGCACTTATCAATGTTATAAGTTTTTTTTTAATTTTAAAAAGAAAACAACAATTACTAGAGGATTTTTACAGTGTTTCTGGTAATTCCATAATGAATAGAAGAATTTGCGAAAAAAGTCTTATACATTGTCATGGAAAATATTTCTTATTATTGTCCATTTTTTAGTCTGGAAATTACTTTTTTATCAATAGGATAGAATCTAAAAGAAATATTTGATTTAGATGCAGAAAGAATTAATACTTAAATAACACTATATTCATAATCTTATTTCTTTTCTTCTCTTACAGTATATAAAAACATTCAAATGTACGCAACTAAAATGGCATTCCAGAAAATTCATGCATATGTTTGAAAATATTGCTATCCCTTCCGAAACTTAAAAAAAAACTGAAGTTAAACCTTTATCACAAAAAAGCTGTTTTTAGAAGAAAAAAAATTAGTAACCTTTCTTATTATATGAAATAGCATAAATGAAAAAATTGTAATTGCAATGAAAATACATTTTCCATTCAAAAAGCAATGTTTTATCTTAATTCAGATATTTATTTACTACAACATATGCATTTTACCGGTGGATAAATTGTTTCAATTGAATAAATTAATACTTCGGATTTATTATTATCTATTAGAAAAACGTAATAACAGAATAACAAAATATAATAAAAAATCGGCAAAGCAAAATAAAATAAAAATAAATTTAATATGTAACTTATAAGCAATAACTTTAAACAAACTTGATGAAATAAATAAAAATTAATCTGTCAGTCAAATATTTATTCTAAGGATAAAAATTCTTTATGTTTCAGATTGGAGTAGTTCAGATGAAAGAATTAGTACTTAATATATAGAGTTTGTCCTGGTAATTAATAGAAGGTGGCATGCATTTGTTTACCTAGATTTTAGCAAAAGATTATTTCCTCGTTGTGTGAAAAGTTTTTGTTGAATTTTAGTCTCTTATGTCTCTCTTTATACTGCAAAATTAGAATATTGTTCATTAAATGTTATGTTATATTGATTAAGAAGGAAATCTCCAGTGATCACTTTTATTTTTTAATTTGTGTTTTTACGTGTTTTGAATCTCTAAATAAATCCCCAACTCAAAATCGGCAATTTTCTTTCAATTACAGTATTTTTACAGTAAATGACTTTTCATTAGTTCCTTCAGGCAAAATCTTTTGCATTTTAAAATAATTATGAATTTACTAAAATTTTTATACCAGAAAGGAATATTTCACATTCAAAAGAGAAATTTTGTAAGAGAATTTTAATAATCGTGATGTATCAAAATTTAGTTTGTTATTGATATTTATTATTTTGTTTACTTACTGAATGTTTATCTATTTACTCTATGAACAAACAAATTAATGATAATAAATAATTCTAAACATTCGGGTCTGAATTGGTGGCGTGTATTGAGAAAGCATGTTTTTTTTTTTTTTTTTTTTTTTTTTTTTTTTTTAAATCTGCCAAATGTAAAATAGAAGAAATTTGAAATGGAATTGTGATGTTCACGTAACCATAAATCTGATCCATTGATGCAGGGTATTTGATGTATAAAAATATTTTAAGGAAAAACTTGTTTTGATAATTTTATGCAAGATCAAACTGTAAAAATGAATATTTTTAATCCCTACAATATTTTATTCATATTTTTTCAATTACTTATAAATTATTCGATTTATTTTTTTATACTGCGCACATGTTTTTATGTGCATTATAAATATGCTATACTATATATATCTAAAAGCTTCATATATAAGCTTGATTTGACTATCTTAACTTTTTTGACATCTCTGCTCTGTTGCAAGCTCATTTGAAATAAATTTTTCCTTCAACTAATATATACACATAAGAAATGAAAGCAAATTAAGTTAACTTCTCAAATTAAAGTAAATAGTTAACAATTATATTAAAATATTTTTGTTTTGGAAACTTCATTCAAAAATATACAATTCCGATAACTATTATAATTATAATTAATAACTATTATGTAAAATTTTAATAAAATAAATAGTAGCTGTTAATGATTTTCCAGAGTCACATTTCATTCCGTGACTGAGACTAATAGAAAAAGAGAATCAAGGATAAAAACAGTCTTTCTTGCATTAGATTTTGGTTATGAAACAAAAACATTATTTTTCATCGTACCATTAAAAAAAAATTCTTTCGCCTATACAGGTTATTTTTTTTTCCTGTCTCATAATATAATTGTAAATAAAATAGAAACAAATAAGTATAATTATCTGCATTACAAGAAACATTTCTTTGAAATTTTATTTTGGAATAGGAAGTTTCATACATTTGCATTACAATATATCTAGACGTCTTATAGAGAAATAGAGTGAGGCAAATTTAACATTATATATATAGAATGCCCGTAACGTAAAGAGGCAAAGAAGTATTATATTATATATTTAACCAAAGAAAAAACATTATTCCTTAATACAAATGTTATTGCGTAAAAATATTGAAATAATATATAATGAGCACAAACCAAAATGACCTTTTGCTGTAACCCTTTTCATACATTACATATAGAGTACATTTACACCACAGTTTACTGTATTTGAAATTTTTTGAAAGTGAAGTGATTTTTATGTGAACTCCTGTTATCCAACAGATGAATCATGGCAGATTATAAAACACTCAACTCACAGATAACTATATTTCTTGAAAGCTCGTATAACTATTTCCGCCCACATTCGATAACAAATAATGATTACATTTACATTTTTAACCTGAAAAACTGGATTACTTAGATCTGATATTGCTTTCGATCAACTCAGAGTAATCGGTCAATGTCGCTGTCGCTGTCGTTGTTTTGTAGCTTCAGTTTAATTCAAAGATACATCATCACTAATGCTTTAAACTACATTGTTTTCTTATGCACATTCTAATCAACTCCAGGAAAATTTCAAAATTCTACAACTCTAATAAATCCATCATAACTCAAATTTCTTTCTTTCTCTTATTTTCCATTTTGGAACACCATATATTATGGGGATAAGAAAAATAGAGGATATGATTCTTATGCAATATATATTGCATATTAGAAAAGGTTTTGAAAATATTTTTGATACTTATACGACATTTTATAAATTCTCAGTATTTGATTTCAAAATATCATCTGGAGATAAACTTTCTTTCTATGAAATAGGAATTTTGATAGGAATTAAAATTTTTAATGACGAAGATAACTAATCAAATAACATGCATTGCATTAGGTTTTCATTATGCAATCTATGCTACAAAATCCAATTTAAAAAAGATTCCTGAAAATTTGAATTACATTTTTGAATCCTGAGAACAATGTTAATTGAAGAGTAATGTATCAGATGAAATAATTTTGATTAAAATATAGTAAATATTAACCGTCAATCGATACTTTTTGTTTTTAGACGATGTACTTCATATTTATTAATAAAATAGTAACATATTTAAAAACTATAAAATTGAAAAGACATGGAAAATGTAAAAACTCAACCAAACACATTACGTGAATTATAACAAATTCACTTAATAAGACTTGATTCATTAGCTCTCTTGTGCAGCAGAAATGTAATTTGGAATGTGAACTGAACTTTAAATCTGAGATTAAAATTTGAACACTCTTCAAAATTTCCTATCACACAAACAAACCTACAATTGAGACAAAACGTTTACAATGTACAAGTACTACTGAACTAACAAAAGTGTGAACAAGGTCAATGACACTTTATTATTCATAATTTTAAAAGAAACTAAAATAATAATTAGTAAAATAAAGTAATTACTTTTTTTTTTAAATTTGAAATTAATCCTGATATCTATAAACTGAATCGCAAACAAAGCTTTGCATGCAAATAAAATCATTTAGTAATTTGAAAGCATATTTCTACTAATATTTTTTCTCGTTAGGTTTCTCGCTTTATATCAATAGTCTATTTTCATGTTCTTAAATGAGTTTTTTATTTCCTATTATCATAATTGTTTGGTTAAGAAATTTATTTGTAGTAACATCAAGAATAATTTCAAACGTGGCATTAATTAAAACGTTTTTTCTCCCCTCAGAGACAATAAAATGTTTCTAGCTGTTCCTTGTTCGATGAGAACATTTCTATTTATGTTTAATTTCAAACTTAGATATTACTTCAGGGGACAGAAAAGCAATTATCACAAAATTGTGGCGTAATTGTATTTACACGTAGGAAAAGTGTAATCAAAATACAAACTTATTAAAACTCCTGATTATTTATCTCTTAAAATCATCTCTGGGGTGTTTTCTTTTGAAATCCTATAAAGAGGATTTTTGGATATTTATTTAGATGTAATCAAATGGTTTAACAATACAATAAAAATTACACATCTAAAGTTATATATTTTTTAGATCAATCAATGGTTCTACCTGTTTGTGGGAAACATAGGTAAAAAATATGGTTATTTTTAATTTTCATCAGTTATATTTATTTTTATATTTCTATGCCAAATTAATTTCTAATCTAAAATAAAAAATGACAGTTATCGAATCTCGTATATAATTCTATTTATCAACATTTTTATGTTTATAAAACATTTTTATGTTTTAAGTATGGTATATAAATCGGCATGCCTGTGATGATTTCATGTGGCATGCTAATGATCTTTTGGCAAATTCTAGATAATGAATCTTATAAATTTATCATTTTATCATTTCAATTTATCATTTTGATAAGCAAACATTTATTCTATGAACTGTCATTTTCTGTTTGAACTTAAAAAAAATTCAAATATGCAATAATGACTGACCAAAAATTAAAATTGCATGAATATTTTTAATTCCTGTATTGAGTTATTACTTTTCGTGGAATTTCATTCCATTATAGTTCTTTCTTCTTTTCAATGATTAAACATTTTAGTACTATTGCTAAGATTTAAATAACTCATAATTTCATTTAAATAACCAATTAGGAAAATTAACAGCTGTAGAAAACAAAATGCAGATATAGACAAATTTATTAATCCATTGCGAGCACTAAATATAAAGATTTCCTAAAAATGAAGTAAATATCTATATCAAATAATAGATCGCGTTTCAAAGCGATTCTTTTTTAATTAAATTAAATGGTATAATAATTTTGGTATTTTATATCGTCCTTCAAAAAATATCTACAGTACTGTAATTCTGAAAAGAAAGCAAAAATCAACAAAATCTGAAATATCTTTTACATGGACGAACTCTTTAGCTTTCATGACCAAGGCAACTCATTTTATTTTAACAGATAAATTCGTGATCATGTACAGACCAACATAATTTATCTTTAACAGTGGCAGTTAACCTATTTTTGATTCAGGAACACATTAAAAAAGTCTCGTTAACATCTAATTTTCTTTTCAGATAAGCCATTAGACTGAACAAATATTTCAGAAAAGTAAAATTGGTTACTCCCGCTTTTCGAAGAAGTTAAACGCTTCCAAATGAAGCATATCGCTAACATTAAAGTGGCATTGATTAATGGGTTTAACATTTTAAGCCTATCCATCTCGCAGCTCTTAACTCATATTTTCAGTACTTCGAACACGATAAAGTTAGTAAAGGAAGACTGATAAATCTGAAGAGTTTTTAAATAAAAATGATAATTTGATATCCTTTTAGGTTTAAATATATAATAAATAACACTGGTTTTAGAAAGCTTTCTTCAATGAAATTGTTTCAAGTAAACTAAAGCCGGCACGAAATGATTTAAGAGTTTTATAAATACATACAAATTGTATTAAAAATGTTCTTTTTGGCTAATGATAATCATTGGTATTTCTGTTTTATGTAATACCCTGAACAGTTTTAAGTAACAAGTTGCCATTGATGTGAAATGAAATTTAAATTATTTAGTAAAAAACTGTTTCATGCATTTAGATACGAAGTTCTAGAATTAGTCATAATCGTAAGTTTAATAAGCTTAGTTTAAGTTTAATAATCTGAGTTTAAGTTTAATAAGCTTAAGTTTAATAAGCTGAGTTTAAGTTTAATAAGCTTAAGTTTAATAAGCTGAGTTTAAGTTTAATAAGCTTAAGTTTAATAAGCTGAGTTTAATAAGCTGAGTTTAAGTTTAATAAGCTTAAGTTTAATAAGCTCTCTAATGAAAATATTTTTCTTATTAAAACGATGTTGCAGTCTCGAAAATGAATTACTCCAAAAATATTCAGAAATATTTAACTCTCTCAATATGGAAATACCCCAAATGCTCGTTCAATGAAAATACCGTGTTCGCCCGAATCACCTCGATACATTTTCAAATGCCTCCCTTTCGTTAAATGATTGAATAAAGTGGTGAGTGCTTTATTCGCTTGAGACACTTGACAAGTTGAACTTCAATGACAGGAGGGTTTCATGAAAGCAATCAAAAGAATGCTAGAGAAGTAAGAATCATTTTTTGTATCAATTCCTTAGGAACGCGCAGATCATTGCAACTTCTTTTTGGAGAGGGGGGGGAGGCGTTAATTTCTCTCATATTTGATAGAGAAATTAGGGCGTTCCAGCATTTCTGGTAAATAATCTTAGAAATGACAGGGTTAAATGCAAAATTTTCAGTATTTTATTATTGAATTTTCTGCTGCATTTATCCACTTTATAAAAATACTTTTTTTCGCGCAGAAAATAAGTGCATTTATTGATAATCCTAAGCTGGCATAAGTGCATTTATTGATAATCCAGTTAGCTGGCAATATATATATATATATATATATATATATATATATATATATATATATATATATATATATATATATATATATACTTTTATCATGTCAAATGAAGAAAGTGAGACAGTCATTCATTAGGATAATTATGGATGAATAACAATCCAATGACTCTTTGTATTATCAGTTGCTTTCTATAAAATCGGTCGTCAAACTTTGAAACTAGGCCGAGAAATTTTTTCTGTAGACATATAATCACATTTTTTACAATGGAAATTTACTTAAAATTAAGTATGCCTCTTAACATTTGATGTAAGAAAGTACCTCCTCGATATATTTTTTATTCTTGATGATTGAGAGGAAGGAAAATTATAATTTTATCATTATAATTTTTATAAAAATGTGTTTCATGCTTTTCTTATTATAAAATGAAAGCTAATAGAAATTATTTTGAAATTTTTCTCCAAAAATGCATTTTATGCTATTGATTTAGCACAAATATATTTTATTTCTTAAATAAGGAAAAGAAATATTGCTGAATTTTGAAAGATGATCTAGAAGATCTCAAAACCGTCATGAAACGCAAAATCCTTAATCTAACAGTTTAAAAGAATGCGATTTAAAATTGCGCAAACCATCCTTCTCCTTAAAAAGCGATGTCTTCCATCATGTTGAATGGTTTATCTCTCGAGTTTGTAACACGTTATTAACATCAACTTTTACTAAAGCATTCTTGGATAAATATTCATTAAAACAATTCATACCAAGAAGAAAAGGAGCAATAAAATCTCAGCCTCAATACTGCACTTTATTTGTGCTTACAGAATTACAATATGGTGATTTAATAATTTCGGCACTAGCTTAGTAACGTAATTTGTATCTTTATCCTACTACACGTGACACTTATTTACTTTTTTTTTTTAACTTCCAACTGAGTGGCATCATTATAGATCTTATATTTATACCCATTTGTAATCAAGTAATTAATTGAAAATGCAAAAATATGCCCAAGAAAAATATGATTAAGAGCTGAATCAGTGTTGAAATATCGAGTAATGAACAAATGTGAAATTCCGAGCGTTAAAAGTCCCTGAAGAAATGTTATTGTCAAAAAGAATTATAATTCAGTGCATTTGAAAATTAATTTGCAACTACATTAAAAATTAATCGTACCAAACATAATTAAATTTTAAGTATAGTTTGCTTAATATTAAAATAATTTTAGAAAATCCTTAGTCTTCATAGACTTAATGGTATAATTATATAATTTATAGAATACAGAGTTTGCTTTATTAGTAGTAACATTTTATGGATGCTTACTTCTAAAAATTAATAATTTTAGATATTTCATTAAATTATTTTTGAAAATCGAAGATGATAAATACGAAATACTTTAAATTCTATATTACTACGAGTTTGAAGTTTGTAAGCCTTAAATACAATGTTATGTGAATTTTAATTTATTTGCAATTAATTTTTAAAAAAAATGTAATAATCTAATTGATACTATTTATAAATAAGGAGACAATTATGAAAACGTTAAAAAATAGCCTCATTGAGATAAAATAAAGCTGTTATATTATCATTTCTTTAAAATTAAATAAATCCATAAATCTGTACTTATAAATTAATTACATGATATATTTTAAATGTGAATTCAAAACATCCACAGTAGTTTTTATTTATCATTTTGAGGCGCATCTAAAATAAATTATAGGTCAAGTATTAATAAAAATGTAAGAATTAAATTCTCCTTAACAAAGATTACATACTATAGCTCATACTAATATACTTACTTTCAGAAGAATTGAAGCTTTAATAACAAATAGAAAATAAAAATTTCCCAGCACCAATAAACATTAAAAATATAATTTAATAGCCAAGTTAAATAAATATGCTAAACAAAGAAATTGTCATTTCAATTTTAATTTACTAAAGCAATATTAATCACATATTCCTTTTACTCCAAATAACTAAATATTCCAATAAAAGAATAAATTTGAGAATTTTTTTTCATAATTCTTTGTGTTTTGCATTTGATTAAATACGATTTACTTACTTTGAAGCTCAAAGTATACATTAGAACAAAATACTTTTAAAACTCTATAGTTGCATTAATAAAATATGAAATTCATATCAAATAATCTGTAACGATTATTAAAATTATTATCTAAAAATATTATTTTTGTTGCTCTTTCGTCAGAAATGATAACATACAGCTTAATAATATATTTATGGCTTCATAGTAAGTTAAGACTCTTGAAAGATTATGAATTCAACACCTTTTTAATTATACATGAAAGTGATCGTAGAATAATTTTATATTTCCCCAAAGAAAACGATTTATCACTTTCCGATAAGTTGTAATGTTCTTTGAATTCCTGAAGCGCAAGGATGAAAGAAAACAAAATTAGAAAGAAAACAAGAATATTATTATATAAGATGATTAATTTCTTATCGCATTTTTTTTTTCTGAAGTTAATAAAAACATTTCTTGCAAGATTTTTTTCCTTCAAGATTTTGTTTTAAAAGATTATTTTTTAGAATTGCATAATATTTTGTAAGTTTTTATGATCCAATAATTTTTTTTCTACCAAAAGCTACTTATTTTATACAAAGCGAACATTGAGTTTCCACTTAAATTCAGTAACCTGTAATTCTGAAGAAGAATTCCTTTTTTTAAGAGTACAAATATTAGGAATATATGCAATTAGTAAATTTTAAATTAAAGAAAAGAAAATACTTTTATTTAAAAAAATAATATATGTTAAATATATGTGCTACATTTAAGATATCGCACTCTATAATTTCGGATTACATAGCAAATTATATACAAATGCTATAAGCCATCAACTTTCTTGAAATTTGGATGTGTATAAATTATTTTTTCGTCATTTTCTTATGGATACTATCAAAGTTAATGTGACTGAATCTTCATCATAAAATGAAACATGATTATTATATGATGGAGGTTTAATCACAATTTTTCTTGTCTCTCTTGCTAAATTTGGATAAAAACGTAAATCTGGAAGTACAAGTACTTTTTCAAAACTTTGGACACAGTAAATATAAAAATACACAGGATTATGGTGACCCATATTCTAAGAATCTCTACTCTGAAAATAATTTCTTAAAATATTTATGTTTTACCATTTTTACATAATTTAAGTACATTCGATATATAAAAAATATTCCTACCATGGGATTATCTGCATCAAAGTTGAACAGGTGCTTTAATGGTCGTCTTCGTTCGTTTCAAAGACAGGTAAGAGGATTTAAAATTTTTTATTATCACATGAGCCCTAGCCAAACTCTCACACTCGCGCATGTTTACTGAAGAAATTCTAAAAGATTCCAAATTGTTTGCATATACTTTAACTGAGGAGAAAGTAAGAAATGATTGTAAAACTTCCAACACAGAAACTTCCATATTGTTTTTATAGCGAAAGTTTGTGATGCAGGAAAAGATCTTAACTTTTTATGCGAGCATTCTAAACTACCTTGCGAATAGGAGGAATTCGAAGTTTGAATTTAGAATTTGCCTGGTCATTATTTCTTTCTCGTTTAGTACTCTCGAAATCTTCTATATTCTGATTTAAAACCGGTGGTGAAACACATTTACGAAGTAGCTGCCAGCAATTGCTTAAAATATTTTTTTTCAAAATGGTTTGTAGATTTGAGAAGTTAATATGGACAATTCAGAAACGAATTTTTATATAAACTATAAAAAAAGTTTACAATTTTGAAAAACAAATGCTGAATTTTATACTTTTCACATTTTTTAGGCAAGAAAAGAAGAAAAAAATTATCTTTGCATTAAAGGATTTCTTTATGCCCAATGTAGATGTGCTTTAATTCTGGAAATATGCTAAATAATTCAAAACAATTTTTTCCAATATTATTCTCGAATTTTTTAAAATAAAATAGAAAATTGAAAAATGAATCATATTGCTCCGCCATTGATTTTAAAATTATTTACGAGAGACTAAGTTACTTGTACCGGTACACTATATATTAAAATTTTATAATTTTCCACAAATACTGCCACAAAGATTGGAATTATAAATACCTGTATCATGTATATAGTGTTCTATATGGAATGCTACAGATTTTTTTAAGTGTGCTCATCCTTAAAGGGGTCTGGGAAACAAAAATCGTCAAATTTTCGAAATTTTTTTAGCTGAAAAAATTCTGCATTCTTTTCTGCTTAAAATAACATTTAAATCATGTTTCTGTCTTAATTAGAACGAACGAGAGATATCATAATTTTTGTTGACTATTGCTTTGAAATTCCAACTGTCAAAAAGGCGTTGCCATGGCAACTTCATCTCTTTAAATGTAAACAGACATTTCCCGGCACTGTTTTAGCTTAATTTTTGATTTTTTTTAAAATAAATTTTTAAAGAATTTATTTTAAATCCTAGATTTAGTTTGTATACAACTCAACTTCTTCAATAATGAAATGAAACAAAGAGATTCATTGTTTATTAGAACCTCTGTGTTTACAATTCATGAGACAACGTGCTTTTTAATTTTCTGCTCTAAAGTTGGTTATCTTAATTGTAAATGTAAAATTAAATTAAAATAAACACTTGTGAGGAAGGGAGGCGTCTCTTATGCATCTGGAAGCTTTTAAATGTATTTAAATAGTTTTAATTCTTATAAATTTTATTTTTAAACTTTAAACGCATTTTTAACCATGTTGCGTTTTTTCATTATTTGTTGTGATCAAATTGATATAAGTCCAGATCATATAAAGATAGAGGTCTGAAATTTGAAACACATACTTTTCAAACTGTTTGCCTTAATTTTGATTCAGCAAATTGAAAAAAAAATTTACTTTTCAAGATATGAATTTTTTTTAAAAAGTACCCAAGATTTTTTCAAAATTTTCATTCAATTTTTTAAATTTTTTTTTTAAATTAATATTTTTTAAATTGCCGAATTAAAATGAAAGAATATATATTTGTGTTTGATTTAATGAAAAAATTTTGAAAATTCATCAAAAATATTTTGAGTTGAATTTTTTTTTTGAAAACTTTTGTGTTGTGATTTTGCTTATTAATAAAATGGTTGATCAGTACAAAAAATTTCAAAATTTTAAATTGATTAATAAATTTTTTTTCAAAATGTGTCCCGGACACCCTTAAATGGGTATTTATAAATATAAATTCCAATATTCAAACAATTATATTATATATATATAAATATATATACTATAAATCTTTTGTAAAATTAAATTTTTGATTAAAATTTTAAATTTATAATAGAATTAACTTTTTAAAATTTTAGTTTTACTTTAAAATGAAGGCTTTATATTCCATATAAAATTACATTTCTAATTAAGATTTTATATTTCCTGAAAAATTTAATTTCCAATTAAAATTTTAGATCTCGTAAAAAATGAATTTTGAATTAAAATTGTAGATCCTTCCAAAAATTAAATGATTAATTAAAATGATTGATTATCACGTGGTATTTTTTCCTTGAATGCAATAGTACCTTTTTCTCCTTTCAGGAGTATTTTGGCAACAATCTAAGTATGAACCCAGGCGTGCAACCGAGTTATTCTTTTTCAAAGTGTTTGTTACTATTCATGGAGTCATGCACTCCATGCCTCTGAAACTGCTTTTAATTTGAATATTGCACTGAGAATGACGGAATGTCTATAAAATAATTTAAAATATTGTATTCTTCATTTCTGTATGTTAAATTTTAACAGTTATTAACATTAGTATAAATCCGTAATATCTAAACGAAGTAAATACTCATTAAAAGATTGTTTATGCTTTTCTTATAACATCTTTCTAACATTTAATATTATAACATTTAACATTTTTAATATTAATATTTTTAATATACTTGGTAACTGCATGATTTCCAGAATGTAATGTGTTTCAAAAGAAAAATTCAATGCTGTTTTTAAAAGACAAAAATAGAAAAATAACAATGGAGTCATTTTGATTCCATGTATCTGACCGCGTGAAGAAATTCATGTCTCCAGTTGTGCATAGGTTAAGTGCATAGTTAATTTTGTACATAGTACGTAGTTAGTTTATTCTAAAATAAACAGTTTTGATTCTCCAGACACATCGGTAAAATTATTTTATGAAAATGGATTACAGTTGCAAATATTTATCTGCTTGTCAAAAATAAATTACCCATAACTGAAAGACTGAATGATTTAGTTTCTTACATTTCTACAAATATAAAGACACGCAACTCATCACTCACAAAGTTAAATCCAGCAATTTGTGTGAAACCATCTTTTATTAAAAGAAATATTATAACTGCTACATGAATATTTTTTTCAAGTTATAAGAAATTAAATGATAATAAACCTAAAATAAAAGGCATTTCGATATCATAAAATAAATAAAACTAGAAAAAAGAACTTCAATAGTAAAAAGAATTATGTATCGTCCAAACATTGAACACATCAGTTGCAAGTGTTTAATAATATCTAAATTAATATCGTCTAGACGGTGTAAACTTAAAACCGTTTCTAAGACCGCTGACATTTATCAGATACTAAACGTTGAGAGAATGACAAAATATTACTTTTATTGAGTAAATATCGAGCCTTCCCACTACAAAAAGAAAAACCGCTGCTTACTTGTTCAAGTTTGAAGTACAGGAAATATGAGCTAAGTGTTCCGAGATTAATACGTTTAAATTGTTCGGACCATTAGTCAATGTCAATTTAGTTAGTGATAAGGCACATTTTGAAACATTTAACTATCTCTTCTAATACGAAAGTATCTAGTTCCACTTTTTTGTATCAAATATTTTTTCCTATTTAGTTGCTTATTTGAATAGTGTATTAAACTTCAACTTTTATGATGCAATATCTACCAAATACGTTTTGAATGGACTAAAAAAATATTTTAATTTTTTAAGATAAATATTACAATTTTATAGTATGAAATACTAAGTGCATTTGTTTTAATAGAAACGTTTCCAATATATATTTGATTTTAAAAATTTCAGACTTCTTGTTACAATGTTATTAAATAAAATACAGAAAATACTGAATAGTGCATGTTTCATAAATCAATACTAAGATGTCTCAATATATACATTCATACTTTTAATAACTATAATTTCAGTAATTAAAAAACAATAGTATAGAAATGTCCTAAAATATTATATTTTGAAATGTGAAATATTTAGAAAGGTCTAATTTGACTTATAACATAACTAGAAATGACATTGACTAATTGTATTAATGACGCAACTAGCCATATCGGATTTGACATCTGACATGTTATATAATTACAGGAATGAAATATTTTGTTTTGTAATATCATATTTGTCATTACTGCTATGCATATTGTCATTAGTAAATAATCTCAAATATCACATATTTAATAATGCCATTGGCTATTTCAAATGAAATAATCAATGTCAAAATATACAGATTTTTTTCTAAATAATATTAATTTTATAAACATTTCTTTCAATCCTTTTATAAATTTATAAGGCTTATTTAACTTCTTAAATACAAAGGATATAAAAGATGCTCCGTGTTTATAATTTCAATATACGGTGATATGTATTATTATATATTACTGAGATGACAAAAATCTCTGGATAGCAATATATAAATATACAGGTAGTAGTAGTATCGCCTAAAAATGTATAAATGGACAGATCATTGGCAGGTTGTTCATTTGTACTCAAGTTATTCATGTGAAAAGGTTTTTAATGTGATTACAGCCATACATCAGGAATTAACAGACTTTGAACGCGTAATAGTATTTGGATGTAAAAGTATAGAGAGTTCCATTTCGGAAAGTTTTAGGGAATTGAACATTCCGAAATCCAAAGCGTAGAAAGTGTGTAGAGTATATTTAATTTCAGGTATAACCCCCCACCACGGACAACGCATTGGTCATCCACTTGCATTTTATGACCGAGATCCTACCATGCTTGCGTAGAATTGTGTTGTTTGTCTGTTAACACTCACTGCACGAAATAATCGTAGGAATCAATGCGAGAAAAACGATGGACGTATTCACGAAAAATTTGGCTTTTATAGGCTATAGCGGAAGAAACCCGACTCGAGTGCTTTTACTAACTGCAAGATATCCCCTGCAGCTCCTCTCTTGTGTTCTTGACCATATCGGTTGGAGCCTAGGCGCCTGAAAAACCGTGACTTAATAAAATGAATCACAATCTCAGTTAGTAAATAGTAGTGTTCGAGTATTTCGCAGGCATCATGGATCCATGAATCCAAGTTGCCAACAAGGCACTATGTTTGCTTGGTGATTGCTCCATAATGGCGAGGACTGTTTTTAAATGCAATGGACTCGGTCTCTAGTCCAACTGAAACGATCATTGTCTGGAAATGATTATACCTATATACTTTGAGAAAATATACAGCCGTACATGGAATTCAAATACCCAAACGAAAAAAAAGTTCTGGAATCTTTATAGATGGCAATATGTAATATCAGCGAGCCACAAGTGCTCACGTTTAATTTGAAGAATATTCCAGATAATTCCAGAGAATGATTTGAACAATTAGACCGCCCAACATGAGTATTATAGAACATTTACGGCATAAAATCGTGAGGTCTGCTAGTTCACAAAATATTTCACAAGAAAAATTTCGTTTATAAAGGCAGCATGGATCAATAGTTTTGCAGGGGACTTCCGGCGACTTTTTGAGTCCATGCCACATTGAGTTGCTGCACTTCGCCGGACAAAATGAGATTATTAGGAGATAAGCTATGGATTTGTCAACTCTCTGTATTTACATTTTACACAGAGATGTAAAATTTGCTCATAAAGTAAAAATATTAGTCATGAGATATTATTGCTTTATTACTCTTCAAAGTCAAAAACGATCCATATATTTACCATCAGAATATTCATTTCTCATTTGTTTGCACGTGTATGAAATATTGCAGTTCTCGTACACTTTAACTGTAGTTTTTAAACTAACGTTGAGATCGTAATGATGCCTCTAATAAGATACAAACTTTTAATCAGAATCGTATTTTGTAGAAATATCATTTATCCTTTGTACAAATACGATCACTAATATATCAGCAATAAGATGGTTAAAAGAACAGTATATAATCTATCATAAAGACCTTCATCAGTATTTATTATTTTTTTATTAAATAATACTCGCACCTGTTTTTCTTTTTTAATCTGAAATGTTCCAGTTTTAAAGCAAATGTTTTACATTTAGAATTACTATTTTTATTTTTCCCCACAATAAATAGTAAACTGGTATTGCAAGTTTATAAACTGCAATAAACAGCCAACTGGGAAGAATTCGTTAACTACAAATTTATTAATTGTTGGATTTACTGAATAAAATGGGATAGTTAAAATAAATTGAAATTATTCATTCATGATTTTTTTTTCTAATCCTTACCTTTGCATAAGATATGCATATATTATTAAAAGGTACAAAGGATATTTTTTCAATGCAGTGCAAAAAATTTATACACTAATTTTGTAATTTTAATAAATTAAAGTCCATTTCTCTGTTGAAAATAATTTAAAATACAACTAATTATACACATAAACTAAAGTCTTCTCAGTCATATGCTTCTGTTTATATTGTTTAAATAATTAAAATATCTTTGAAGAAAATAATGCTGAAAAAGAACTATAAGCGTACATTTGACCTTTACAAGCTGAAATTTATCCTCTTTCTTAAACAAAAATATCCTGATTAAAACAAAAGTATTGGAAGAAATAATGATAAACCATTCATCGTATGTAGGAGAGTTTTGTGTTAAGTATAAAGTCGTCCTCTTAAAAAGGAAGCAATATAAGTTTGAAAATTGTTTAGTACACTTGTACACATAGTATTATCTCCAGGAGGGAAAGTATCCTTTGGAAGCATTTGATCGATGGGTTATAATTTGTCAGAAACATCAATGAAATTTCACGATCAATAAGTGTATCAATAACCCCGTGTCTTAAAAGGTACAATTTTCATCATGGTCGCTTTCCCAGATGAACGAATACACACACATAAGTCGGTTAAATATTCATAGAACTGTTTATCTATTTTTGTTACTGAAGCTTGAAATATGTATATTTGAAACATGTATTCTGTTCTTCGATTCTTAAAAGTTTCCTTTTGCCTTTCTTTTTTAATTTTCCCCATGATATTTATGTTATCAAAATTTTTGAAAAAGACTGACGGTTTAAAATACACCATTTATAATTTAGCAGTATTAGAGGATGAATTCATTTTAAAATTGTAACATATCGCAGCAACTATAAAATTAAAAGTGTATTCTATATCCAATTTCGAAATATAAAACAGCTATGTAATTAAAACTGGTTAATTAAATAAAATTCAATGAAATAACTTTCGATATTTCAATATAAAACATGATTTGAAATTCATTTTTTTTAAAAATCGAATACAAATGTCAAAATCTTTGAGTCAATGGATTTCATAAATTCATAAATTTTGATGCAATATAATGTATTATACTTTTTGCTCTAAAAATATTTATAACCACAAACATCTTATTTTTTAAATTTCAGTCAGAGTTCATGGCTTTATTTGTCAGTCGTGAACTTAATAATTTCTTTTCTCAATATTTATTTCTTACCTTTGTTACATAAAATCTTACCATCCTGTTTTATTTATCAGTAATTTTTCTTTTATTTGTTTCTGTATATTCAAACACGAATACAAATTGATTTGATGAAAGGGCTTCCAGCTAAACTCAGGAGACATTTTTCCAATAATAATCGACGACGCTCGAAATACGAATCTCATGTGTTTTGCATGAGATACTCTTCGAAACACATACTCTTAATAATAATAATAATAATAATAGTAATAACTTAAAATAATCTTAATATAAATACCCTTCAAAAACGTTATTTTATATTGATAATATTATTTCATTGGATTGCCATATTTCGTAGAGACGTTTTAAACAATTCAAACTAATGCGGTTTGCAAAATGCTACAAAATTGTGTTGAACAGGAAGTAAAGATTTTTTGCATAATACTTCCGACGGCCATATTGTTGAGAAACCTGAAGAAAACTTCCTAAATTTTAACAACAAAAAAATATAAAAAAAAAACAAGTTTCTCTCTTTAATTATGTTTTCTGTAGTTGCTTCAACTGTGCATTTTAGTTAAATTTTGAAAGAAAAGTTTTTGAGAACAGTCACAAATAGCTATTTGTTGAAAAGGTATATACTTGGAAAGTTAAAATTCAATACAACCAGGAAGGAGATTTTATCCAAAATCATCTCATTTTATAATATAATAATATTTTTTATTGATTTTTTAATAAATATATCTGTATAACATTCGATGTTAATTATTACATTTTAAACGAACTCTTTCCAAAAATAAAATCCTTCACAAAAGGAAGTATTGAAGAAGAAATTTATAACATTGTTGAAGAAATTTATGACAAAATATTGGAAAAGAGTTTTTGAATAATTTACTAATAGCATTCCGTATCAATATTTAACTTGTGACACGAGCTTTTCTAAAACTTTTTCAAATGCATTGCATGGATTAAAATGTAACAGAACGCTAGTTAAGATACGCTTACTGTTGTTTTATTTTATACTAGCCGCCTTTGGCGACCAGCCTGTTCGCCAATCTTAATGTTCGTTAAAATTTTAATAATTAAATATTTTATGCAATTTCTACTTTAATAGCTTCTTCATCAAAATATTTTTAAACTGAAAATTTTGATTATCATATAATTCATTCATAATATTATAAAGGCCTTCAGTTAAAACGTAATATGTATCTCTCTCATTTTCTGTTAGCACCCGTAGAATTTATTCTTTAAATTAAAGTGGAAAGAATTTATCTTCAATTAATATAATAATATTTTTTACTGAAACAAAGCATTTTTTTTATAATCTGATTACTGAAAATAGAGTCACTCAGCGTTTAAACTTTATGGGCACTAAAGAATATCTTTTTAAATTTATGTAATATCTCAAGAGTTGGTCAACAAAATTTTCTTAGATTCATTATGAGCAGATCGATTAATTAACAATGTTTAAATTTAAATGCATCAAACACTAAGAAAATAAAACGAATCGTTTAAAATAAACAGTTGAAAACAGGTTTTAAAAAAACTACTTAAAAAACGATGTAAAAACTATAAGCATATACAAAAAATATATAACTAACATAAATACAATTTACTTACAAAAGCATGCAACTAACCCAAAAATAATTTAAATCATCCATTGATAACGTTGTCATGGCAACAATCAGAACAGAATGCGCATGCGTGAATTTTCTTCGCCGGTTACGTAACGCCAATACGTGATTTTTTCTACGCCAGTTGGGGTAACGCTATGCGGATTAGAAATTTTTAATTTCCTTTATTCTGTTTTATTTTAATTCAAAAGTACTTCAGAATGAATCTGAAAGATTGATTCATTAACAATGTTTAATTTTAAATGCATCAAACATTAAGAAAATAAACAGAGCCGATTGAAATAATCCGCCGAAAAATTTTAACCCTAGCCTCATTACTGTTGGGAGAAAAAAAACTGAAGCCTTTCTCGTTTGGCGCTGGGGATAATAGAAAATTTTTTTGGCGGAAAAGTTGGCGGTGGAGAAAATGGAAGATTTTTTTGGCGGGAAAGTTAGTTTTTAATTAATAATTAAAATTCTAATTAAAAATTCGAAAAAAGAAACCCCAGGTGCACATTCCCAACCTCCAAGGTATACATGTACCAAATTTGGTAGCTGTATGTCAAACGGTCTGGCCTGTAGAGCGCCAACACACACACACACACCCACACACACACACACACACACATTGAGCTTTATTATAAGTATAGATAAAACGCATTCTCCATATCTGCAAATCTCCATTGAGTTTTTGAGTTTGAGTTCACAAGTCTTTAATTTTTCTCTTCAAAATTCATATTTTTTATGCAAATCAATCTAAGACAATATTCTTTACAATATAGAAGATCTTTTAAGTGATATTTTATGAAATACCTCTTTATTAAACTGCATTTCTTTTTGTGGAACAAAGCAGTTTCCTTCCATTTAACTAGATAGCAAAAGATATCATATCAAAACATTAGTCGTTGAAAGATTTTTTTTTTTTTTTTAAATTTCCGAAACAATTTTCAAATACACAACTAAATGCTCTTTTCCTAAATAAATAAACAAAAAATTTATAGCAGCCAAATTACAATACGTTCTCAAGATCAAAAAATTTTCATATAAATACTTACTGTAATAAATCTTAGATAACAAGGAGAAAAAAATTCTGACAACAAAAAGAATTGCTGTTATGCAAATACTTTCTTGAATTATACTAAGAGAATAATGTTTGAAGATATGAAGCCTAAAAATAATATTTGCTTCAATTCATATGATTATCAGAGTACTGAATACATAAATGTAGGAAACAGAAATTTGCATTTAATAATTTCTTGAATTTTCGTATATGTTTGAATATATAACAGATTCTGCTCAAAGGGCGATTCCCAAATTCGTAATTTTAAACAAACATACGTTCTATTTCATTAATAATACAGATTAATATTTGAGAGAAATTCCAAATGTTTTGAATCTACGTCTAGTTGGTATTTTATTAATCCAGTATTTTTTCAAATGTATGTTAGACTATATATTTTTAAATTAAATTTAAAAGGAATATAATATACACAGTGAGATCCATTATTTTCAATATGTATGTTATTTATTTCGTAGAAACATTTTATTCTCTTGATGATGTGAAAAAATCCAGATCTCATATCACATAAGAAAATATTCAGAATTTTTTCTTCTTGCTGCGAAAAATCCAATATTTTTTTTTAATTGCAAAATGCAAAAGATTGAAATAATTGGTGTTTCTTAATTTTTTTTTCAGTAATTTTTCACACAATCAAAATTGCATCAGCATTGCAAAAAACGCATTATGATAATAATAATTTTAATTCTTTATTTATAGAAACAATTTAGAAATGAGTACACAGCCTTTAACTGCAAAAAATGATATGCTGAATACTAAGTACCGATAGCAAATCTAAAAATAATTTGAATATAATTATAAAACTCATAGAAAATACTCCGGAAATAAATGCTCTTCAACTTACCTCCACAGTTAAACTATTAAATATTACTGTTATTAATTTTAATGTTAAATGATAAATATATTCTGGTCCTATTTGTTTGTAAGAATTAGATCCAGATAGATCTATTTTCAATAAAATAATTTAAAATGGGTCTATTATGGAGACTATTCCAATGAAACGCTAATAAATAATCTGAGCGCTTACAAGCTTTCTAAACATGCTAGACAATTTCACTAGATTGATCATTTGTTGAAATGTTTTATTCTTTACGCAAAAGAACTGATAGTAAACTAGAATATAAAACGGCTAAGAGTTTATATTAAGAGTGTGTTTTAGAGAAATGCTTACAATGAAATATTACTTCCTTAAATACTACAGATTATTACAATGATACAAAAAATATAAATTGTATTGTGGTCTGTGAAAAAAAGGCAATACAATCCACATATGACTTTTGGACTTAGTGAACTTCTGTGCATGTTAAGTATACGCGAAAAAGTAAATAAGTATTAAACAGTAATAGTAATTCAATAATTCTTCCGTTTCAGATAACTTAATGCAAGTTTTGATAGAATATGTTTTAGACTTAATAAATATACATTGCGAATAATATATTTGTCACGATGTTTCAACTTCGAGATATAAGTAAAACTAAAAACAAAATTTATGACTTTGGATTATCATTATAGGATTAAGTTTTTTATTATTTTCTATGTATTGAAATTTGAAAATGTTATTTATAAGATTCAAATTAATGATGTTTCATTTCTTTCCTGCCTCTATATCATGCAAATTAAATACTCTTTGAAACATTTTTAGTAAAAATATTTATTTATTACAATTTTATCTAATGAAATTAATTTAAATTTATCAAAACTAATAAAAAATTTCAGAATGGACAAGTTTGAACTCATTTATATTATATACATCCATCTCACCAAAATTTGAAACTTATCTAAATGGCACAAACGTTCATTCAAAAAATGTGCATCTTATCCATTATTGTACTGTGCATATATACTTGAAGATTTGATTGCAGTTTTTCTCATACCTCCAAAATCTTGTGATCTATTTTTAATCTGCTACTATTTCAAATGTTACTAGTAGAAAGAGGCACCTAGTTTCAGATCACAAGGTATCAAAATTCCCCCAAGGATCTGAGATCAAATGTGCAATTATGATATTGTTAGAGTCAACAAGTTTGTTTCACAATTTGATTAAATACACGAAAGATTCTTCTAAAATGTTAAGTAACTTTTTTGCTCTGTATGCATTATTCATTCGATTTCTTTTTCTTCAATTTTTTAGCAAAATGAAACAAAGAAAAAGCACAAACTGATCTTTATGCAACACACAAGAATATTATATGAAGTAGAGAATCTTAGTTAAACTCCAAAGAATTTATTTTTATCTTGAATAAATTTAAAAGTTTCAGCTCGAATTTAAGTTTTCATTCATGCTAGATCAAATTTTCATTAAATAACGCTTAAAACATATACAAAATATCCAACATACTCGACGCTCGTTATAAATGAGACCGAATAATTTATCATAAATTTAGAGAAATATTTATTAATGAAAGTCTCTCGTGAGTGAGAAGCTTATCCCAAATTGTGCATAGTTGATTTTGGAATATGCGTTAAATGACATCACATCTTAAGATGATAGATTTTGCTTTAAATAGAGCAAAACGAGGTCTTTTAATATGATAATTAGAAACACAGCATTTTAGGTATATTAATTTTAGATTAGCAGTTAAAGTACCTCCATAACATACATACTAGGAAACTGAAATTGTAGAAATTAAAATTGTTGAAATTTGTGTTTTACGGTACTCCTAAAATTCACATTTTTTTAATCACATTTTTGTGTGTCGTTGTAAATCACAATAACAATTATGATAAATGAAACATTAAAAACACATTATTATAATTAAAGGAAATCTAATATTATGTAATTTGAAAGTGTTTCTGCATTTTGAAATCTTTTTTTTTTAAATGGGATTTCCTTAAAGCTTCCAATTATCAAATTTTGTAATTTATAGAAATTAGCTATAAGTTTTTTTTTTCAGAATTAAAATAGACTCAAAAATTCTACAATTTAATTTGCTAACATTAAATATTTAAAAAATGATGCTCAAAAAAGAATTAACAATAATTTTTGAAGAAATTAAAATAGGCTACAAACAGTGGCTCAAAAAATTGAGAGTACACCTTACTTTTACTTGATAAATCCGACTTTCAATATAAATAACACATTAGCGGGAAGTTCAAACATGTTTTTTTTTATTTTTACACATAACAAATTATTTAATGTAGAGTAAAAATAAAGAAAAATCAACGAAAAACTTCTAAATTGAACAGTTTCAAAAGCATCTTAAATAAACATACGCAGAATTTTGCTTCAAGAAATTGAGAATCACCAATGAAATTTTTGCAATATAACGCAGAGAAACAAAGTGTCACTATTAAATTGCATGTCTTTTGGCTCTTATAACGTTATGGTACCGACTCGACCAATTTTTGGTGGAATCTGAAAATATTTTACCCCATTCTTATTGAAACACTTGTTTTAAATGGGTTTTGTTTCTAATTTTGTGTTTTTGAACGACTTTTTCGAGTATTGCCCACGAATATTTAATGGCATTGATGTCGGTGTACTGTGGTGGTGTGTTTAACTGCTGTTTACATTGAAAAAAACACCGTATTTTAACGTTAGGTTTCTGTTTGGGGAGGTTGTTATGCTGGAAAAAGGGAATTTCCATCTAAACCCAAATTGTTATCACTTTCCTTTAAATTGCTGCGACCATATGGTTCATCCAACTTGTTGCAGATACTTTTTAAATCATAGGCAGAAGTGCAAGTGCTGAAAGTGTGCGAAATGCCATTAGACAAACTGGATATAAAACTTGCATTGTTAGAGATAAACCGTTCATCAGCTTGCAAATTCAGGAGAAGCATTTGCAATTTGCAAAAGACCAATAACCTTTGGAAGAGAGCTATATTTAGTAATGAAGGAAAACTCAGCATTTTTGGCAGTGAAAGCCATCGTACTGTATGGAAGAAAACTAATATGCCTTAGATCCAAAAAAATTTACGTCCTACAATTAAACATGTTGATGACTTCGTCATGATTTGAGGTTCATGGTTTCATCCGGGGTAGGAAATTTAATTTTTACAGATGACATTATAAACGATATGGTTTACTTGGATATACTTCGCAGCAATCTAAAGGAGAGTGCTAAAAATTTGGGTTTTGATGCAAGTTTCATTTTCCAGTAGTACAACGACCTCAAAAAGAATGCACGCAACATCAAAATATGATGACTTTTTCATTATAAACAGCAGTTACACACACCACCACAGTACCCTGATATCAATACCATTGAATATTTGTGGGCCACACTTGAAACAGTGGTCCAAAAACTCAAGATTAGAAACACACCCCATTTAAAACAAATTGTGCAAGAAGAATGGGGTAAAATACATTCAGATACCACCAAAAATGGGTCGAATTGGTACCACGACGTTTAGAAGCCATTTTAAAAGCAAAAGACATGCAGCTAAATATTGACACGTTCTTTCCATGCGAGATATTACAAGAATTTCATTGGTGTATGGCAATTTTTTGAGGCAAAATTCTACGTATGTTTATTTAAAATACTTGTTAAACTTTTCAATTTAGAAGTTTTTTGTTGATTTTTCTTTATTTTTCTCTAAATTAAACCATTTGTTTTGTGTAAAAATAAAATCATGTTTGTACTTCCCGGTAATATGTTATTTATATTTAAAGTTGGATTTATCAAGTAAAAGTTAGGTGTACTCTCAATTTTTTGAGCCACTGTTTATAGTTTGATACTATGTAAGTAAAAATCCAGTTAAGTGTTATTTACACTATTTAATATAATTTTATTTCAGAAAATAAAACATTCCTATAATCCTAATCGTTTTTAATTAGTGCAGAATCAATTTTCCTTTATTTTTAAAAAAAATGGACAATTTTGATTTCATTATTGATGTGTTTTAGAAATTTTGCGAGAATAAAAAAAATAATTCCGTTTCAATAATCCCGCTCCGAAAAAATAATTCGTTCTCTGTTTTTAAGAAATCACAATCTAATAATATATTAATCAGAATCGTTTCATTTCTGTTTATTAGAATATCATTAAATACTATGGAAATTCTAGAAAATGTAAAATCTAATACAGAGCATTTTTCCAATATTGTCTTAAATAATATAAAATATTTTTTATGTTAAATTTAATATTTTTGAGGATTTTGACTTGAATGATTTATGAACTGATATATTTAAAGTAGCTTCCATGGCACTTCTCAAACTTAAATTTGTTTCAATCTTTTTTACAGATTTATATTTAAAAATAGGATGATGAAGAAAATAAAAGTAGAATATTATGAATAATATTCTGAATAAATTAAAATATTACCATATCCTCTTTTAAATAGTAAATATATATATATATATATATATATATATATATATATATATATATATATATAATTTTAGGAAAGCTTAAATTATATTCTCTTGGAATCAAAGATAATAAATCATTAGCAGTGCATTTCGAATATTAAAATAATTAGGTATTTCAATAAACAGAATTCATTATTTTCCTTTTCTTATTTTATTGTTTATATATTTTTTTTAAATTTACTGAGTCATACTTTAAAACAATCAATTGCAATTACAAGCAATGAAAACAACTCATTCAGAATAAATAAAACAGTCATTAAAGAATTTTAAAAATACAATTAATCGGTTCAAAGATATAAAAAAAAATAATTTTCCTATAAAAAATCTTTCAACTAGTCTCTAGCTTCTAATATCTCATAAAAAAGGTGAGGTAAAAAAACATCGTGTAATACCTAACGATAGTAGTCATTAAAAAAGTAATTTGTTTGTCCATCGCTTTATTTTTATTTTCCTCTTTGCAATTTTAGAGTTCGAAGATCATTATTTCTTATCGGAGAACGATAAATCGCTTACTTGGGGGAGGGATAAATTTCCCTCGCAATCTCTTCAAGATATAATTAAAAAAGAGGTTGAGTCCATAATCTTTAAGAGGCTTAACTTCCTACGAAAGCATAAGTTTATCATCGGAGCCTCTTTTATCATACTTATCAGAAGGCAGATAAAAAAATAGTTAAAAAATTCTCGATGGCATATTATTTGATAAGGAGTCAAAAACATCGATCGACTAGTATTGATATTAAAATTTTCAAATCATTTTTTTAGTTCTTTTTTTTAAACCTCGGTCAAGAATATTTTATTTAATTAGATTAAAAGAAAACAGAAACAGTAAAGAACCGAATTTTATATTTTTATGCATGCAAATCATTTACTAAAATTCTATCTAAAATAAATATGAAGACAAACAATATATTTGCATCTTATATGAGTGAGAATAACAGAATAACAATGCTGCATACAATAATCATATAAAGGTGATTTTTGTCAATATTTACATGCAAAAAATTTTTTCGCATTGGTTCGTGTTAATTATAATTATAATTTCTTTTAAAATGTAGGGAAAGAATTTTTTACTGTTTCCAAAAACCATCCAGGTGAATGCACTTTACATAAATCTAATTAATAACTAAAGACAAAATTTTTCAACTACCTTTCATGAAATATCATGTTATAGCCTTGCATATATGATTAAATTATTAAAAAAACCAAAGTTATTGTATATATATTCTAGTTTATAATGATTAAAACTGTTAAAAAAAACTTATATTGTCGTATAAATTCATAAAAATAAATATTATAATTTTCAAGCTAACGTTACAAACCATTGTTTTTTTTATTAAATTTATTTTTAAACTCGTTTAATTTTAAGTTATATTTTTCTCAGAAATGGTCTAAAATCAATAAATCTGTCTATCTATAACCAAGTTTTTGATATTTCTTGAGTTGAATTGCTTACATATAAAAACAATACATTTTTGATTATTTTACGGGCAATTCAAGTCAGTATTTTTTCTGAAACACTCTTTATATCAATTACACCCATGAATCTGTATATAATATGTATCAATATATATGTGATTTCTTATGTAATACATTAATATGTATTACATGCATATATTTTTGAATTTCTCATCTATTAAGAGCATGTTATATTACTTTTTAAAAAAAATGAACTCGATATTTATTCTAATTACTCAACAATAAATTTCCTAGTTGCATATATTTGCCAGTTACATTAAATTACTATATAAATCTTTCTCGATGCAATTTTACTTGACATTCTTCCAGAGAAGAAGCAATTTCTATAATAAATAGAATTTATCAGATACCTAATGCTGAAAGAATAACAAAATATTGCTTTTATGAGACAGTGGCAGGAAATCCCTATTTGGAAGTGCATCGTTACTCACTTACTTGAGTTTATAAGTATCCGAAACAAAGATTAAATGTTCCGCGAAGGACAGATTTAGGATGCGAAAACCATTAGTCAATGGCGCTTTAAAGACCGTTTGAGACCGTTTAACTGCTTTTTGTGATAGTAGACTATCCAGTTTTTATGTTTTTTTAAATATTTGTCTTATCTAATGAATTATCTGAAGTGCTGTTTGAAGTCGAATATCGCTTGTAGATCTTTTATTCGGTAGTCAAAGGATATACAGGATGATTTGAATTTCTAATGGCGAAAGTTTATTTTTATATTTTCAGTCCAAATAACAAATTTCTTAAGTTAAAGCATACCATTTACTTTATGGATTATAAACACTAGACTTCAATTTCATGTTTATCAATTTAATACTAATTGTTGAACTCGCAGAAAATAATAATAAAGCATTTATATACTGTTTTCTTAAATAAGCTTTTAATAAAAAAAAAAATACCTTTCGTACAAAATAGCATAATATTCAAAACTCTTTCCAATACATATGAAATGAAATATAAGAGATAATTTTTAAAATAAATATTAATATATAGTATAGTTTAAAGTGAATGTTGCACATGAAAGGGATAAAAATAAACTTTCTTATTTCAAAATTATCTATTAACTATTAAATATAATTAACTTTATAACGTTTTAATAATTACTTAAAGAATTAATAACGACTGAATAAAAAATTGCTCTGAAGGAAAAAAATCGTCAAAAGTTTATGAGTAATAAAAGAAAAACATTGGTTAATTTCTCATATAATGATTCACTTTAAAAAAGCATAGTTCTGAATAGTATTTCGAGAGGTAATTTTAAAAAGTTAATAGTTTTTTTTACTGTGCATAGAGGTAATTAGTATAAATAATTATCATTAAATTGGTATCATAAAAGTTTCCATTTAAAATGATAAAAAAAATATTTGCTCTTAAAATATTTATATTATTTGTACTTAAAATATTTATATTATTTGAACTTAAAATTATTATTATTATTATTAATATTATTAATGAAGATAAACGGCGAAATTGATTAATTTATATTGAATTTATTTTTGAAGTTTTAAAAGTTGATAGTATTTCTTTGTCCTATATAAAAAGTTAGTTAATTTTAATTGGACCCCCCCCCCTTCCGAGGGGTTTAAGAGAAGTTGTGAAGTGCACACATACACACACACACAACATACATACGACTTTTTTTTATATACGAGATTACTCCATATACTTTCATGTTTAGGCTTGAAATATCAGTGTATTCCTTAAGTATCAAATAAGAATTTTAACTTGACCATTCATTTAATTCATTTGAATAAAGCTTAAAATGACAAGCAAAATGGCGAATTCGTAATTTAATTTATAACGAAACATTATATATGTTTCTCCAATGCATATATTTATTAAAGGGAGTTGAGTTTAATAAATTTTACGCTAATTTATTGTAATATTTTCTCAATAGAAAATTTTGGAAATACTGAAAATATAATCATATAATCATTGTAGAAGATACAATTTATGCAATGCAGTTTTTAAAATTGAGATTTCAAGTAATGACAGTTGCAATTCGTTAAATCAACGAATAATAATACACTTTATCAAGAGTTAGCAAATTATTTTTAGAAAGAGCTGTTTTACCCATAAAAAGTCTAAAATATTAGGTAGATTCCTTATAGGAAGACTACCTTTTGAAATGGTTTTCATGATACGACTTCGGAAAAGTTTCTGCAGATCTTCAACGATCATAGTCCCTCGAACCAAACTTCAGTCAAAAGTTTATATATGTATATATAACGCTTTTCGCATGTTATCTTGTAAACAAGATAGCTAGAGTAATTTTGTTTGGATTTTCGCCGGTTGGAATATGTCGTAAGAAATGTTAAAACTTTGGATGAATTGGAAGATAAGCAGATGTACTTTCCATGAATGGATGTAGTAAAAAAATTGTTAGTAACCTAAATACAAGTGTCAAAATGACACACCGAATTTCATCAATCCAGATTGTTTCATATTGTAAATATTAGCTTCAATACTAATAGAGGCTATTTTAAAAATATCTTTTTTTTAATTAACAAAACCTTGATATAGGGAAATCCATCAATCTTGAGATTAATCTGTTGCAATCATTAAAGAAAACTGCCTTTATACATCCATATAAAATAAAGCAAAAAGAAAAGAATGACCTTGAAGTGTGAGATAGAACAAAATATTTTTATATACTATTTGTCTTCCATACATGGAAGTAAGTACCCTGCATTCAGTTCAGATTTTAAAAATTGAAATTGAAAAAGACTGAATTTAAATCATGTGTTTAAAAATTACGTTGACATGAAAGACAAATTCTAATGCATGTAAAATGCTAATGGATTAGAATGTTGTGTTCTATGAATATTTCTCGGCAACGAAGAAATGCATTTATAATACTGTCTTCTGAGGTACTTTCAGGCCGTGGTTGTTTGGTCGCAAGGTCTTGGCTTCGGAACCGCAGGGACCCGATTCCATCAAGGAACCGTCGTGTAAGCGGGCCTGATTCATGTTAAATTCTTCGGGGCCAAACGTCTTCCCGCTAGTGTGGTATTGGAGTTTGGAGAGGGATGTGTCAACTCAGGTGTCGTCCTCGTTGTCTGATTACGGCTCAAAATTACGAGTTCGAGGTTTCTTATTAAACGGGATGTTAATATAATTAAACTAAGGAACTTCATTTTTCCCTGCTCTAAGAAATAGCAAAATCTTGCTGAATACAATCAATATTGCATCCGAAAACAAGTCGCTTAGTTATAAGGTTAGCAAAGAATAGAAGATAGAGATATTTGTAAAAAGTATATGTATAAACATGGGAAAGGCAAGGTTTAAACACAATAATGTAGCTTTGCTATAAACAAATAAAAATTTTCGTATTCCAATAATTATATTGCAGTTAGATAATTTTTATACCTTTTGTTAGTATTGCTCCATTTCACGGAGTAAAAAACATTTCAGTAAAAAAAATGCGTAGGTTTGTAAATTTAGTAGATTAAGCCTATGGATCTTGAAACTCAGAATATGATGTAATGCTTTTAGTTAAACATATATTAAGAATGAGCTAGCAAGCATTATCCACTTTTTTCCCTTTTCCTATAACTAGAAACTGGGTATTACGTTTATACTGCATATCTAGGATTTGATTCCGCGTACATTAAAAAAATCACAAATAAAATAAAAAAAAGTAAATAAAGAAGTACTTATTGTAAATAATTGAAGACATTTTTTTTAGCACCTCAACCTTTTGATATACAGAATAACCACTCTTAAAGAAGACAAAAAAATTTTAAAAAGTTTAATGCACGTATATAAGTTACAGAAGCAAAACTCAATCTGTCAAACACATATAAACGATGAGCTTTTCACTGTCAGAAACATCGAAGAAATTGATTGATCGATAAATATATCGATAACATCTTGTCTGAGAAGCCATTATTTTTAACATGGGTGTCAACACGGTTGAAACTGTTAAATATTCATGGACTCTATCTCAGTCCTCACATTTTCTATTTTTTTAAAAGTTCGAGGAATCTATATTTTAAACATTTATTCTTTTTATACAGTTAATAAATATTTCCTGACTTTGAAATTATATATTATTTTTCTTTAATATATATTTTATAATTGTTTTAGAAAAAGCGTTTTCAATTATTGTTTTGCTAAATAAATTAATTGAATTTTTTTTTTAAAAAAATTGAATGGTTTGAAAACTGTATTATTGTAGAAACATTAAATCTAACACCAAATTCTGTTTTTCCCAAGATTCATAATGTATATTTGAAATTTAATTTTCTTCTGTAAATTACGAATATTTATATAAGAATTTTTCACTTGCCAGAAATTAGCATGGAATTGAGTAATATTTCATGAAAATCTTTGATGAGAAATAAAAAAAATACTTTAAATAATAGCAACAATAATTTCGAAAAAAATTGATAAAAAAACTGCAGACTAACTTTTTATTTAAAGAAATTGTTGCCCAATGGATTGTAAAATTAATACTTCCTTTAAAATAATGAGTGCCTCTTTCAGATGCTAAAATACCTCAAATTTATGACTATAAACTTCATTACAATTTCTAAAATTTAATATGTAGAATATATCTACATTTTTAGATCATCCAAACATTCTGTCACATTTTCGCTAAAATTTTGCGATATTATTTCATTTTTTTATAGGGCATCAATTTCGTATTGTGATCCTTATATCTAAAATATTCTTGCACTTTATTTTCAATATTTGTTATTGCATTAATTTAATTTGAATTTATGGAACTCAATAAAAAATATTTGATCCAGCTGGCTTTTGTAATATAAGGTAAATGCAACATAATACAAAGAAAATATAAAAAAAAAGATAATGTATAAATATAAACAGAGAAAGTAATGTATAAATGAAAGAACAGCGAAATGTATAAATATAAACAGAGAAAAGAATAATTAACCAATAACAAATAAGAAATAAAGTGAATGCATAAACCAAATAAGAAGCAGAAATATATATGAAAGAGGCCAAAAGAAATTCGAAAAATAATATTAATAGAAATTTTAAATTTATTTTTAATGTTAGAGAGAAAACTTTAAAACGTATTAAAATTTAAATAAATTGTGGGCAGAAGAAAGAAAGTCTTGACTAGAGCAAAACATTGGATGACAGCAGAAAAACAATTGGATTAGCACTTTATGTGAGAAGAATTGCTACATTAGAAAAGGAATTAGTAATATTGGCCCACTTGGCTGAATTCAGTAGTTTTAGGTAAATGGACAGTTTGTTTTGGATGTTTTCGGAATAGATGAATGCGAATAAGGTGCTTGATATTTAAGCGTTTTCAGGTTTTTGACAAGTTACTCATATTTTCGCAGATGCACATTCTGACAGAAACTATAAAATTAAATTTTTGTGTCCTGCATGTATATGTTGAGAATTTATTGAAGTATCGTACCAAATGTTTTTCAAAAATAGCATGGATGGTGTAAATGTTACTGATATCAGAATCCCTTTCAATCTCTTGTTTTAACATTATTAAACTCTTATTTTTGTTGATTCATTGAAGAGTCAAACCAAATGATTTTCAAAAATACCATGGATGCTGTAAATATCATTGATAAGAATTCCTTCCAATCTTGTTGTTTTAACTTTATTAAACTCTTTTATTTCCATCCAGCAGTCTTTTGTTATGGTATCCATATAACCTCTGGTAAATATATTTATCAATACATATCCCATACATTGTTAAATAAGCAAACATTCGATGATATTCTATTTACAACATCAGTTTATCATAATATAATTCTAAAAAAAATATTTAGAGATGCGTCGTAGTTATATTCTGTATAAAGGATGTTTACATTTTTTTTTTTCAATAAAAATATGTATGCAGTTAAAAATAACGAAATCTTAGTATTTTCTCAGGATACTTATTTTAAAATATGAGAAGAATCATCTATATTTATCTGAAATGCTAATTTTCTTCCGTTAATATTTTATATTATTATTTTTCTACAGAAACGGCGTATGCATATGAAATATAATAGTCAAATTTTAAACATAAACCCTTTCCGGTGTTCTCCTTTTGTAGTGCAAACATGCCCACATCTAGTTTATATCTAGAGCCCTCCAGCTAAACGCAGGTGGCATTTTTCCGATATCCAAAAGAAACACTCGAAATAAAAAGTTCACATGTTTTTAGTGACAAAACTAATACTCTTCCAGAAAATTTCCATATCGTGTGTTGATGCAACTAGAATATTTGATCAAATTCTACGTCATTCCAGAAGAGGACTTTAAAGTGAACTCAAAATCATGCAGTTCAGAAAAGACTGAAAACAGGTATTATATCTAAAGGAAAAGGATTTTGTTGAAATATTTACAATGACCATAATTTTAAACATTTTCGAGCATGGAAACTTCGTCAATTTCCATATCAAAAGCGAAAAAGGAAACAAGAAAAGAAAGATTTTCTACGGATGCCGATTTTGAGTTAATTCTAGCTGCCTTGGTATAAAAATACAATGGTTTATACAAAGGCGGCTGCTTTTTAAAATGGTAAATATTGTTCAATAAAAACAGGAATAAAGATAATTCTGTTTTCAGGCTCTTTAGTAGAAACCGTATTCCATAAAATTAGCAATACAGAGAGTTTTTTTTTCCTATATGCAAAAGGATATCTTATTTAAAATATTGCCGTTTATGACAAATTCTTTATCCTTTAAAAATCATTAACACATGAAACATGCTAAAAATGTTATCTTCATTAAAAAAACATTCAATAAAAGAAATACATAGATATTTATAATGTCAATAGAAAAACTCTTCATCAATGATTTTATACATAATTTGCATATACAAATATAAATTTTAAAAGAAATTGAACAGATAAATTACTAACATATATTTTAGAAATTATTTCGAAATAATTCACTATATACAATCAAAATTAATATAAAAATTATTATCGATGCTTTCTTTAAACAAATTATTTTATATGTTTGCATTTTCAATCCATTTAATAACCCTTCAAATAAAGAATATACTATTTTATAAAGTTAAAATTATCACTAGATAAAGGAATTATAGGGCCAGAAGATTACTTTTCAGTGAATGCCAAGATATATAATTCTTACATAGATGAAGTAAGACAGAAAATATATGAATGAATGTACATTTTTTGCGTAGAAAAATATTTATTATATATAAAATAAAACTGCTCAATAGGCAAATGAAAATTAGCTTTCAAAATGCAGAAATTGAATAGATGAAATACTTAATGTTTTAACCTTAGAACAAGAAGGTACTTCTTCACGTTGATTGTTTAGCAATTGTAATAACTATTCTCTAATGAATTTTGTCAAAATTCTAAATTAAAAACATCTCCAAGCATTTTTTTTGTTTGAAATAACGAACTTCAATAAAATATACTTAGCAAACCAGAACTCATTTTAAATTGGAAAAAGTAACATCTATCCAGGGATTTCTTAAGCACTTAATAGGAATTTTAATTTCGGGATAATTGGAGGGATGAAAAATACTGAGAAACAATTTGAAGAAAGCATCATTTCGCTCAAAAAGAGTAGATTTTCACCTATGTTTAAATTCACTTTTTTTTTTTTAACTTTCTAGTGTGTGTCACATACAAAGAGATAGTTGGTAATAGTGAGAAATTTGAACTCGAAATTTTGATGAATCAGACATTCCTGCTTTCAATAAATATATTTTTTGGAATTTTATCTATGAACACAATAAATAAAAAACTTTGATAAAGACGGATGAAATTTTATATATGATCTTGGAACCAAATTTACAGATGTATATCAAATTTTGAGGTATTGTGTTCATCAATCAGGCAATATGGTCTATGAATGAAAATTAACATGATAATTGCAAAACGAAGAAAGCACAGGGAGAAAAATATCTGGCACACATATCTAAAATATAAAGTGAATATCCTTGTCCAATTTCACACCATATCCTCCAAAGGGTGAGTCATTTGTCACTCTGTACTTTCACAAGCATACATACGCAACGAAATGAAAGCATAATGACTTAATTATATATAATTTTATGTGATTTTTTTTACTAGAATTGTAATTTTGAGTCAAAGTTTATCTTCAATTTGCCTGGAAGAAAGCAACCATAATTTACATTCAGTGTTCTGGTGTATTTTTTAATAGCATTTCAGTGATTGATCGCCAAATATATCCGCCATGAGTCAAACGCTAATATACTAATTCATAGCTATTATTCTCCAGTAATATATTGTTAATAATGTAAAGTGCAAGAAAGTGTCAGGGCTAGCTTCACTGATGCTTTCTTTTTTATATTAAATGTAGGAGAAGTAAAATAAATATCATATTTCGCCTTTTTAATAACAGACCCGCTTTGTGTTCAATCTAGATTTCATTCAATATTTCACTTGAGACAAAAAATATTTATTTTTGAATGCAGAAATGCAGTTTCATTACTCCAAAAAAAATTCCAATCTCTAATATGAATTACCTCAGCGTTAGCCTTGTTTTATCAATTTTTAAATATGCAATTGAAAGAAAAACAGATAAAAAAAACTTTTTCATGTTAAAACACATCTATTGTTTTCAAATACATTAGAGTAAATTGTAATAAATTGAAAAAAAATAATATTTATTTTATTTAGTGATTTGAGAGGTGGTAAAATACTCATTCTATGTTTTGTTGTCCGAGATTATTTGAAAATGAAGCCATAACACGCAATCGAATTTAAAACTGTGCCAATTATCGTGCCAACTTTGAAAAGTTGGCACAAAAGCATTTTTTTTTAAAGTGATGTGAAAAAAAAATTCTGTAGCTGTATGTTCCAGAACCGAAGTAAATCTTTAACATTTCAATTACTTAATTATGAAAATTCTTATTAAATTTTTGATAACCATTATTTAGTTAGCAGTTGTAGCCCAACATATATTTACGTTACAAATTTTGGAGATCTAGATTTAAAAAAAATCAATTATGTCAAGCGTTTAGCAGAAACTTTTCCCCTGTAGAAAATGCATTACAAAATTAGAGCAGAGATTATAATAGCTTATTAAAAATATTCAATATTGTTTCATTTCGAAATGCCCTCAGGAAGGCCCCAGCACATAGGAATTAGCGTATATGATGTGTTAATGTAAATTTCACATTTAGCGGTGCATTGTAGTTTATAGAAATATACCAAATTCCCTTTCTATTACCTAGCTGCTTAGAAATTTAATACTGAAAGGCCCCAAATGCCTATTCAACAAAATTACGGTGGATGCTCAAGATGCCTGGATATTGGAACGGAATTTCTCGTCCTTTTGTTATGCGTGATTGAATATTATAGGAGCATGCTTTGTTCATAAGATATTCTCGTATAAAGTGGATTATTGGACAGAGTTTTTCTCTCAAAAGACGTCCGGGCATGCATTTGTTTAAGAACGTTCAGCTAAGCGGCATTTCTTTTTTGCATTTTAAATCCTTTATGGAGGCATGTTTTCATAATTCAAAAATAAAAGCAGGTCTTCGAGCTTTCTGAGGTTCCTAAGTTTGAATAATTTTAGAAAAGAGTGAGGGTAAAAAGCGAAAATATGAAATTTTCTTTTTAAGTGGTTCATAATTTTTGAAATAATTGTACAGTTTATAATAAGGTTTCAAGTTATTCTTTAAAACAAATCCAGGATTGAATTTTAAGTTCTAGCTTATTTTAGAGAATTAAAAGATAATGTTAGATTTTAAACAGAAAATTTCAAATAAAATATACTATGCCTACATAAAATTATCACCAGAAAATAAACATGTATATTATATTACTAAATAATACTTATTACTAATAATACTTAATATACTTAATAATTTAAATATCTTGAAATGTACGAATATGTTTGAATTTTTACTAAAAGTGTAATTCAAACTGCAAATTGTCACTTTTTATTACTCCTGACCAATAAACTAGTCATACCGCAAGAGGTTGTACTTTTTCCATGGCGAGTATATTCGTCAAAAACAATTGACTGGTTAAGTAAAAAAAAAAAAAAAAAAGAAAATGAACGTTTAAAAATTTTTTAAATAAAAAAAAACATTTAAAAAAGGCATTTAATTGAAAAACGCTTTTTTTCTATATTTTATGCATTTGAACTATAATTGTATGCACACTAAATTTTAAAACTATTCCAAAAATTTGTAAATTAGTATAATAAATTCCATTTCCCTCTTAATATAAGGTATAAAAAGCATTAACTGTCGAGAGATATCAATTTCTTTCGGTTCTAGACGCATTTTTCAAGTATTCATATAGATCTGCTCATCCAAGTGGAAAAAAGAAGGGTGAAAAAGTAAGCTACTTTACAACTCGAACTCAAACTTCCTGTATCTTCTTATAAATATTTTGTTGTTATTGGAAAAAAGAAACTGAGCAAATAAAAATGCTTTTTCGTCGCAAAAAGATACGGAGTTCCTTGAATATTTTATTCGGAAGAATAATTTAAGAATTGGCAACGGCATAAGCTCAAGTTAGAAGACAGGCTTTAATTCCTCGGCCTCTCTACGCAGCAAATGGAAAAACACTGAATGCTGAGAGGTTTCGTTGGGTTCAAGTTTTCTCTTCTCATTATTTATTGAGTTTTCCATTTCCGCTTGGATAAACAGACGAACCAGCTTCAAATATGATTTCGAAATTCATGCTTAGAAATCACAAATATCATATTTGAACACTGCATTAATTTGTTAGTCCGTAATACTCAAGTGAGATGGCAAAATATTTTCTTCGGAGAGTATTCGAGACATTTTTTACTTATTATTTGACTTTATTCATTTTTTTAGATCGCTTGCATGTATTTTGAAAGTTTAAATGAATAACAAAGCAAAGAATTGATATTTTTTTTAAATATGACGTTTTGTATATATTTTCATTATTATCATATCCATAATATTTGTATTTTAAATTTTCATCACAAGGGGGGAAAACACTCATAATTAATATTAATAATAATGCATAATAAAATATTTTTGAAGTGTAGAAAAGTATACCTTAAAGCATTTCTTTTTCGAATCTTAATTAAAATTAAGCTAACTTTTGAGTTTCTTTTCAATGTTTCATTGTTGAGTAGAAATATGAAACATTTTCAATTTTTAACAAATATTTAATCATATTATTATTTTTACTCTTCTGTTTAACATCTATATAGTTTACATGAGGAATAAGAAACTTGCAGTATCTCGAAAATTAGGAGATAGATGATCCTGGGAGGAAAAACATCTTTAATACCACCATGACGTCATGGGACTTGATCCCATTAGGATTAGTCCATGTATACAAGAACAAATCCAGGACTGTTGAAATGGCTCAGTTTTGGTGTCACTTACTATTTGTTATTTAAAAATATTTTCTTCCGGGAATCATGAACATAAGAATAATGAATAAGACATATTACTGGAAGTAAACATAATCGACATTTCTATCAAGTCAGCGTGCCTCCAACAATTATTGGTATCATATATTACAAAAAGGAAATATATAAGACATTTTTCGACATTCATAACTTCTATTCAATTCTGACAATAGTGTAGATAGTACATAATAGACATAAATATTGAAGCGCTTGGTACATTTATACTACTTAAAAGTAATCGTTTACAGTGAAAACATGTTAATTCCGAGTATTTTAATTTGGTATTCATTTATTAATTTTATGACTTTATTAATAAATATACTTATTGGCTTGCAAGCATTTTATCTGAAGCTCATATCAACAAAAGTCCAATGACTTTTATATATCATTATATATTTATTTGAAACGAGAGTCATAGGGATTCCTACCTCTTTGTATTATGCTACAAATAGCTGTGTTTGTTTTATAACGAAACGATTAGATTATTAAAAATAATTAAAGTACACATTCTTGACAACTTACTGATGATATTTGACATACTTTGACAATTTTTGGGAAATAAATACATACAAACATATACCAGTTTAAAAAACGATAGTTCAAAATGCAACCAACGAAAATCCCAGCCGAAGTCCCACCCATCAAGATTGCTGCTTTTCTTGATATTATGTTTACAATGATTTGGTAGTAAGAATTGCCTTTAATAGTATTATCTTTAAAGACAAAGAATAAAAATACATGGACGACAAGACAAATCCAAAAATCTGCTTCCAGAATGAGGAAAATGTAAACTGTGGCAATTAAGTGTGGCGGTTGGTTTTCTTTTACTGTCCATTGCTTTTTTATATGTAAATCCTTTATTTTCTCTCTCTCTCTCTCTCTTTATATATATATATATATATATATATATATATATATATATATATATATATATATATAAACAATAGTAATAAAAATCAAGTTAATAGGAAAAAGGTAAACCAAATAAAATAAGAATTCGGCCTGAAGACTTTCTCAAGGGTCGCCCTGAGGCAGGGATTCAAAATAAGGGATTTTTTCTGTGAGGAATCCAGACTAAAATGTCCGACTATTGGACTAACTAAAATGTCCAATTATTGGACATTTTAGTCTGGATTCCTCAGAGAAAAAATCCCTTATTTTGAATCCCTACCTTTGTCTCATTTGTTATTCAATCAAAAATAGAGGAAAAAAGAATAAATATAAAATCTGAACAAAATAAATAGTATGCTTTTTATGAAATTTATTGTAATTCCTTTTAAGGCTGAAGTAGTTAAATAAAGATTCGATATTAAATTCCCTGTCTTTATATATTGATTATTTTTCAATTATTTATTAGAATGGCTCTGATTATTAAAAGAAATGCCATTAAAAAGTCATTTAACAACGGAAACATCGAAATTGAAATGTAGTTCATTGAAACGCATACTTATAAACGAACATTCAAATTCATTGCTTCAATTTACTTGTTAAAGTATAGAATCAAAATTAAAAATCCCATAATATAATTAATAAAATTGCAGAAAATTGAAAAAAAAATGAGATTATAAAACAATTTGATCTTTAAGATCTTATTTTGTCTTAAGATCTTATTTTGTCTTTAAGAAATATAATATTTTAAAAATTGAGAATAAGAATTGAGAAACTATAATGCGTGTTGTTGCCTTTATTATATACATTAAGATTGTTATTAATTACAGCACCTATAATATAGTATTTCTCATTAAAAATAAAATACCGCTGCATTTTAAACATATTGCATCATTTCCAGTCTGTTTTATCGAGTAATTAACTTATTAATATTTGCTTGGTTAAATTGAGTTTTAACCCTGCAACCAAGGGATTGTTTTAGAAAAAAGTCATTAATTTAAGGATAACTTTTGCATGTTTTAAACTATTACACAGATATTTAGTACAGAATACGTCTCATCTAGCCGATGTATAAATCTCTACTAAATAATAAAATTATTTAGTCCTTTCTCAGTTGTACTTCGATTATCTTTGATTGTATTTTATTGTATTTATGAAAGATCTGTAATGATAATTCCAGTAAAATAATGCATCGTTTTTTCAAATAAAGGCACTTGAATAATAATTAAATTCACACACAAAAAAATTCGAGATTCTTCAGAGAGAAAAACAGATTTATTATAATCGTAGTTATATGGCGTTAACACTTGAAAATAAAAATTGTTTTTTTCGTATGTCACCATTAAACGAATTACTTTATAAAGCACACCATACACGAAGCATCAACATATTTATCTTAAAATTGAAGAATGTATCTAATATGTTTGTGTAAACGAATTGTCATATATGTTGGATGATTTACGAACGATTTGAGAGAATGAGATTGTAAGTAGAGATTGAATGTATTTAAAATTGGAAAGAGTATGAAATTGATTAATTAAATGGAATAATATTTAATTTTATCAGAAATTGCATTTTAGACGATATTACGTAAATAAAACTTATCAAAATAAAAAAAATCAGGTTTACATACCAAGAAATTAAAATATCTATTATAAATGTAAATATATATTATACATAACACACGATATAAAATATTTTTACTGTTCCAACTAAATAAAAATAGTCACAGTTAGAATTCAGACTGTAAAATTTCAGACTGTAGCTTAATGACGCGTTAGTAAAACAGCATGCTATTTTACGCGAGGAAATTCTTAAGTTATATGAAATTAACTATTTTTTCGTGGAAATCCATAAATTATTCCTTATTACTTTAAAATTCATTGCATCATTCGTTTGAAATTCGTATATTTCCTCAGTAAAAACAAAAAAAAAATCTCATGAGATTAGCATTTATCTATTTTACAAGCTAAAAAAATGATTATGACAATTTATTGAAATATTTGTTATATATATTAGAGGTGGCCGTCGTAAAGCTAGATATATATATATATATATATTTTAAATTTCATTTTCTTAATTTAAATATTTCTACTTTAGAAAATGTTTTTTTTAATAATTTTTTAAAAAGCATATGATAAATTCAGATTAATTTTAATAAGGATAATAAAACAGAAGGTAAAGATATGAGGGATTATAAAAAGTTAGATAGAATTTTTAAAATAAAGTTAATCCGATATTTGACTGATTATACGAGAAACAATTGTGTACAGAAAATATCTTGCTCATTTTTAAAAATATTTATCCATCATAACAGAAAAATGTAAATGCACCAATAGCCAGAACTTTACACCTCTCATCTGTCAAAAAATTAAATTTATTTTATTACTGTATTAATTTTTTTTATTAATTGGAATGCAAAAAATTAGGAGCTTTCTGGTATAATAAAGTAAAATGTAAATTAATTTTAAAAATTTTAAAAATGCTATATTTCTAATTTTTTAAAAAAAATTTAAAATATTTCCAAGAATAACTATTAAAATATTTCCATGTCATTGTTTAGCGCATTTTTTGAGATTAAATCGATTTCCATCACCAGAAATTTATTAGATTTTTAAAACGGTTGAACGGTTTTTAATGATAATAAAATGTTGCAGATTCTGTGCAATATATACAACTTATTTTTCATGTTAATTCTTATGAAATGATGTAATTTGTGTCTCTTTCATTTTATATCAGTAATATATTTTGATGTAAAATTTCGTAAACAAAACGATTATAATATGCAATCTTTTATATTTAATAAAATTTCTTTATTATACTAACATTATTTATTATATTAAAATGATTTTTTTATAAATTTCTTGAATGTCATGCCAAGGTTATAACCCCATTTATTACTTTATAGTTTAAAATTTTATATTAATTTCAAAAAAGTATAATTCCCACTTTAATAATAGACAGTTTAGAACAAATAAAAACTATAAAAGCTCATAAACATTTTATATCAAATAAATAAATTTTATCTTTGTTTCTTTATATTTTAAAATACACAATTCTAGCCCATGGTATTTTTAATTTCTACATTTTAAGTCTTAAATTTCATTGTAATATTACTTTATTTTCTCATACAATCTATTTCCATATATTTAAGTCCATTTTGTACACCATGATAATTGCAATCAATTACTTATCCACACATCTCGTGATTACTTAAGATAACTACCAGCACCACTCCTCTAATATTTTAGGATAGTTGCCTTTTGTAAAACGGTAACAAAGATGAGAGTAGCGATTATTTCAACCGATGATTCGATGCGGGGAGGATTTAGGGGATGATCCTCCATTATTTTCCATTTAATGGAAGCCACATTATCGATAAGAGTTTTAGTGGAAAATATATCCACTCACTCGAGTGTAATGACGACAATCTAGAAAGATAGAGCCCCAATGATTGACTTTGAACATGTAATGAAAGTTTCGTTGCCATCATATTACTTTATTGCTGCCAATAACGATTTCTTAAAACAATGTAGAATGATTGAAAACTTTGTCGATCGATATTCTGTAGTTTAGGCAATTTAGAAATTCTTTAAACTGTCAGTTTTTATTTTAATATGTAGCTTTAAATGTAATCTGACTATATCTTCAGAATTAAATGAGAAAAAAGGGAATTGATTTCTAATTGAGGTTTTGAGGAAATACAAATTGTATGCTCTTGACTCTTACTTTAAATTTTCTGTCAGTGATGAAGGGGATTATGTGTTGGCGATCTGTAGGACAGACTGCTTGGCCTAGATTTAAGTGAATTAGGAATTATATATGTATATTAACTCTATATGTGGAGTGATCAATGCTCATTTCAGAGCAATTTTCTTTTAAATATCTAATTAAAAATTAATCCATATTGACTCTTTTGAGATAATTTAGGAACATATTATATTAAATATTGTTGTTTGGAATATAAAAATATATACATAAGAATTTTTGATGATAGTGGTTTAAGTGTTTTGAAACGCTTTCCTAAATTTTAAAATTAAAAAAAAAAATTATTAATTTTCAAGCAATATACTTTTTGTTTCAATATAAAATCAAACCCTTTTTAACTGCTTCATGAAATAATTAAGCGTGCAATTCGTCTTTCAATACTGAAAGTTAAGGAAGAAAGAAACAAAGAAAGATTTGTATAATCTAAATTCAAAATCAGAAAGTGACGTTACATGACATAGAAAAGCAATGTACAATCTGATACAGATTACCTACTTCAATTTTTTTTATCCAATTTGATATAAATGGATTGCAATGTTAAAGAAAATAAAACAGCTTTTTAAAAATATTTTTCAGAATTTCATGTACGAAACTACTTTGTTAAGGGAATCCTGAACAAAATATATACATAATTGTGTCTGTTGTCAATTAAATTTATTAATATCGCAAGCGTACTAGGTATTCAGGAAAATCAATTACTTTTAAATTAAAAAGGGCGGAAATAAGCATTAAAGAATGTCGTTGAGATTTCTTCTGATAATAATATTAAATCAATATTTGATCAGTAGTACAATTTTGGACCAGGGCATTTTGTTTGGTTCTTTGGTTTATTCTGTTGCGAAAATGTTGCATAAATTGAAAGTCCAAAGGAAAACTATCTTTTACAAAACTGCAGTGGTAATAAAGAAGCTTACAAAGTTGTTTCAATTTAGTTAATTAACAGGAAGATTTATCTGAAATTGTTGAAGATTATGAAATACTTATCACATGTTATGATTTTATGTTGGAAAATGCGAGTAAAGTTAATTTAATAGTTTATTAATTACTATTTATCAATGTATATCAAAGGATTTTAAATTTTACAAGGGCAATGATAAAGGTTTGAATGCAGTGCACGGATTCAAAGATCTACATTTTCTGAAGCCAAATATGCACTCACTTTAAACCTAACATAGCTTATGTTAACTTAGAGGTTTACATTCTTAAGACAGGTTTAAATCATTTTCCAAAATTGATTCAGTGAAAGTAAATCAAGATGATTTAATTGCATAACTTCGTCATCGTATTTTCTAATAATAATTATTTCCGTTTATTTTTTGAGTTTTAATTCCCATTTGTGCTATGGAAAAAATTCATCGTCTTAGTACATTTATTTAGTGATAGTTTATTTCAATTGTCCCTCGTATGTTACGCCTTTGGTTTCAAATGGACTATATATATATATATATATATATATATATATATATATATATATATATATTTGTATTTATATGAAACTTATTAATGATTCTTGATCATTGGTTCAAATACACATGGAAAATATTTTGTGAATGTTTTGGTTGCTTTATCGTTTTCGAATAATGTTATGGACAGTCACTCACGAGTGTGCATTGAAAAGAAGTCCCATATTTTCAATAAAATACATTTTATTCCATGAAGAATAAGACGCACATGTAGTAAAAACACAAATGAGGCGTATTTAATGAACAGAATTTATAGAAGTTCACTAGGGAAGTAGAGCTCAGTGAGCAGATTTCAAGAAGGATTCTTTCTTTTCCTTTCTTTAATACTGAAATGCAACACTTTTCCCCCTTACTTCCTTTAAAAATAGTTTGAACATCCTTTTTAAATACTAATATTTTAGGAACAATTTGTTCTTTATATGACAAAGAATATATAATTCAATTTGAAATAAACTTGTGTGTGGATTTTTAAGGGATTTCATTTTATCAAGAAATTTTGATGGTATGCTTTCTAGAAATAAAAGGAGATTGTCCTCTTCCTTTTTTAAACATAGTCTCTTAATTTAGTTAAAAAATATTATCATAGGTTTAGTAAGGTAGAAGTAAATTATCTCTTTAATCACACGTTTAGTTTGTTGATATTTACAACCCATCTTTAAAGCAATATGTATCAATATGCCACATTATTTCATTAGACAATGAAAATTGCATCTCAGTAAGAACCACTTCAACAAACTTCCGTGTCAATCCAGCGAGAAGACATTTGACACTTAAAGGTTTACATGAAAGAGGTCCAGTTTCAAGACAGTGGGATCAAGTTCCGAAAATAGAATTTTTAACTCTTTCAATCGAGACTTAATAATTATGCCAAAGTGGCCTCTGATGTACGAGAAAGTTCTTAGAAACAAATCTATCATAAGATACTTAATTGGGTTAACATTTTTTTAGATAATGTTGATTCTATCAAACCTTACATCCTTAACTAAGAATTTCAAAAAATATTTTTTTCAATTTCAATTTCAATTTTAGACCACATTTTTCGACTCCATTAATTTTTATTCATTTTTACCTATTTAAATTCAATTTTACCAATTCAAATGTTATCAAATTCTTCAATTTTACCAATTCTTTAACAATTCAAATAGTGCCAGGTTCTTCAATTTTACCAATTCTTTAACAATTCAAATATTGCCAGGTTCTTCAATTTTACCAATTCTTTAACAATTCAAATAGTGCCAGGTTCTTCAATTTTACCAATTCTTTAACAATTCAAATAGTGCCAGGTTCTTCAATTTTACCAATTCTTTAACAATTCAAATAGTGCCAGGTTCTTCAATTTTACCAATTCTTTAACAATTGAAATAATACCAGAATCTTCAATTTTACCAATTCATTAACAATTGAAATAATACCAGAATCTTCAATTTTACCAATTCATTAACAATTGAAATAATACCAGAATCTTCAATTTTACCAATTCATTAACAATTGAAATAATACCAGAATCTTCAATTTTACCAATTCATTAATAATTCAAATAATACCAGAATCTTCAATTTTACCACTTCATTAATAATTCAAATATTACCAAATTTTTCAACTTTACTTATTCAAATATTGTCAAAATTCTTTAACAATAGTTTTTCAAGGGCATCTGTTTTCAAAACATTCAGAAAGCCTTCAGAAGAAAATTTACGCCACTCTGCCCTCAACTGACTTACTGCAATGTCTAAGGAAAAAACTACTATTAGCGAAAGTTCAGGAAGAGTCCTTAAAGACCAATTTTTTCCTCCCACACTTAAATGCAACATTTCCTCTTCCCATCTACCTTGACCACATCTTCCCATGTAATGCTTGCCTCTGTGTGTGTAGCCCAAACTACAAAAGAAACTAACTGATACTGATATCAATGGGTGAAACATAATGGCATGGAGCCCATTTTCTTTTCCTTGTTTTTTTTCTTCTAATGCAAGATATAAGTATCATTCCGAGCCTTCGGATAGCTATCCAGGAAATAAATGCTGACAACGCTCTATCGGAGGCGCGTGATTTCCTGCCTGGGAGCCGGGAGATCGCAGGAGATTTCCGGATGACCCTTTCGACCACCCCTGGTTCATTAGTTGAAGTACATTTCTTCGCTTCTGGTGCGAAATCATTTTTTAATATAATAAATATATTAGGTGTTTCTATGACTGTTGAAACGTGCAACTGAGTTCTTGGTATTTAATACGTAGATTATAATAATATTGCAGTTTGAGGATATTGTAAGTAGTTACGGGATGCAAAATATATTTTTTGCGCTTGTGTATGTAAATAGATATACTGTTACTTGTTGTGAATAGTTTAATAAACGATATTTTTGTGTATATGAGGAATGAAGATTTTATCCACAAACGCATACTTAAATTATTCATTAATTTTAATGTGGCTGTGTAGTTTGCAACGAATTTCTTATTGTCTTAAAATATCCAGATCCGATCGCATAAATGTTTTTTACGGGGAATGAATTTCGATCACAATACAAAGATATAATAAAATAGTTTATTTGGATTTGTAAAATTTATTCCAAATGCAATTTAAACTATCTATAAAGGTAAATGTTTTAATCAAATAATGTTTAGTTATTCGTCCAGTTTATTGTCTGATAGATGTCCAATTCGAAATTTTTAGTATATTGTCTGTATAATCTTCCAGACATAGCAAGTCAAAACGAAAATCCCATTGGACTACTTTTGCCAAAACTTTCTCGCATAGACTTTAATCAAGATGCGACTCCTCAAACTTTCTGACCATCAAGTAAGGCTGCAAAAGCCAAGTATGATATGGGTAAATATTTTTCTTTGATGTGAATTCAGCACATTTATTAAGCATATCGTCTGATTCTAGACTATTTTTTAGCAATTAATCCCTACCATTTAGCAATAGCTATCCGAAAATCAAATTTTAATTCTAATCGCATTGCTTCTACCCGATTGAAGCAAAATTATGGCGCAGAACTGATTGCAGTTGTCACATTGTCACATATTAAATGACATATATTGAAGTTCCTGCCTTTTAGAGATATTGTATTTATATGCTTTAGAAAGTACACATCGACAGACAGTAAACCGCTTCATGAATTTAGTTCCATATGTGACATGTCTACATTTTAGATATTAAATGTATACAAAATTTTATCCATCTATCAATATTCGTTTTGTAGATATTGCAAAATTTGGACATGCATGTTCCATTTCTATAAGTTTTGTTTAAAATTTGATGAAAATCTGCAAATTTGGTGTTAGAATAGTGAAATTTTATATATATTCTTATCTCAAACTGTACTTTTGTCACAGACAGACATACATAACAATCGGTTTCTATTTTTCTTATACTCAGCATAAGAAAAAATGAAAAATTAATCTACGTGTTCATATTGTTATTCTAACACAATAGGGAAGATGATAAATAAGTTTCCTTTAAATCCTAACGAAAATCTAGTTTTATTCCATTAAAAAATTCTTACTTTTTTAAAAATTAAAATGAATTTATATTATATAAATATATTGCATCATACAAATTTCCTAACAAATAAGTAAATGAAAAGTACATTAAAAATGTACGAAATAAAGTAAAAAAAAGTAAGATTTTAGAAGAACGAAAGGATGATATCTTCCCTAAATATGCAGTACTATTTTTATGGAAGATAAAAATTGGCATCGAACAATAAATGTTAACTGATTGAGGAACTAATATAAAAATTTCGGTTCTTTTTTCAATATCCCGAGCCTCCTATTCGCTTAAGAAATTAGAATAATTAGTAGACATCTGGGCCATTCATTGAAAAAAGTGTAATATTTTAAACTAAATAAAAACATTCTGAATGAAACACCGAAAGTGATAATTACCTCATTAGATAAAGAAGAATAAACAAATAATCAAATACATATTTAAATAATTGCCGCATACAGTTCATAATGCATGTATGCAAAACCTTATTTTTAACATTGTGTACTCAACGAACGAAAACGCATTTTCAGCATATAACAAACAAATTCGAACAATTCATAAATCTAAACATGATTTAAAATTAGTCCGCAAATATTTATCAATTGAAATTAATTCTTGTGAGAAGTGGACTAAATCTGTATTAAGATTATGTATTTCTCTCAACTGATACATAAAAATTAAGACAAAAGAACAACAAAAAATGAATAAAAAAATAAAATCATTTCTAAAAACTTATCCGATGGCGGAATTTTGAAATAAGTTTATTTTTATTAATATTTATTATGAATTATTACTCTTCTTTATGCTTAGGAGGAAAATATTGCCCTAAGCCATCGGTGATAGAAAGTTCTTGCTATCTATTACAGTTATAATCGATTTAATAAACTTTGTTTCTATAGCCCGCATTTAATTCTACATCAGTTAAAAATAAATGATCATTCATTTTCACATAAAAAATTATCTGAAAAGAAAAACTTTTCCTTAATATTAACTAAATTTTTTAGGAGAAGTATATTTATCTATTACATTCGCGATACCCATTTATGCAGACATATAAGCAGTTGATAAAAAACAACAACAAAACATTAGCATATATAAAACACGAAAATATATTCTTATTAATACACTACATAGTGCATTATAGCATTCAAATGTAACTGTTTAATACATAGTTATCAAAAACATATGAAAGCACTTACCAGTTTTAAGCACAAAATATTTAGATTTCGAACTCAGCTATATTGATTCACAAAGTAGATTTCGAACTAAGCGAAAAGGACCTCTGCATAATCAACAAAAAATCATATTCAGCTCGTATTAGAAAAATCTAAATAAAGTCCGAATTACAAAGTTACCTTTTCTCAGGGAATTGAAGATCTGAAATGGTTCGTAAATAATTGGGATATCGAAAAAAGTTCAACAATAATTTCACTTAAAAGGTAGAAGACATTGGATGCCGTTATGGTGCAATGGTCAATAATAATAGCAGCTTCAGAATTCGAATCCAAAGTAAACATAACCAAACTGCAGTAGATTATGAAAAAATATTGAGTGCAATCAACTCAAAAGACGAGGTAAGTACACCCAGATCTCACAACACTAGAAAAACATGAAATATCAAATGACGTATATTTGCCTGAAGACCAAAATGGCGACATGAACAAACAGAAAATTTTAATTTGATGACTGGGTTTCCTCAATTATTTTCAGAAATACTGAATTTATAAATGATAAGAAAAACAACCTTTAATTATGAAAGATCCGAAGACAATACAGAAACGTAACCATAACGGATCATATTTAATGATTTCGTTTATATATTCAAATATTGATTTTGTGAATACTCTCAACAATTTGCAGGGCCAAAAATTGAACAATTTTCAGATTTGTAAGAATTCCATAGTTATGCAATCCTTCCAATAGAAAATAATAGCAAACAGTCTGAATTAATCAATCAATCATAGCGCCAATATAAATAACAATGTATATCAATTTCAAATACAATTCATTATCATATATGTAAAAACATAGTAGATAGTTTTCACTATATGTATAAAAAAGCATAAAAAATATTATATGATTCTTTAATAGATATGCGAAACGAAGGCCAGAAAAGCACGCCATTCATCTTATCGTTACGATGAATACACATGGAAGAGATTATCGCTCATTTATGAAACTAAGCCAGCCCGATCTGTAGTTGTAGCAATATTTGCTGATAATAGTAATAATCCAAGACAAAATACAATATTATACATAAGTAATATTTCTGAATAAATAAGGAAAAAGGCATGATTAAGGACTGCGGATGGATTCATCACCAAGGGCTGATTGCTTAAACAACTTGTAATAAGTTTAAACGAATGGTTTGAAAGTAAACAATAACAGGATAGTTTTCTCAGTTTTAGTATGGATTGCTTAAGTCAAGGTTCAATAAATCATGGGATTCCAGAAAGCATTTTATCAGTTCAATTGTTACAAAATGTGACCAACGTGTCTTTTAGATAATGTGATCATCATTTAATAAATAAACTCAAACGCAATTAAAAAAAGGACAAAAATGTATTAAAAAATTAAGCGCAAGAGATTTATATAACACTAGAAAAAAGAAAAGATAGAAAGCGCAACAAAGATTTCAAAAACTCAAAGCCTCCTATTTTTTGAAGAGATGATTTATACAGGGATTCAAGCCTGTTACATTACCAACTAACGATATAATGATATGTTGGCAAATTTTGTAATCCTAGAATTAACAAGAAAATTCTTTGCATTCTGGATACAATATTCGTATAAAATGGCTCAAACTTCTTCAATATTTGTTACGATAAGTTTTTGTTGTGAAAACATTTTTTTTTTGTTATCATTAGCCAAAATTATTTTTTATTAGATTTATAAAACTGCATCCTCACCTTCTATGCCATGATAACGAATGAACATAGAATTCATGTGTTCTTTTCATATATAATATATTACTGCATATCATTATTCCAGATTATTTTTCTATAATATTTCAAAGTTTAAATTCTTTGTAAACGGTTTTATTTTATTATCATTTCTGATACGTTTTTAAATTATGTACATAATTATTTTTTCTTCTGTAAATATTTTGGTATTTAATAAAATTCCTGTAACATGCCCATCAAACCGTCAAAAAATCAGAAAGGTAACGGAAACGGGTGTATGTGACAACGCTCTGATCTGTATTTCTATTTTCGCCATGTTTTAATATTTATATTTTTGACTTCCTCCTTTCTTTGAATTTTGATTTTACTTTTTCATTTAATGGTGATAATACAAGCAAAATATTTGTCTAAATTTCGCATTATTTGGAATAATAGAACGGAGCCAATTTTAAAATCTCAATGTGATTCTGAAGGCATAAAATCACCTCGAAACGAATTCAAACTTCATTTACGATCCTCTTTCAAGAGCAAAATTAAAAACAAGCAAACTTGCATACAAGGAGTGGAAATGCATAAAACTTCGAAAACACCTTTCATTCATCTCAACAAATCCGAGAAAATGATTTTGAAGGGCATTCATCGAAGCCTTCTCAATCAAGAAACTTCAAAACCATATGTTCCTTTATTCTCATCAAAGCAACTCATCACACTGAACGTCAAGCGATGAATGGAAGTAATTTACATGCAAACTTTTATGTTCAGCTGTGAGAGTAACCGGCAAATCTATAATCGATTTGTCCTGGCCACAAAAGCGGGATTATCGAATAAGCTTTGTGAAGCTTTTCTTTCTTCACTGTGGTAGAGGGAACGATAATTTGCTACCCATTGCTGTGTTAATTGCGTGATTGGTTTATAATTATGATGGATAATATATGTGGGATAAAAGTTTCACCATTGGGCGAATTTTACGGAAAAAAAATCTTTTTCTAATTAGCAGTTCTGTAAAGAAACAAAATAGTTCCCATATGTTCTTCTTTTCTTCTTTGAAAATGGCTAAGAAATGCTTAAAAATTACCTCTAATAAAGAATAAAAAACATAGTTTCTGTAAAGTACATTGATAAATTTGGCACCTAGAGAAGATATTTTCTACTTAAAATTTTATTTATGTTCAAAATATTATATATTTTAAAATGAAAAATTTCGCAGGTTCCTAATATAATGTTCACATTCTTTAAACTACAAAATTTTTGCATACTAAGGTTTTTAGTGAAATTAACTTTGCTCTTAATTCCTATATTGTAATTTTTTCTTTTTATAAATAATTAATAATAAAATAATTTTGGTGTAAATAAGTACTATATATATATATATATATATATATATATCAGAAGAAAAAGTGATTATCTCTCTCACGCACATATTTACCAATTAATGAAACACTTAAAGATATAGCTCTACATACATATGTATTGTTCATCAATGCATCATGCTGTATTTTTCTATTCCCGTTTATAACAAACTATTATTTTTTAATTTAAAAGGATTTTTTAAAAAGAAACTTACATAATAAATGTAATATAGTATCTAATTACATTTTTTTTTCATATTCTTTCATACTTTTTTGGGGGGGTTTGATTTTTTTTTTAATATTATCAAAACCGGACCAATTTATTCCACATAATTTATTTTCTTATAAAAAGTCAATTAGTCACAACATTGTAATTGTAATTATAACAGACTAATCTATCATTTACTGTGAAGCAGAGCTGGTGACATAATTTAAGGAATCTTGTTACAAATAATCTTTTAAACAAATATGTTTATAAGATTATTTGTTTGTTTGATGTAAAAGAAATTGAATTGTCAATGAAGTATATTAAAGATAACTTAAGTGTAAAATTAATTATTTGAAACATCCGTTAATATGTTCATGTTGATTCTTGAAACAATGTCTGTTTCTAAATAATATGTCAATGATTATTGGCAAGAAATTCAAGAACTCATCGATACACAGATATAAATCTCGTAATTTAGTGCCCTGTTCTGTAATATAAAAAAGGGTCGTTGTGGGTATATATGATATTAACATATAAATAAGACTAATTGAATTAGAACAGGAATAATTATATTTTAAGATTTGAAAAAAAAGAGTTAAATCGATCAAATTTTAACTGACTTAACAAAAAACGTTAAATTCGATAAAATATTGAATTTCTTAAACATTAGTTAAAGTTTTGCCTTTTATTTATTTCGAATAAAATGATTTTAGAAAAATATTTTTATACCATCTTAAAATATTAAATGTTACCATTTCAATTATGCATATTTCAGCTACTTGAAATGTTCGTTTAAATTTTCATTTTTTAAAAAAATAATAAATAATTAAATAGACGCAGATGATTTTGAAAGAAGAAGATTTATAAATACTCCATTACTAAGCAAAAGTTAAACTTCGAAATATTTATTATTTTCATTTTAATATTTCTACTTTATTTTTAATATAGTTTCGATTAAATATTACCAGGTTTAAAATAATTATAATTTATTGGTTGAAAATAAAATTACAAACGAAGGAAAACATTTTTTGAGTTATCATTATTTTTAATATAAAATTAGACTTTTCTCTAGAATATCTATTTAAAAATCGTTCTTATACTGGCTCGTAGAATTCAAAGAATAACTAATATTATATAGATTCTTGCTTTTTGTCATACAATCCATAGTTAAATTTTGTTCACAAATATCAAAGTATAGATTTTTCATGAAATTTTTCTGACAAATGATAATTTTCTTAATTATTAAATAACAAAAAAAAATCATCTGGAACAAAGTTGTGCCTTTCAACTAAATTCCGATAATTTTATTAATTTCTTTTTTAAAAATTACATACACGTATAATTAAATCCCGTTAAGAGCAAACACATGCATCCTTATACGACTCATCTGAGAGAACTAAAGTGTAATAAAAATCAAGTAAAATTCCCGCTGTCCAATGTTATGATGTTCATTTAATTATCATTTATCTTACTATTAACAAAAAATCACATACTCAAATAATTAAATCGATTGAGCTACAAACGCACGCATCATTTTATGACTCAAATGAGATGCAAAGAAAAGTAATCAAGAAATTACAAAGCGTAGGCTCTTTAATTACAAACGTAAGCAAGAATAATTAGTAGGAAAATTAAAACCCAGCAGCTGTTCTAAGTTTTAATTTCCTTAATTTAAACATAGCAGAAATTACTTCATCCCCGTTCTGGAAAGAGGAGTTATGAACAAGCATGGGGAGAAATATGAAATTGTAAGCAGTGGACCCTGTTAGCTAGGAAAGATTCGGAGAATTCTATTAAAAACCCTCATTGTTTCCAAAATTGTGACAGAGAGCTGCTAAGTAATATCTTTCTGTAATAAAATAAACCAAGATTGCCATAAAATACAACGATTTATAATCCGGAGCATCTCTACAAGTAGGTCCATTTTACTATTTCTTTGTATACATTATTACAAGTGTTAAAGCGATAAAAACAACACTGATTCAAAATGGTATAATTTTAGTGCAGAGGAGGTGAATATTAAGTTAAATCATTGTGAAAGTTAAAAGATTGAAAATATAATTCATAACAAACATTAAATAATGAATACATTTCTTTGCTTTTGAAACGAAATAACGAACTGTTGCAAGATTGTAGCTATCTGAGGTAGAATTTAATCACATAATTTTAAATACGGTAATGTACAATTGTAAGATGTTTTAAGTAAATTTAATGGCTTCGTCATAGTTATACATGCTCTAAATTTTATATTATTTAAAATAATTTTATGATATATTTCGTCCTTCATTGAATAAAAGAGAAAATCTGAAATTTTATGAATGCAATACTTTGTATCATTCGTCTCAGATTTTACGAAATTTTAATACAATATTCTTAAAATTAATTTTATAATTTTCATGTATATTAATTTATAAACTTGAATTGTAATTATATTTGAAAAAAATAGTTTTCTCATTGCGACATTGCTGTTTACCAGATTTATGAACGCAGATGAAATAGTGTTTGTATTTCATTTCCTTCTCTAATTTCTTTTTTAAATCTCCGGAATACAGCTTTTACTATGAACAAAATTGATTCTAAATTTTTATGATGCCTTAAATCATGGCGATTTGCTTTACTATAAATTACAACACAAACGTATGTACGTGTATTGCTCTTTCCAAATGGAACAATTAAAACGTTATTAAAATTCTGAACATCCAATTAGGAAAATTAGAATAAAACTTATAGAGCAATCTTGAAAGTACGAATTGTACTATCTTTAGCCTTTTCGGACACTTATGAAATTGCAAGACCATGTGCCCTTTATATGCTGCATATTTTACTGTTAAAAAAGAAAATAAATACAGAAAAACTCAAAGTTTGATAATATTGCCTTTTAATTATTTTACTTCTTCGATTAGGGATAAATCCTTTGGTAAGAACTTCATCTCCTTGAAATACTTCTAAAGTTAAGAAAAAAATGATGGTAAGACTTAATAAAATGCGTGATGTATTCCATGCGTTAATACACAACTTTCTTTATTCCAAAATGAAAAAAAAAAAAAAACTTTTTTGAAATAACAAGATAAAATAAACGCATGCTGTTTTAAGCCTTTATTTCGTTTCATTCCTAAATATTATAAGAAATTAAATTCAATAGAAGATAAAAGAACGAAAATAAAGCAAGTTTTTCTGAGGAATTCCAATTAGCTTCTTTATTAACTTTCTTTCTGAAGACAGCAGATAGTGGGAATTGGAAAGAATTAGTTATAAAAAATGTATTTTCTAGGGGGAATGTAAGAAAAAAAAGAAATATTTAATTTCTCGAACTAGAATGCACCTGTCAGATGCGTAGTTCGCTTCATCTGCATAATAATGATTCTCCGAGTTCTTATGTGCTTTATGAAAAAGAATATTGCGAATATTCTTCTCTTAGATTTCCTGGAAGAATATTTGGAAATACATTTTTGCATAATGCGCGAATATGTCATTTTCTTCGTTTGGCTTTAAAATTCTTAAGGCGGAAGAATGAATTATATTCTATTTAGCGCTCTTATTCTACTTTAAATAGAAAAGTATTAATAATTCCATTATTTCCGAAAGTCACTGTTATTCCATATAATAAGTATTTAATTGTTCTATTTTATGAGAATAGTTTTGAATAAAATATCATTGAACAAATGATTTGATTTTAAACGTTTTATAAAAGAAGTAATGCGGTGCATACCATTAATTTTTTTTAAACAAAAATGTAATAAAGTATGCAAATTGTCCTTTCATATATTTCACGCATTGTTTTATTTCTATCTGTAATTTAAAGAAGTTAATACAATTTAAATGTTTTATCTGTTTTTGTTTAAAATTTTAAAATCAATCCATAAGTGCCACTGTTATAGAATCCAGATATGCAAAAAAAAAAAAAAAAGTAGCAGTATAAAATTTGAAGAACAATACTGTAAGATATCGTTTATAATACTATAAAAATGGTGTTGCAGTTTCTAATCAAAGTCAGCGGTTTTAAGCCTAACAGTGCCAACTAGGGCCAAGAGTACGTCTTAGCTACTCACGCATCACATTTGCTTGCACATCCCCCTTTTTACAAGGGGCCACAGTCACGCTCCTTACAGATAGAACAGACGAAGAACAACCATGCCAGAACCGGGACTTGATCGCTGGCCACCCAGATCACGAAGAAGATGCGCTACACCTATGACAGGAAGCCACATAGGCCTGGCATCTTAAAATACAATAATCTGCATTATAGATCCGAATTTTTTGTGGTGTAATTTTGGCGGTGTTGTAAAACACAGCCTTCAATATTTTTTCCCAAAATAATAAAAATTAAACTAAAAGTAGAGAAAAAGTTGTATTTTATCATCAACATCTTTCACTTTTGTCTTTATTTTAATATTTTTTTTTCTTGTTATCTCATTTGTAATTTACCTTTAGTGTCAATAATGTAATGAATGAATAAAATGAAATGCAAATTAAAAGTACAGAAAAAGTTGCATTTCTCCCTCAGAATCTTTTTTTAAATTTATTTTAATATTTTTTTCTCGTTACACCATTTGTAATTTACCATCAGTTTCGAACCCGATAGTTTATTATTAAAGTTTATATAATCAAAATATTTTGAAAATAAACCGTACTAGAAATTTCAATAGATAAAAATCCATTCGTCACCCATAGCTAAGTTCGCTTAATTCTTTAAATGAAATTATTTTATGCATATAATTTTGAATTTAAGAGTAATTTGAAGTCAAAAAAGGAATGATGTCGGATCCACACTGAGATTTACCATTAAAATAAATTATAAATTGCTGTCTAAATAAATTCCTTTTAAGTTTGTAGGACACTAAAAATGATAAATTAATTATTGTTAATTATAAAAAATAAATGTTAGAAAGTTATTTTCTGAGAATGCTTAAAGTGGAAGACGTATTTGAAATCTATCTTAATATGCTAAAGATAAAACTTTTAAAGCATGTTTCAGTCATATCTATCAAATTTGATTTTGATTTTTCTGTAAGCAGGACTTTTTTTATTCCAATATATATTTTAATGAATTATTTTAATCGAGAATTATATTGTCACACAAATTTTGTAGAAATCTTATTATAAAATTTAAAAAATCGTAGATGTTTTCAATTTCAAAGAAATAATCAGTGAAAAAGTGTGTTCAGTAATTTGTACTTGCTCTTTAAATAATTCTAGCAGTTTAAAATATATGATATTGTAAACAGTTCATCTTTATCAAATTCTGTACTTATTTGATAGTTTTCTATCTATTCTATATGTAGGTGATAAATATTCTTTATATTATGTCAATCCTCATTTTATACATTTTTTGTAGAAAAGCACTTCTTTTATATTTCACTTAAAAATAAACGAGTAATATATATAAAAAAATTGAGTCAATTCTTACTTAGGTCAATATTTTTTTTTTTTATTTTGGTTACTTTTATTAAGTAATTACAACAATATAAATATGTATATACATATGGCAGAGTTACAATATTACGTGACAAAACTGAGCTTGACAACCATTTGGCGACATGGCGACTTTGGTGACCAAATAGAAATTACTAGAGAAATTTAATTCATTAATTGATATTTGAAAAAAAATGTATTAACATCAAGTGACATCCACTACAAGTTTTAAAAAATGTATTTGAATTTGAGTGGATGAATAAAAAGTATTTTACTAACGATTGAAAATTTGAAAAAGAGCTATATAGAGAGAGTGTAAGCTAATAGTAGGAATTGAAAAAAAAAAAAAAAAGATGCTTTGTGAATATTTAACGTATAAACAATACCATTCATATATACTCAAAATATGTACACTACAAAAATTGAAACTTTTAAAAATTACTCTTCACTTTCCGGTGAAATACTATATTTTTTAATGTACCAAATAACAGATCATTGCCAAATTGAAAGCATATGCGTGATTAGGATATTGTTTACGTTGATTGGTGACTCAACAATTATTTTTCAATGAACACTTTAGAATTTAATTTGTTTTAGTCCCTTCCTTGTGTATTTAGTACAGTGAAAAAAAAAATTCAGAAATCAAGAAAGAGAAAAATTAAGATTAGCCATCAAAATAAAATTAAAAAAATGTAGATTCCAGAAAATATATCGTCTTAAAAATTTAAATCAGAAAAACCTAAAAGATAGTTACAATTTATTCCTTTTTAAATTCCGTAAACATAAACACACCAATTTGTGGAAAAAATTTTTAATTGAGATGTGACACTGTAGGTATAGACAAAAAAAAAATTGTTTTAAAAAAATTGTTAAAATGCATCAAAATATTTCATTTAAATTAAATTAGTAACATGCAAAATATAATTTTTAAAACTTTGAAAAGGTGTAAAATTTACTTTTTTGTGAAACTATATTCGGCAATTATCGTGGGAGAACGCCACAATTCAGCGCAATTTTCAATTAATTAAAATTTCAAAAAACTCACCCCAAGTGCACATTTTTGAAGTATTAAGTAGGCATGTGCCAAATTTAGTAGCTGTATGTCAAACTGCCTGGCCTATAGAAAACCAATACACATACATTGGTGTGCAAAACTTAAGCAATGGGTGCTTTTTTGTCATAATTACACGAGAAATTATCTGAGAGACATGGAATTCAGAAATGGGAGACAATATTTTGTACATAAATGAGGACGAAAGCATAGTTGCGCAAAAATAGATGCAATGCATGTAGTACGGAATCAAACAAAAAAAAGACATTGAACTCCTGGTATCGCTACACATGATTGTCTGCCCAAGAGGAAGAACAGTACGCAAATGTTCCTTAGTATGAGATTTGCTTTCCCCTTACTGCAATGGTTGCTTCGCACCGTCTCTCCACACTCAGTACTAGATTGTCCAGCAGTTCTTGAGATAAGAGTGTCCATTCCTCAATCAGCGACATCTCTTTCATTCCTCAATCAGCGACATCTCTTTCAATTGTTGAGTGTTCCCAGGAGGAGATAATCTTGCCGCAAGGAGTTTCCCCAAAGCATTTCACACATATTCTATGGAATTTAAATCAGGAGAGAATGCTGGCCAATCCATTCGAGCGATATTTTCACTTTCCAGTAGGTGCTGAACATCAGGAATCTGGTTGGCTGTGCATTATCATCCATAAAAAAGAAGTCTGGTGCAATAGTACATCGGGACCGACACATTGGGGAAGGATCACCTCCTTAAAATGACGATTTTCGGTTAAAGAACCTCTGTCAAAAACATGAAGCTCAGTCCGTCCATTCAACATAATGCCTCTCCGACGACAACTCCAGGACTACCGTAGCGGTCTCTTTCCGTGATGTTACTGGGATGAAACTGAGTCCCAACTTCTCTCTAAATCAATTGGCTTTGAGAATCACTTGTGGCACTGAAGCGACTCTCATCCGTAAAGAGGACAAGACTCCATTGATGAGATGTCTAGTTTCTAGGCTCCTTACACCACATTAAACGTTGCCACCGATTTCTATTTGTCATAGGGATTCAACGTTCAGGATGTTGGGCGAAGATGTCACCTTTTTGAAGGCGTCTGGCCAAAGTAAATCCCGACACTTTTCGCCCTGTTGCTGTACACAGTTGCTGAGGAATGACTCTTGCTGACTGGTATCGGGCTCTTTTCGCCTGCAAGACGATGGTCATTCCATTACAGTTGTTTTCTCAGGGCGGTCACCACCAACCATTCAAACAACTGCACCTATGGTTTGGAAGGCATCCAAGCATGCGAAACGGCATCTGTTGATTCCGAACTCTTTAGCTACACTGGTCAAACTGCGCCCCTTCTCCAGGTTTCTGATAATTCTTTCACGTGCGAAGTCGCCCAGTGATTTCTTCAAGTCATATTTCACGAAAGAACTCACTTGCACTGGCAGTGAATGTCTTTCATTGCGCCTCCGTCCTTCCTTTATTTGTAGTCTTGAGCTGCGCGCTCCGACTGTACGCGTTTTGAATACACTCACGTCGCTTATGATGTTTTGTTCCTGACATTTGCATACACATCACCTTTCTACTGAACTGCAAGTTCATTCTACTGATCGCAATAACCCTTTTTCTGTAATTTCATGGCTACCTGCATGAAATTTACATTGTTGCTTTAGTTTGGCACACCAGTTTATTTATTTTTATTATTGCTATAGATGAAATTTATTCAAATCTGTATTTTTATAAAAAAAAAAAAATAAATAAACAAAATTTTAATGAAGAGGAACTAAAAATACTCTTATTAAAATTTATTTTCTTTCCTACAATGATTGATAATTTATTAAATAAAGAAATAACTCGTGATTTAATTAAACGAATATAAAGTCGAATAACTTTCCGAAAAACATCATTAGTGCTTCTTTTTTGGTATGGTTGCATTCGTTTCCAGGAAAGCGCTTTAGAGTAGTGTATTATTATTTACTTCCCTTGAATTTGAGCTTTTTAAAATATTTTTAGTTCTTTTAAGAAGATTTATTTTTTCAGTTATCATTATTCTCCTTTTGATATATATATTAAAAGAAGTGCAGTTAAATTTTTTGTCAATAAAACTGAAAAAAATTTATTTTTGTGATTTTAATATAATGATTTGCATACATTAACTCAATAAAAAATATCCGAAATAATAACATTGTGGATAAGTAAATAGTTCAATTAAATAGGCTTTCCAAAAACTTTGCAACAAAGTAAAAATGAGAATAAAACTTTTTTATGATAATAACGTTTATTTTAATTTTTTTTTTTTTTTTTAATTTTCGGAAATATTTCTGTTTATATGCATATTTATGTTAACCTCAATTTAAATGAAAAAAATACTTTTATTTTAATTATGGTCATAAGAACAATACAAACCTAAATTATCTATTTTTTTTCGGTAAGCAAATAAACTAAAGAAATAAAGCAATGGAGTAGAAAACAGAATTTTTGATGAAAAATTGTAATTTTTTAAATGCATTATCTACTGTATAGTGTAGCGCAAATAGTTTCTTTCAAAAATGTTTATTCTCAGAGGATATTTAAATAAATCTTGAATAATTGCAAAACGTATATATTCTTTTTGAAAGTTTATTCAATGAAACGGTTATTGAGCAATTTTAATTTAATGTAAAGGTGTGCAAAAGAATAGACTATTCTAATTTTGAAATATAGTAACTTTAGGCGAATTTTTGTAGTAATGAATTCTTTTTTCAAAGAAAAAGAACTATTTCTTTTTTTTATTTCTTTTAACAATAAATGCTGAAATCTCATTTTGTAAATTTTCTTTACTTTAAATGAAGTCTAATCAAGAACGTTTTCTTGAAATGATATACAAACACGAGCTTAAAGAAAAATATATAATAGTTCTACACGTTAACGTCAAACATGAGAGGTGAATTTAAAACAAACATCTAATTTAAGCAGATATCAACGTAACATCATTAAAATAGTTGTTCTGGTCTCATAAAGTGAGTGGGAACAACACATTTGTTGGGTTGATATCGAAACGTTTCTATCAAAATTATTCATTTCACTAATTTCATTCAAATTTGAGGAAAGTGTCGTAGCACTTTTAGTGAAGAAATTAGAGATTCCTATGTTTTAGCTATTTGGTGCTTAACGATTAAAAAATAGACGATGTCTTTTAAGAGCATTGGGTATGTTCTCATTGAAATTATTCACTACATAAAAATGATTTAAAATTTAAGAATCCATTGAAGCATGCTATATTACAGGGATGGGAGGATGTATACAATGTCTGTCAAACTAGTATCGATCTTCTAAAAAAAAAGTTAATTCTTAAAGCTATTGTTTCTGCCGAAATTATTATTATTTTTTAATTTTAGAAAGCATTACAATAGGCGACGAATATAAGCTTTTTAAAGCAAGTAGATTGTTGGGTTAGCATCGAAATATATCAGAAATTTCATCTTAATTTTAAAAAAATACAATAACGATTTGATATTATAAAATAGAGCTTGAGAGTTTGATTATACTCTAGTAACACACAAATATTCTGCAATATTGTATGCCATTGGACAGTATTTTATTATTTTGTTTCATTAGAAAGAAAATATTAGAGCATTTCTTACTAAATTTAAAACAATTTTATTCTTGTAAATTTATAAAAAAAAAAAATTAATGTTGCCTACTTATAAAATGCAGAAATTCCAATCAGCAAACACATTTTTTTCTACACCTGCATCCGAATTATAGTTAGAATATAGGTATTTGGTATATATACTGTGTATTTTTAAGTGAAAAGGAGATCAAAATTTAAATTTAACGATTTTCTAAAGTTAGAATAAACAATTAATTTCATGTAACCATGATTTTTAAATTAGCGTTTCCATGTAATAAATAATATTGCTCCTTCAATAGAAAAAAAAACTTTAATTGTCTCAAATATTATACTCTGGATTAATATCATTATTTTTAAGAATTTTAATTTTTGGAATTAATATAATTATTTATTAGGCAGTAAGACACTTTCTTTCCTCCATATTTATTTATTTAAATATTTTTACATAAATGTTCTTAGCTTAAAAGTATTGACGACTGAAGCAGCCATATTTTACACACACGGCACTCTTTTATTTTATTTATGCATTTCAAACATCCCCATACTCATGCTGAGTCGGAAGTCCTTGAACTTAAGGCAGGTGCATTTTACCGATATCAATGGTAACACTCGAAATAAAAAGCTTATTTCCTTTACAATGACACAGCCAATACACTTCAAAAATTTCTCTACATTATGTTACTACCAGTTCACTGGATCTTCTTTAAAGTGGATACATATTCGAGCGTTTTACAAAATGAATAAAAAGTATATATTGATTGCATTGGAAAAGACTTGTGTTGAAATATTTCCAATGGTTCTAATGTTGAATAATCAGGTAAAAACTTCATGCTTCTCTGTAATAAAATAGAAAGAAAAAAAAAGCTTTCACCAAAGTGTTCACATTTTTTCTATGAATACTGAAATTTTATTGCTTTGTGAAACTTCGAAACAGAAATGGTTATGATGAAGGATTGCAATTAGCATTTGCTTTCTGAAAAAAATAATAATTTGACTTTTATCGTTTTCCTTCTAAATTTTCATTAATTTTAAAGTTTAACGTTTTTGATTAACAAAATGGGAAAATTGTCAAAATTTTAATTTATTCACACAATTTGGTTTTAGAAATTCGTATCTTCAACTTAATTGCATTTTCCTATCTCAGATAAAGTAAGTTTAAATATTTAAGGCAATTTGTATGATTTACGCAATAGGGAAATAATATAATGTACTTGATGAAATTAAAAACCAGCTTCAATAAATTAAAGAAATTTCGTTGTTTTCTTTCTATTCTTTTTTTCAAATAATCATTAATTTTACATTCTAGACGCAACTTGTATCAAATTCCTTCCTTAAATAAAATAAACTTTACATTTTAAAATCATTTACAGACATTCAAATTCAATTTTATAGAATTAATTTTATCCAAAATTTTGACTTTGAAAATCTGGGTCTCGTAATATGTACAGCAAATGAAAACTAAAATTTTTATACTGGAAATCATCTTGGAGATTATTTCAGTACCTAGTTAATAATAATAAAAATAAATAAGTAAATTAAATAAGTTGAACAATAAAAGTGTAATGTAGCAATTTACATAAATAATATAAAAAATATTAATTTCAACAAACCAGTAAATAATTTTATTAAATAAATAGTATATATCTCTTAACACAATAGTTTTGCAATGGAACTTGAAAATTAGTTGGACACATTACATATAGCAATGATTATTTTTTTAATTATTATTATTATTATGAATCAGAAATTTTTATCGAATTCTTAATGGAATGAAAATGTATGAGTAAATTAAGTTTGTGAAAGAAATATCCGATGGAAAACAAAAGTTATTCAAAAGTGTAAACTATTTCTAAAATTTTAAGTCAAAATTTCAATATTAATTAAATCATGTTCTATTTCTAAGTGATATGTTAATATTTTATTTAAAAAAAAAATTAAGGATGTATAGAAAAAAAATAATTATTCAAATTAGCCAAGTTATATAGTATAAGCAAGTATAAGATACCCTATATTGAATTTAAATATTCATGAAGTATATAAAAATCATCTTTCAATTATTAATTTTAATTCATATGTCCACGCTTTATTTTTTTAACTAGAGGCATTTTGTCAAAATTAATTAACTTATTTTTTAAATTTCATTTGCATTATTGAATCAATTAGTTATTAGATTAATTTTAAAACAAAATTTGTTGTTAATCTTAGATTAATTTAGATGGATATTTTAATTTAAGTATATGAACTTACACGAGATGATCTAATTTAGTTAAAAATAAGAAAGTGGATATTAAATCATGACAATTAAATGAATTTTTCTCTTATAATTAGAGAGTTCGTATTCTGTAACAAACAATAACTTAATCGGAAGTCCGAGATGATAATTTATATAGAACCATTAACTAGATAACAGTGATTGTAGGAACTGCTTCTTTTTATATTTGTGATTTCTTTTGAGGATGCATATATATATATGTTACTTTTTAGAGGCATATGTAGATTATATAGTTGATATATTATCATGTCTTTTCAAAAGAGTATCCTGATACATAGTTATATAGGTTAAATTATGAATGGAGTGATTCTTGCATTTTTCAGTCTTGTAGTAACGGTAGAGATTTAAAAATCCCAGACAAAAGCTTATACTGAAAGTCACAAAAATAATAAAAAGCGTTGCTCTCTAGGGAAATGTAGCGTTGATATTTATCTCTACGGACTGAAGATATTTTTCCATCACAGTATAGTTTAACCCAAACAAGTTTCAATGTATCGAGCTTAAGTAATTCGTACGAGATATTTCGCTCTGGAATTCCTGTTATATGTCTATATTTTAATGCATGTCTGGATTTTGAAATGCGTTTTAAATTACACTCGGCATTTGCACTTCTTTATCTTCAGATTATTACTACAAAAAGACAATTCCATATTGTGAGCTGTAGTACTTCGTGCCTGTGATAAGAAATGAAACCTCAATCTTATTTCACGCTCTTCATTATTATTACATATGGATTTAATTTCAGCTGCTCAATTACTCGCACAAACCTATTTATTTAGGGTTGTGTTTTTTTTTCTATTGGGCAAACATTTGGCATTTTGTAAATGAATTTCTATTATTAGGTTATTATAATTCATAAAGCAGGAACTTATTTAATTCAAACGAGCTCATAAACTTCTTTCAGACATACATATGTAAGAAATAATTATATTCTTTGTAAGCCGATTTGTAAAAATAAAGAAAACTGACATCGGTTGTATCTCCACTGAGAGTATTAATGGGAGATGGAACTGCTGTCGATGTTTTGCGACTTGGGTGAGTGAATATCTTTAAAATTAATTATATTCTTTGTAAGTCGATTTGTAATAATACAGAAAACTTAAAACTGACATCGGTTGTATCTCTACTGAGAGTAGAAATGGGAGATGGAGCTGCTGTCGATGTTTCGCGACTTGAGTGAGTGAATTTCTTTATTCACTCATCAGTGATCAGTTTTTGCCTGTTTTAATATTAATGTATAATATGACACTTACATTAAAATCAATTAGTAAATTATACTCTATGTATAAAAGCTTCTTTTTAATTTGAAAAATTTCAGGAATTGTACTGTTCTTCTTTTTCATGGCGAAATGGGTAATTATTATTATATATCAAAGGTAAATAACATATTTTTTACAGACGCTGATTCTTTTACCCTATCATGATTAAATTATATTCATTACTTTCTTTTAAATGAAGTAAAAAACAGAAAACATTTAAATTGTCAAAACTTGAAGTTTTGATATATAAAACTTCCTTGTATCAGAAAAAAAATCCATGTTTGCGAATTATGCAAATGCAATGTTGAATTAAAACGATAACTTAAACACGAAACCAGTTAGAGGAATAAAATTCGGAATATGACTAACATGAATATTTAAATATTGTCAAAGTTTGGTCGAAAGAAAAAAAAAATAACAATGTCTTTCTGTCAGTACATCTAAATAAAATCTAAATTATTGACATTTGACAAATGGTTTACTCACTAACTTACAAAACTGTGACAATTATATAAAATTTGTCTACAGGCTTGCTGAGGCTGCTCTAGATGAGAGTAAAAAGTTAAATAGATGGATTTTAGCATACGATATCTGCATCAATCAACACAGCAAATCTTACAAGAGAGTCTAATTTTATAATAAACGTTTTAATGGTTTAGTTTAGTTATATTAACGTCCCGTTTGAAGCAACACTTGGGCTATTTTGGGACGGACCTCGTAATTTTGAACCGCGGTCAGATGACGAGGACGACACCTGAGCTGGCACAATCTTTCCACACCATACCAGCGGGAGGACGTTTGGTCAGGATGGATTTAACATGCAACAGACCCCGCTTTCACGATGGTTCTTCGGTGGAATCGGGTCTCGAACCTGAAACCCTCCGGTTCCGAAGCCGAGACCTTACCACCAGACCACCGCGGCCCAAACGTTTTAATGGATCGTCTAGATTAACGCATTAACATAACACCATCGTTTTTATAGTTCAAGAGGCTCTTATCTAGTTTGATGAGATGGCGATGGAATTTATTCGGGAAAAATTTAGAACTACAGTCGATTGCAAAGGAACAAACAAGTGGCAAAGATAGGATTATATATAAAATTTATAACAATGATATCAAGAATAATTTTTTTGCAATATATACGCGTCCGGGGTATATAAATATGAAACTCAAATATTGAGTGTCCTGCATAAATGAATCATTATATGTAGTCATAAAGTCAATATTGTAATATTTTACGTTATAAAAATTTACTTTCCATTTTGTTTAAGTTTATAAACCTGATAGAGAGTTAAAACTCGAGAATAAAATAATGAAATATCAGGAAAAAAAAAACCTTTTACCAAAACGTGTTTTTAGGCAGTAACAAATTAATTCTAGAAGACATTTTCAAAAGTCAAGCAAAATTAAATTGTAAAATTAAAGCACTGATCTATTTTAAATATGAATGCAACTAAAACATAACTAAATTCTAAAACTTTTTCAAGGTTTTGAATGCTATGATGTAATTTTCTAGTATTTCCATCCTAACTTGTTTATAAATTAACTTCCTATCGTATCAGTTTCCTGGAACCAGCAGTTTATTTTACACTTACCTTATAATTCTAAAATAATACTTTAGTATTTCAATGCAGTTCTTGGAATTATAGCAGTTTTCTTCCCTCTAACTTTCATACGAGAGAAGAGAGAAAAAAATTTCAGATCAGTAAAAAATTTTATCCAATGAGCTTCAGTTCCAGAAACATTCCCAAAGCATCCACACACACATGTGTACTTAAAAAAAAGAAAGAATAAACAACTTTCTAAGTCTTCCTCAAAGTCAAAGAAATATCTTATAAATATTTGCTGTTACAGAAAAACCATCTTAGGAAATAAAAAAGCGTTTTCATAGTAAAAAGAAATGGATGTCTCTGAATATTTTATTCTTTAGAATAATTCAAGAATTGGTGATTGCATAAATCCCAGACAGAAGATGCACTTTAATTCCTTCGATTTTTCTGTGAACCCAATGAGGAAACTTGGAATAGTGAGATACCCGCTTGGTTTTTCTTCGCAGATGAAAGCTTGGTTTCCTTATTTTCCTCTCATTATTTATTTAATTTTTGATATAGATTTAAATAAACAATAGCAACATCAAATAAGATGGTCAAAATCATATGTCAAAATTATCAAATGATATATCAGAGAATGATATAATTTGTAAGTCAGTATTGAGTAAGTAAAATTTTTAAGGCTTTAGAAACGGTTTTTTTTTTTTTTTTAACTTTTTCTCAAATTTTGGTCAACGATTTATATTTTGAAATATTCTTAATCAAAATAATAGAATTGTTTAAGAACAAATCGCCGTGAAAACGGACAAAATGTCGATAAATTTTCCTCTAAATGCAAAATTTACAAAAAGGGGGAAAAAAGAAAAAAGAAAGAAAAAAAAAAGAAATCAACATTTTAAAAGAAACAAAAACTTATTTTTTATGATACTTTCACGATTTGTGATTGAAGCTTAGAGGAAATACAAACTATCAACGGAGTCCACTTTAAAGATATGCATTTGCATTTATTCTTAGATGACTGTAAACTTCACACAAAGAGAGTTTCTGTATAATAATAATTTTATATTACATTTATAAAACACTAATTCAATCTGGAAAACTTTTGGGAATTTTCAAATGTTACATTGTAGACCCTGTTATATGTCCTAAAGTATTAAAAAATGAAAACACTTTACTTTTTATTAAATTAATTTTCCGATTTCATTGTGTCTTTTTTTTCACTTACTGAGATAATCAAAAAAGCTCGGGGAAACAAAAATTGTTAGCATTTTTTAAAACCAATGTTTTGAGATTTAAAATTCGCATTTACATCCAATTAAAAAGAATATTAAATTTTGGTGGAAATTAAATTTGTTTCTACTTGAATGTTAAATTCCTTTTAAAAATTAAAAAGTTTTTCAATTTTTTTACTATTATTATTATTTTCTGATTATTATTAGAAATATTTAGAAAAATATGCATGCATCTTCTAAAACAATGTTTGTCATAAAAATGTCCGCCCTTAGTTATAAGACAGATTATGGAAAACAAATATTTTCGCATTTTTTTTTCTTTGTAGTTTGAACATTTAAAAAACTTCACAAAAATAGAGAAAATAAAGAACATCGGAAATAATAATCTCATAAAAAATTATCATCGCATAAATTTTTCAATAACTTGTTCTATTTCCAGTAACATTGACGTATAATTTTTTTATTTCTATTAAAGTCCCCATAATTTATATCCGCTTATTTAAACTCATTTTGATATATCAATATCATCGCATCTGTAAAATCAGTTTCTCCTTCACTGAATTTAATCATTATGTTTTGATTGTAATATTTACCCTCGTGATATCCCTTATAAACCTTCATGATTGATGCCTTATCTGAAATGAAAACAATGGTTAGAAAAATGGTTATTTGAAATAAAGATTCAATGCTGGTTGGAACAAGGGGATGATATTTTATTCTTTTATTATTTTCCATTTAATGGAAGCCGGATTATCGATAAAAGTTTTAGATGGAAATCCCCCCAATCACTTGAGCCAAATGACCATAATCAAGAGAGATGAGGTTCCAGTGGGTAATTTTGGGCTTGTGAAAGATCCAGGTATCTAACAAGTCAGAACATTGTGATTTAATTTATTGGTCCCCAATAATGATTTCTGAAAATAATGATTGGTCTTTTACACTTCGTAGAGGATTTTCCAATGATTTAAAGCAATTAAGACGTCTAATCTAATTTAATTGTCTGTACTTAGATTGCAAGAGTTTTTCTAATTTGTCATGAATGAATTTATGGGGATGATTCATGGGGAATGGAAGATTGTACATGATGAGACTAGAAAAATTTGCTGATTTTCTGAAGAAATTTTCATACCTTTTTATTGGTTTTATGTTAATTAATTTGCAATGTAAAGTAAGTGAAGAAAAATATAAAATTTCAAAATATGTGAGAACATTTTCTTTTCTTTTTTGAAAATATCGTGGCATGTTCTGGGAGGAAAGAGTTTGTATTATATTTTGAATTAAGATGAATTATTGTCAAAAAGAATTTCATTATTATTAAATAAAGTACTGCCGATTTCCTAACTGAAACTTGCTTGATACGAATTAGGAGAGGGAATGTCAAGCAGGGCAAGATGAATAAAGACTTTAGTTTATATTCTTATAATATAAACATTATCGTCATATGGACTCTGCTAAACACTAAAACCTCGCACAGCGATATCACTAACTTTATATGTCCTAATTATATTAACAGCGTACCAAATGACAAATTTCAAGTGAATATAACAGGCAATTAGAGTTATAAATATACCGCCAGTCGGTTTGTATTTAAATATATACTTTTATACTTTAGTTGTAATAACAACAGTAAACGTTGTTTATCTGTAACTGATCATGATGCTAATATGCAGCGACGTAATGTTTTTATAATATCAAATATGAAATGTATATGGGCAAAATGTTGGCATAAATATGATACAAATTTTTTTCACAGTTCAGTAACTTTTAAATATCAGGATGATAAATGATATATTTTGTAGTACGTACAGCAAAGGATTGTAACGATCCCTTCCGACACTCCTTATCCTCCAATCCTGTATAGTTCTTATCGTTATGAGTTTATTGTGAAATCTACAAATTAACAAACAAGTCTTCGGATGTTTTTCGTAATTAGTTGTACAGAAGATAGTACTATATTTTATTCACATTCTGAAATTACTGGGAATGTACTAGCAAGTACTATATTTTATTCATATTATTTACAATAGAATGTATGCCCTTTTCTTTTAAAAATTAGTGAGTTTTTAGAGGTTGTATCTTTCATCGGAAAATAGTTTTATGTGCACCAACAAATACACGGTATGAATTTCTTCTGTGGTAACTTTTCACTGATAAAAATAAATACTTTTTTTTGTGAACTATATTTTTTATAAATCATATTATTCTTAATTTTTCAAATTCATTTTATAATCTTATTTTTTTCTTTATTTCATCCAAAATGTAATGTAAAATTTATGTAAAAGAGATAAAGTGTTTAATTAATATAAACTAAAAAGTCACCTGACACAAAAAATATTCTGACGATTATGATTTTTAAGATTATAAAGAAAATGAAAGAAAATTAATTTACAAGTAAAATTATCAAATTCATAATAAAAAAGAAACACCATTCCAAATTCGGTATTAAAATATATCATTCCACAGATGTAATACTAAATATTGATTTTAAATTTTATTTTTCAACGGGTTTCTTTCATTTTTTTATGGCTTTGCTGAAATACTAATTAATATTTTATAGGTGAATTATAATTTCTTTATTTTTTTATTATTATAACTACTATATTTTACACTTATAGGATTAAAAAATGAATCAAATATCACAAACATTACCAACATTATTTTTTAAAAGAAAATATGTAATTTCTAAAAATACAATTCTTTGATTTCATAATCATCTATAAAAATGTCATTAAAATGTTCAGAAAAAATATTAATTATTGATTATAACTGCCATATTTTACAACACGTATAGGATTCATAAATGAATCAAATATCACAAATAATACCAACATAATCTCTTAAAAGATATGTAATTTTTAAAAATAAAATTCTTTGATTTCATAATCATTTATAAAATTGTAATATCTTCAGAAAAATATCACGACACAACACCTTTATATGATTTATAGCAATGTCTGGTAAAATAAAATAAAAACTGTTGCTCTCAAATTTAGAAACATCTCACAAAGACGAAAGACGAATTATTTTTTTCTCACTCTCTTAAACGCAACATTTCCTCTTCTCATGTACCATAACCACATTTTTCTACACGCTATTTCTCCCTGTCCCTATTTACTTCTAGTTACAAAAGAAGCCAACAGATAGTGATATCATGAGTGAAATACAATGGCAACGAGCCCATTTTCTTTCCGTTGCTTTTTTGTTAATGCAAGCCATGAGTATCGTTCCGATCCTCCGGATGGATATTCAGGAAATAAATGCTGGCAACCTTCTATCGAAGGCACGTGATTTTCAGTCTAGGAGTCAAGAAATCCCAGGAGATTTCCTGATAACAGTCTCCCGATCACATTCAGTTTATAAGTTGAGACACATTTCACCACTTTTGATGCAAGGTAACTTTTATTATAATAAATATATTATGTGCAAACATAACGGATGAAATTTTGCAATATTTCTTTAAATATTTATTATGAAATTAGAAGTAATATCTTTATTTTGAAAAACATGTAAAAGAGCTTGAGATGCAAAATAAAAGTAATATAAAGATTTTTTTCCAATTCCTCACTTTTAATAGTGCACTAAAAAAATTTTTTTGTTATTTCAAATGTTGTTTTTTTTAATTTAGAATTGATTCATATAAATATTAAGAAATTTTGAAATCAATTTTTCGTTGAATTCATTGCCAGGTAGAAGCAATCTTTTGAAATCCAAATTTAATTAAATTAAGCATTGAACATATAAATGAAATTTCAGCGCTCTATATTTTTGAGTAAATATTAAATAATTTCCATGTTTATAAACATATAATAACTGATGATAATTTTTTATCAAATACAAAATTATCAATTTTTTTTTATCAAATGCACATTCCAAAATATAGAATTTATATTACTTCAAATTTCATTTTTCTGATTTTTTCTATTCTTTTTTGATACAATAGTTTTCCCAGTTCATTGCCAGTCAGAGATTGTATTTTAGAAACAAAATTTAATTACATTAGGCACTGAACTTATAACTAAATTTTCAAGATATTAATAAAGTGTATTGTTGAAAGTCTACTGTGATGCATATTATAAATTTCCACGTTCAAAACATAAAATAATTTAGACTAAATTAATCTATATATTAAATTAATACACGAATCTGCGTCTGCAGAATAAGTTAAATTTAGTAAACAATAAATAATCATTAATAACATATAACTGAGGTGGCAAACAAAAGTGTAAGATCTTAATTCCTAGATTTCAGTGAGAATTTATTAAGAAGCGTGTATATTTGTACAAAAGATAAATAAAGAAAAAAATATTACTTGACTGACAGAAAAAAAATTCTTTACTTCATTTTAGAATAAACGATCAAGAAAATAATGATGTCCATAACTTTTGCATATAAAGACTAAAAATTTGAAATTTTTCATTAATAACAAACAGCATGGAAAAATATTCCTTCAAGGAATTTTTTTTAACAATTTTAACAACATTTAAAAAAGAATAGTAAAGGAATTTAATAGCAAATTCTACTTTAATATTATATAGCTGAGACAAATGCTGGAATAACATAGGTTATTTATTTCAAATTAAATTGGATTATTTTTCAATGATTTTTTTATTTCTTATTTTTCATGAACCTAGTATAATTCGCAATCATCTCTATCATCAAATTTTAATAGTGTAAATAATTAAAATTTTATTATGGTTATTCTTAAAGGAAACCTAATTAAGTTTCATACGATTTTGGAACATTCAATGAGGAAATGTAATTAAAATTACACAATTAATGATTGAGAAATTTAATTTTGGAAATATATGAAAAAGTGTATCTTTCCAAAATTACATTTCATGGTTTAGCAGCAGGGTTAAGAACAATTTATAATTCCAAAGTTAACAATTAAGTTTAAGGACTGATAAAGTGAATTGTCAATCCCATAATGACGATTTAAATTTGCAATAATAATAACAAAAGTTGATTTTTAAAATGCAGAATTACCACAAACGACGGCATTTTAAATTTTTGCATTCCTTTTCGTTTGATAAAATCAGTTTTATTATACAAATTAGCATGTTTTTTTTTCTTATTGTAAAAATAATTTTATAATTATAACATGCAAAATTCATAAACTGAGATGCAAAGAAAAAAAAGGCTTAACGTGATGTAGTTAGTATTATTGACTTTGAAAGCACAAGTATTCAAACAATTGTCATGAGTCGCTGCAAATAATAGAAAGAAATGTATTATTGGAAATATAATCAAAACAAATTTTTCAATATAATTTTAGGCCGTAGATTTTTTATTCATATTAAGAACGTTTGCAAGTACTACGAATGTGGGTTTAAAACATCTCTGCACATATTTTATATACAAACTCAAAGTGGGTAGCATTTCTTTATGCATCTCTATCTACGTTTGAAAGTATAAAACTCTCTTCCTTTTCAAATTTGAATACATTAAATATTTTATTGCTTCAAAATCTGAAAAATATTCAACGCTTCATGCCAATAATGAGAACTCACAAAGCTTGAGAATACTTTTTATTCACCCTACAAATCTCAAAAGCAGAGATTGGAAAGAATTCTCTAAAATATTCTCAATCAAGAGGTTTCAAAACCATATGTCTCTTTATGCACGTCTAGGCAACACATTACAATAAACGTCAAGCAATAAATGGGGCCAGTTTATATGCAAACCTCTGCATTCAACTGGAACCCACAATCTTATAATAAATTTGTTTTGGCTAGAAATGAAGGATTTTTTGTTAAACCTAGTGCAACCTTTCTTTCCTCATTATAGAGAAGACGATAATTGTCTACCCATCACTGTATTAATAGGACAATTGTCTCCTAATTAAGTTGGAATAAATTATGAAGCAGAAAAGTTTATCATAGAAAGGTGAATTTTAGATTGGATGCATTCGCTTCTAATTAACTACGTTGTATCGAATAAAACATATCCTAAATTTTCTTTCGCTATTTTTAGAAAATGTGGTTGCAAAATTACTAAGACAATTATTGCTATTAAGTAATCCTTAGGAGAAAATAAGTAAACCATTTCGATTCATGTATAATATAAGTAAAATTACAGATCCATTTGAAAAATGTATCTTATTTGCGTGCAGGAATTGAATTATTCAGTCCCTACGCGCAAATAAGATACATTTTTCAAATGGATCTGTAATTTTACTTATATAAATAGAGAGTTCCAATCAAAATTTCTTAGAAACTTAGTTTCTCAAAGACTTCATAAATATTGAATGTTTTACTATCCGAAACTTAGTAAGCTGATTAATAAGAATATTCAGCAATGAAACCATTTTTTTTCTATTAAATGCTATTAAATAATTTCCTTTTTTAATAATAATAGATAAAATAGTTTATTCTACTCAAATAAAATGTAAAGACGTTTATTTACTTTTAAATAACCGAAACTTTAAGCCTAATGTATTCACAGGCATAGACAGACTTGATAACAGAAATCTAAGCCTAATTAATAACCAAAATTTATTAAACAATTATTTTGTTGCGACTTAAATCACAAATTTGAGCTATCAGAAAGAAATTATCTAGGAAACTTTTGTAAAATATTTTTCATTTAAACGAACACTCACATTTTTCATTAAAAAAAAATGGACAACCAATCAGTAGAATTTGCATTTTTAGCATTTATTAAATTTTCTGTATAATTGTCAAGAAAATTTCAAAGTTTCAAAAATTATCATGCAAAAAAGGATACTAAAATTAGCGGAAAATTATATGTTTTTGAACGAAATTTTGAATAATTGTTCTTCACTATTTTCAGGGAGAAAAAATCAGTTTGCATATACAAATACCATTTTTATATATCGTAGAAGAATATTATAAGCTTTCTGGATTGCTTTGATGTGTATATTACATCTCATATGAATGCACAAACAGTATAGGAGTCAAATGGGATTGTACGAATTATTATACAAATGAAATCCATACATATCACGTCAAAAGTACGTGAAAGTATTTAAGAACTTAAAAACAAATAGCCAATGTAATTTTTTTAATTAAGTCATTTTATAACAGATATAGCTCAATATAATTGTTTAAATAGATATTTAAAGCATATATTATATGATAATATAAAATATTTCCAAAGTAAAATAAATAATTAATTGATAACATGGAAAACTTTTAAAGCCATAACTCGCAATTTATTCCATTTTATTCAGGTAATTGGTCATTATAAGAATAAGTCTTAAACATTAAATTATTACATAAAGTTTTATACGTTTCTTAAGGAAATTTTATATAAAAAAAAGGTTGGAAATTAATAAAGTTATTATTTATTATTTTTGATGAAGATACAAATTGGCTTACTCTTTAAACTGTAAGACATATAAATGTATAAATACAAATTTAATGACAACAATATCCATATTTAGAATATCATTTCATTAAAAATAATTATTTAAAAAAATTTATAGTCGACACTCAGATGATTAACGATGATCACATGAAAAAAGTACCACACTTTATTTTAACCATCATTTTAACCATGATCTATGACCTCAAATATAACAAAAGCTTATTTTTAACTAAGAAAATAGTATTAATTCTGCATTTTACAAAAATTAATCTTCAAAAATGTTATTTTATTCTTGATGTTATATTACTACTCTATATTTCGTATACTTTGTACATAAGAAAGTAAAAATGATAGAAATAGGAAAAACGAAAACCATAGTTCCTATTAAATAGGAAGAATCCCTTGAATTCTAATAACGCTCCTCGTAATTTCTTCAAGTGTGACCGATTTCTATTACGCATTATTTTTCTATTCTAAGAGAAACCAAATGTGCCATGAAATCCACCCATTTATAATCCAAAAGCCTTGTAGAAGCTGATTTTTTTCATTGTTTCTTCTACAGGTATCGTTACTTGCGTTAAATAAAGCGTAAAAATTACACCATTTCTGGTGAGCAGTTTAGCTTAGAGTATGTGAAAGAAAAAACTGATTTGCTGCGCGAGGTTAAAAGCATGAAAAAATAATTCATTCTAAGCGTCAGCTAATGTTTCATGTATTTCGTGAGCAGCAAAAAATAGCACTCGATTCATATGAAACCGCTCTTGTTTTCTCAGGCTGAAATTTTATTTGGCATTAAATATTAGAACATATATAAAATATTTCATGGGTGATCACATTTCCAATAAAATTCGGGTAAAAAATTGTGCAAATTTCTGTTTTACAAATTCGCATTCTTTTTATAACGCAAACATGAAAAAGCAATTAATTTTTAAAATGTAATCTTTTATGTTGGTTTACTTTTTGTTTATAGTTTTAAGCGAGCATCGCCAAAAGGCTCTGAAAACGTGTCAAAAGAAGATAGATGGACCAATATTCACCAATTTTGACTTGCATTGTTGCGAAGGTTTTAGATGTTTACTAAGAAACGTGTTTTTAATTTATTCTCATTTCCAATCTTAAAGTTTCTTCTTAATAATATCGATATAAAATCGGAAAAAATAGATATTAATTTGTATCCATTTTATTTATATGCATCTTTTTTTTTTTAATTTCAACTTTCTTTTAAATTTATGGTGCAAAAATTTATGCGATTTTTTTTTCTATTCATTCACTATTGAAATTATCAGTAGCATGCTTAATTGCAGAGTAGACTCAGGGTTAAAAGTTTTGAATTTTAAGACCCACTTGAAAAAATTAATTACATTGCATCATAGTTTGTACTATTTTGGTATAAACTGATGTGTCTGTAAATTTCATTTAGAAAGGATAGCGAGATTTTATTAAAGAAAAAAATGGAGACCATAAAATAAATAATGCTTTTTTAACATGGTAACATTACCTACTTTGATATTTTAGATTAGAAATTTGATTTTCTTTTTCTTATATGCAATGATATTCTTAATATCAAAGCAAATTAAAAAGTTTATTTTTGAGCCCTTTTTGAACCAAAGAAAACTTTCATAATTATTGGGAAAGAGATTCCACTGTTGTATGATGAACATGGAAATATATTAAATCATGCCATATGAATGTAAATCACCAAATATTATAAATGATGAAATGAGTAAATGAAAAAAAATGTATTTACTTTAATTACATGACTTAGATTTTTTTTTAGTTTTGATATTACAAATGATATGATTCGAAGTATACTTTGAGATGAATTTTTCCACGTACATATCGTGGATAAATTAGAATAAATTCTGGTTAAAAAATATTTTAACATTTTCAATAATTAAAAATAAATTTAAACAAAAAAGTGGATAATAATTAAAGGAATAAAATCTACTTTTTACCAAATAAAAAAAAGTAAGCTTATAAAAATTATTTTTTATTAAATTTATTTTTGTTTCAGTAATGAATCTGTTATCCCATATTCTTTTGATTTAAATGCTTTTTTTCCCTTTTAATAAATCATCTATTTTTTAAATCCATTAATATGACGTAAATACATTTCTTATCGTATGTGCAGTTATAGCTCAATTGTGAAAATAAATGTCAACAACCCTGATAAACAGATAAACGAGGCAAGTATTCACTTGAATGATTTCCCTTTATAATTTAGCTGAAACTGCTAGCATGCCCTGAAGATGATAAAAATACATTGAAAAATATAAATATTTTGCTTCTTGGTGTGTTATATAAATGATAAATTCCATCTGTTTCCTTGTAGTCTGTAAAAGACTCATTATTTTTAAATTCCTTAGACATAGTTATTTAATCATAGGAATGCTTTTTCGTACATATTGCATAATATTATGCACATATATATGTCTGTTGTTAAATAATTAATAAATCGTTTGATTAGTTAATTTCAAACTTTAAAGATAATTACATATATTTTATAGTCTTAAAATTATGTTATAATCTAAAGTGACAACAACAAACTATATACACTAAGGTGACTATACAAACATCTGTTTGAATGTATGAAAATAAATAACCTCATGGATATTCAATTCTATATGTATGCATTATTACCATGTAAAAAACTGCAGGAAGTATAAAATCTTAACATTAATTTAAATATTCACTATTATAACACAGATATGATTTAATATAAATTTTATTTTTGAAACTTAAAATATATGTCTATAATAATACACATTACTTTTAAATAGAATAAAAAGAAAATCATTACTTTATTTATCAGCCTGAAACGGAACCTCAAATAATGTTTATATCAATCCTTTTATTGTGTTATAGAATTTTTGGCTTTTTTTATTTTAAAACATTTTAATTTTTTCTGATTCTCAATTATGAATTCTTGATAATAAGTCGCAGAAAAAAATATAACTAAAAAAATTTCTATTTCTTTGAATTTTTAAAACTTCTGGGAAAGCTGTTTCAAACATTGTGCTTTTGTATTAAAAAATATGTGGCTTTAATAATATTAATTGCCAAATATAACAAACCATCTTGAAAAATAGTAAAAAATAAGATGTTTAAGGTTAAAAGAACTTTAAATGAAATTAGTGATTATCTTATTTGAGGTTTTATTTCTTCAATAAGAATTTAAAATAAAAATTGAAAGATATACAGACTTACTTTATTATTAAAGCTTTTGTAATCATTTAAACAAAACACATAACATTTTATAGCTTAAATTTTGAAGTTTATTATTTTTTTTATCGAAAGTAATTAAGGATGAAACTCAGTGGAGTGTATTTTGTTCTTTTCAGAAACCTCTCAGAATTAACGTTAAAGCGATACAAGATTTTACAAACTGATCCCCTTTCAGAATGAAAAAAAAATATCTGCGATAGAAAATTAGAACAAACGAATTCAAATTCAAATATTTTATTTCGACCATGAACTTACTGTAAAAAAATATATATATAAATATGAAAGAAAATGATATAATTTCTTAAAGCTCCAGATAGTTTCATTTTAATTTTCTTTTGGCTAACACTTGACGGTGAAAATTGGATTCAGCTCATTGCATGGTAGTGTTTCCCTGAAATTAAAAATAAATAAATAAGTAAATAAAGCAAAAAAGTTTAATTTTTCGAATCGGAATGTACCTGACAAATACACACCTCCGTTCATTTGCATAATAATGGTTGTCGGAATTTCTATTTGTACATTTAGTGTGATGAAACAGAAAAAATCTGAAGAATTTTCCCAAAGATTTCGTTGAAAAATATTTCGAAATAAATTCTTGCATAGCTCACGGGGTTGTTGTTTATTTTTCTTTACTTTAATTTTCTCAAGTTGTAGAAATAACGTATCCTTCATTTCGACTTTCTGTTCAGGGAAAAATAGAATTATAAAATATGACGCTTTATTTCAGGATTTCTCTTAAGTTTGCATTCTATATATTTTGCGCAAAATGTAACTTCAGTTATTTAGAAAATTGTCGTTCAAATAAAATGCATAATTCACCAAAAAAACATTATTAGAGTCATTTTAGAACAAATTCTCAAAATTATAATGTCAACAATGATGACAAATAATCATGCCGAAAAATGTCGTTAAAATGAAAAGCATAATTAGCCAAGTTATCACCATTAGAGTACTTTTACAACACATTTATTAAATTATGATGTCTATAATGATGGTAAATAATAAAAGAAAACCTTAGACTACTGTATGTTTATTCTTATATTAAAAAACATAAATGTAACGGGTATGGTGAACTTTATTTCTTAAATAGATGTTTTACAACATGATTAACAAGCCATTAAACTTCTAGTTTAAATTATGTAAAAAAATATCAATCGACTAATGTTATTACGAGGTTTTTTTTTTGTTAAGAAGTTAGTTTTAACAACATTAATTTAAATTTAAGTAATTTTATCATTAATTCGGATTTAATTTCTATGATATACATATTTAATAATGCATAAATAGAACAAATAATAAAGGGTGCTCACTATTGAAATTTTTTGTATTATTATGTGAAATATTTTTCATTCATATTTGAATTCATATTTAATTAATTAATTCATATTTGAATGAATAATAATTTTAGATCTGAACTATATTGAAAACTTGATTTGTTCTATCATAATGAATTTCTGAGTTATCGGTTCATTGATGTACAAAAAGACATACCAATAGACAGTCAGAAGTTATATTAATATGTTGTATAATTTGAAACAAATAAATTACATATATATTTTTATATATCATATATAAAACTAATATATATATAATTTATATATATATGAATTCTCCATGTACCGAATTTTTGATTTTAGTTATCTTGCTTGTTCTTACTTAGTGTTTCGCATTGATAAATATACAATCATAATTTCAAAAATATTTATTTCACAAAAATGCAGAACGTTGTGATTTGTCGATATAACAAATTGCATGTCCAGGTGACTGAATAATTTTCCTTTACTAATAGGCCATATGAAAGAAAGTAGCAATTGTAGTATTTCTGAAAATTCTAATTCATCAAAATATTTTTGTAAAAATAGCTGTTCTAGAAACTCATTGGCATTTTATGCCATTCATATATAGGGTGTTCATTAATTATTGTCGGGGTTTCCGTACCTCATAACTTTCGAATAAAAAATATTACGCAAAAACCGATTACATATTCGTAAATTACAACTCAAAGAATTTTATTAATGATATTAAAATGTAAAGCTTGCACATTTTGCACTTTGTAGGCATTCAGTTGAAGGTGATTATGGAGAACGTTCCATATCGTCGTATGTGCTCGGTCTTCCCGCTCCTTTTCGGTGTAGAACGCTACCAGTTTCCTGAAATTGTATTAACCAGCGTCTGATAGAATTATCCGAAGGAGGATCTTTCTTGTACGTGGTCCTGAAGCGACGTTGAGTAGTTAAGACTGATTTAGTTTCGAAAAACCACAATACACACATTGCTTTTTCTTGCACGGTCGCCATTTTTATTTATGACGTCATAATTACCCAGACTGCAAATGCGCTAAGATCGCATTGTTGCCATGTAAAATTCTTTGAGTTGTAATTTACGAATACGTAATCGGTTTTTGTGTAATATTTTTTATTTGAAAGTTATGAGGTACGGAAACCCCGACAATAATTAATGAACACCCTATATAAGTAACAATAAATGAGCGAGAAATCCTATAAAAATTGAAACTTTCGAGTAATTGAATATATATGAGCAAACACGCTTCAATGTATTCTCTGGATGGATCCATTTATTCCTTTTAAAGTAGGATAATTTTCAGAAAACTATTTTGAAAGTAAATTTGATTCAAGTTTCTATTTTGTTCCATATATTTGGCAGATATCCAAATACTTGGCATGTGTCCATATCTGATTTTCCGAAGTATATCTCAGCTCAATTCTTTCATCTTACTATATTCGTAATATTTGGGGAAAAAGAGAGCATTTTCTGTTCAAATTTCACGTCTTCCTCCAAGCTTCTACATCAAAACTAGATTATATTTCCCAAATCGACAAAAAACGAAATTTTTGAGAAATTATCTTCTGTAGGGAAGATCTGAAATTCCTCGAAGTCTGTGTTTGAAGTTTACATACACATGCAAAGCTTTTCTTTGAGTATAAAACTTTAAAGTGCACTATGTTGTTCTTTATATCTCTTTTGGAAAAGTCTCGACAGTCCTTCACTTGGTAAGAGTAAACTTCCCCCATATATGAGCCCAAATTCCTAAATTTACAAATATACATTTTGTTTTCTATGTCTAGTTTTTTTTCTTATGATCCTCAGTTGAATATAGACCGACATTTTTCAGCTATTTTGACTGTCAGTTTTCTGTATTTACTGTCAAAATATTTATGGGATATCATTTCAACCACTTCTAAACTTCTCCGATCACCTTAAAAGGCTGTAGGGGTTTCTTTCAAAATGTGAAATTTGTTTGAATTGCTTTTTAAAAAATTATTCACTGAATTCTGGCTTTTTCTGTTTCTGAAGCGTAGCAACATGAAAAAATGTATGTTTTTAGAGCATAAAGTTGCACAATTTGCAATTTTATTACATAATAATTCGTAACTTCATTCAAATTGCGTTGAGACTTCTACTTCTAATTTCGTACTTCTATCCTGCTTTGTAAACAGCATTATAACACTTTTTTGCTAAAACTTTGATTTTATTTTTGAAACTCATTATTGAAAATATTTGCAATTTTGATTTTATTTAATTTTATACTTATGTAGAATAAATATTAAATCAATTCATGAAATCGATTAGAAGTTTATATAAATTGCAAATGTCATCATTTAATATAATTAATTATTAGTTTTAGCGATTTTCTAGAAAGCTCTTTCAACCCTGCCTCAGATATATATGCAAAGAGATTTCTAATATACTATAAGCTAGAAATTATGATTTATTCAAATGGTAAATGCATTAAATAAATAAAATTTTAAAAAATATCAATGATAACAACGACTGAAAATAAGAATGAATTAAAAATATGATTCTAATAAATATGTCTCTGCAAATGAAAATCAATAAAATGTTAAAGATAAAGTATTTAAAAAAATATTATATAATTTATACAAAGTAAGCATTATTTAGGTATTACATTTTAAATATAAATAACATCCTTCTTATGAACACAATAAGTAAAAGAAAATCTTTTCGTACGAATTTTGTAGGTTTCTGTTAGAACAATTATTCTAAAATTTGAAATCAATTTTTTTTAAAACAAATTTAGAAAGCATTGTTAAATTTGTGATTAATTTCAATTATTTTTAATGATATTAAATACAAATATTCACTGTCAGAAAACGTTTTCTCTTGTCATGGAACATAATTCAAATAGTAAAATACAAATACTTCTTTATTCAATTTAGGATAAATGTGCATATCGGAAATTATTTTAACAATATGCTGATTGTTTGACTAACTCACAAGATGAAATTATTATTTAAATTAGAAAGCAGCTTGCAAATTATGAAAAACATATTTAATAGAAAAATTTACACAAATATTAAAAGGCGATTAGCATATAAAACGTTTCCAGGTATAGAATAGTTTTCATGTTACTTTGAGAATGTTTTCACGAAATGTTTTCATATATTGTTATTAAAATTGGGATAATTCATCTATATGCAAAATATTTTTTAAATATTGCTGTTTGCAGTATAAATGAGTAGTAGAAACTTATTATACGAAAATATTTGTGTTATTCAGCATTCACTTGAATAATTTTCTGATTTCAAGAGAATATGCCAAATAATAAAATATAACAGAATAATAAACATAACAGAATATAACAGATAATAAAATATAACAGAATAATAAAATATAACAGAAGGAAAAATACATGGGGAATTTAATACACAGTTTGGTTTCAACTGAAATTTTAGAAAATAAATATCTAAAATTAACATTAAAGCTAATATGCAAAATTGCATTTCTTATTTATGTATAACTAGCCGCCTCTGGCATTCAGCCGGTTCGCCAATCTTAATTCTCGTTAAAATTTTAATAATTAAATATTTTATGCAACTCCTATTTTAATAGCTTCTTCATCAATATATTTTTAAGCTTCAAATTTTGATAGTCATATAATTCATTCATAATATTATAAAGGCTTTCAGCCATAACGTAATATGTATCTCTCTAATTTTCAGAAAGCTCCCGTAGAATTTATGCTTTAAATTAAAGTGGAAATAGTTAAATTACAATTAATATAAAAACATTTTTTTACTGAAATGAAGTATTTTTTTTAAATATGAGTACTGAAAACAGAGTCGCTGAGTATTTAAACCTTATGGGCACTAAAGAATATCTTTGTTTATTTATGTAATATCTCAAGAAATTTTCAACAAAATTTTCTCATATTCCTCATGAACAGATCAAGTAATTAATAATGTTTGGTTTTAAATGCATGAAACTAAGAAAATAAACAGAATCGTTTGAATTAATCGATCGGAAACATGTTAAGCCTTCAAACCAAAGTTCGTATCCGTTGAAAATAGAGTTGTCAACAATCAGAACACAATGCGCATGCTTTAATTTTTAACTCCAATTATGGTAACGCAAATGCCTGAAATTTCTACGCCAGTTCGGGAAACGCTACGCAGATTAGAAATTTTAAATTTCCTTTATTCTGTTTTCTTTTAATTCAAAAGTACTTCAGAATGAATCTGAAAGATCGATTAATTAACAATGCTTAATTTTAAATGTATCAAACACTAAGAAAATAAACAGCATAGTTTAAAATAATCGGCCGAAAATATTTTAAGCATATCCTCATTAGCGTGGGAAAAAAACTGAAGCCTTACTCATTTGGCGGTGGGGAAATGAAAAATTAAAAAAAGGACCCCAGGTGTACATTCCCGACCTCCAAGGTATGCATGTGCCAAATTTGGTAGCTGTACGTCGAACGATATGGCCTGTAGAGCGCTAACACACACACACACACACATACACACACACACACACACACACACACACACACACATACACACACACACACACACACACACACACACACACACACACACACACACACACACACACACACACACACACACACACACACACATTGAGCTTTATATAAGTACAGATTAATTGTCTTTAATCAGGATTTTATTTTGTAATCTAATATCGCCAGCTATATTTTTATGCTTTAGAGATAATATGCCATGTAATCTCTATACTTGGTACTGTCATTTTTAAAAAATAATGGTTCTATTTGTGACTTTACTATTTACTATCGCATCTGCACAAAATTAATGTCATTGGAAATTGCTCTAGAGAACAAGTTTATTTATGTAGATGTATTGAATAATGGATTAATTAGCATGGCTAATTATTTAATATTCCGAAATTTTCTCATTAGGCGTACCGATTGTTTTCGAACAAGTTGCTCTCCAAGAAATTAGACACCAAAGATATTCTGGATATGCTGAAAAAGTTCTAAAGTTTCTAAAACAAATGTTTTGAAAAGTTTTTTTTTTTTTTTTTTTTTTTAAAGTTTTGAGAAATGGCCCGTCGAATGATAAATGAATCATAAACACTTCTGGCAATATCTCAGAAACAATAATATATTTCTTAAATTGTTTTTGTTCATTTAAAGAATATACATAAAAAAATGAAGGAAAAGCAGTTTTTGCTTTCAGCAGCCTCAAGTTTATTTAATATATGTCCCTCAGTAGGTTGACATTTTCAGGCATATATTTAAGCAAATAAAATTTACTATAACTCAAAAACTACTGTTGATTTTGGAGCGAAATTCGATACACATATATAGAATGGCATACTGGATCGAATTATTAAAAAATACCATTTCCGCAATGGGGAAATTCGAAAATATTTATTAATTCATTGCTAATCGATTTTTCAATTTAATTAAACCAGTATACTTGGGTAATTTCTATAGACATCATTTTATGAAGATGAGTAAATCGATAACAAAGCAACATATATGCATAATTTTTTAATTCTTTTTGAAAACTGTCGAAAAATGTCACCCCTTTCTTCAATATTTGATGCTTCATTTGCAGTCTGCAATAAAATAAATAAAATTAAATTAAAATTTTTGAAATTTAATTTTTGAAGAACATTTTTACAAGATTTTTTTTGCAGAAATAATGTTAGCGTAAAAAATGAAAAATGAAGCAAGAAATGAAAATGAATGAAAAAAGTATTGTCTTTCTGTAACAATTCTGTTTGTGTTGAAGGATTAAACACAATATTCCATTAAAGGAGATTTTGCCTTGAAAAATATTTCAAACAACAGCAGCATGTTTATCAAAAAATAAATACAATGTTTCTTATCTTTTGACTCTATTTTCAGAGACTAAACAGTACTCCAACAGTAACCATGGTAACAGAATATCAGATGTCTCTTCCTGTAAATTAAATTTTTTGTCATTTTTATTTTGACTTTGATCGTTGAATATTTTTCTCGTAAACTTGTTTTTGAATTTTTTGCGAAGCAAGGTTTAAACTGTTCTCACGGATATTAAGAAAGTGTTTGCAAGTGAAGATGTTTTACAACAGCTGCGGTATTTTAACAGAGAAACGTGGAATGTTATCTTTCACATTTTTTTACTTATTGTTTTTTGCCGATCTGAATATATATTGAAGAAATAAATCAAGATTTGATATCTTAATATTATTTCCTTATCACGAAAATACTTTGCTATATATTAGTTATGCTTCATTTTCTTTTTATCTGTAAATAATCTTTGCTTTTTAACATTTTTTTTCTGTATGCTCTATGTAATATAATCTGATAGTAAATTATATGCAATTATAATTTATGCAATTAATTATGTGCAATTATAATTTAATTATCATGATGAAATTTTCGTAAATGCTGAACCTATAGCGACACCAATTCAACTTTATTTAGAATATCTAGACAAGTGCAGGAATTCAGGATTAATGTTATAAAAGAACTACAGCATTTTCTTTGCTGCAAAGATTCCGTGCATCGCTTACGCACGATCTTTAAGAAAGAAGTCTCATTTAACTAAATACTATGCTTAATTATTTGTTCGAGGATTTTCAAGAGAAACTAGTCCATTTTTTGGTTTTATTTGAGGAAAACTTTCAGCAGAGTTGGTAGAATCGCAGCAAGAAATTCTTTGTTAAATCCCTCCACAATGCATCAGATTCTCAACAATGAGGAATAGGAGCACACCAAGGCCATAGAATCCTTAATTTTCTTCATTCGTTTTATGCTACTCAGTCCAGTCAAACTTTAAAGCATTAAACTATGAAAATAGGCATTGCCACATAAAGCATAATTCTCATGATAAAGCGTCATGTCTGTAATTAAGTATTTATTCAAGTTTTTCTTTGTTGCTTATAGTTGATAAATATTCAATCAAAAATGAATTTTGAGACTTCGCTAATTTGTTGCGATTACTGTAGTTCGAAAATGACAGTGAAATGAGTGAAAGACAGTGAATGAGAAAGTTCAGACAGGTGTGAGAAAGTAAGTGAAAGAAGACAACAACAAAATTTTATCTATTAAACTGCACGCAGGTTTTGCTTACATTTTTGTGGGAATGGCATATTAATTTTTGGGTGTATCAATATGTTTAAAACTCAGTATTTTAAACTCATGTTTGGTAATTAACTCTTGGTATATAAACCACTGTTGCGCCCTGTGATGAGTTCCGCCTTGCCGATTTGGAGAATGGCTGCAAATACCTTTATAAAATAAATGTGCATACTTAGTAGAATTGCACTGTTAGGCAAATGGTTCAAATCGGTATATATAGAATAAAAAAAAATCAAAATGATTAAAGCTACATGCGGTTGAGGAATACTTCACCAATACTCATTCAGATATTTTCAATGTTGGACATATGTGACAAGTAGAAGACTAATTAAATCACCACTTCCCTTTCCAGGAGTAACCAAAATAGATGTAATGCCCGGGAAGTTTTCAATAAAATGACACTCCTACTTTAATCCCCTACCATCACTAATTGATCAGTTGACCAGCTGTGTTTATCAGAAGTGGCCAATAGATCTACCATTTAAAACAATATATATGTTTTCTTTCTCACTTCCTTTTTATCTTGTGAAATTATTTAAATATGTACTACACATCCTGTTTTAATAAATTCTGTAATACTATAATTAATATGATTTTAAAATTCTATGTGCAACTTTTTATTTTCTTATTAGCCATTTCTTAAGGAAGATATAAAGTCCAAGATTCAAAGTGCCTTGAAATCCTTTCATACTCACTCATATTCATAAATATATGTTGTTTTTAATATGATAGATACTTCCAACGGTACTTTTTAAAAAGCAGGACGTTTAAATAACATATACTTTATTACAAGTAAAATTTCAGATTAAAAAGATCTTTGAATATTAAATAACTAAAAGCGCCAATTGATTCAAACATATTTATGAATTTTCAACTATTTTTCGCAATTAACAATATCCATGGTAGAAAAATTCAAAAGTATATAAATTTATAAAATCAGGTTCTTTATTAATTAATACGGAATTTAGCTTGCTGTGAGATTATTTTGACAAATCATAAAGAAAGAAA